>NC_136792.1:49814310-49826810 GCF_951216825.1 Electrona antarctica | reverse complement strand
TACACAAAGTACACACAAAGTACAATCTAATTGTATCCACCATCTCCTCATGTTTAACTTTTTGAGTGCTCGGATTGATTGATTGATTGATTTTGATTGAAATATTTATTAACAGTTTGCAGAATTACAGTACATTCCAAGCACAAACTCAATACAAAGACTGTTAACTGTGAGTGGGCGACCCAATTAAGCATTACACTTGTTTACAAGAGGGTCCACCATGTTCAATTCATCAAAACATTTAGAGACGTACAAATAGACACTTCTATATAGACAGAACAGAACAGGAATTCATCATAAAAGAGGTAAAAAGACATAAAAGAGGTAAATAAACATATACAGTGAGGGAATCGCCACTTTGTCATTAGTATTCCAGTCCCACTGACCCTTGAAGCACCAGCCTACTTTACATTATTATTTTTTTGCATCTCCATCGAGCACCTGGGTTGATTTTCTTTTTGAAGTTCACTTCCATGTTTCTTCAAGGGAAAAGGCCCGCTCAGACTACTCAGACAGTCTTATAAAGTTTCAGGCGCGTGCCGGGTGCAGATTCAAAGAGAAAACATTAAAAAATTAATTAAATCCGCACTCTGTCGAGTAAGAGTCTTTGTTTAATAATGATAGTGCTCCGCAGCAGCAGCAGTCATACCAGACAGACAAACATGTTTCGGTGCGCAGGCCTTCGTCAGTGTCGAAATTGGCAGTAGCAACGGAAATGACATGGTTATATACAGTTGGAGGCCATCGATATTGTCCTTTTCTTTTTGCTGAGGTTTGCGTGATCTGCGCAAAAGGACAGTTAACCCATTTTAGGGCGGGAACCCCTTTTGGTGTTTTAAACATTATGTTATAATTTAGCTATTGAAAAATAGCAGACCTACAAGCTCGTAGCGCGCCACTCGGTGGCGCGCTACGAGCTTGTAGATCTGCTATTTTTGAAAAATCGTGAAAATATTTATTTCAGAAAACTGGAGGATTTAGAAGGGTTTTTTAAAATTTTGAGGTCAGGCCTAAATGGGTCAAATGATAAGGGACAATATCGGTGGCACCCAACTGTAGAATGTTTTGTTCAATTAAAAGGGACTATACAGCCGTGTCTCTCGGCTCGAGACACGGCTGTATAGTCCCACAAAAAGTCTCAACTGTGCATGTTTCTTTGACTTCTTGAATCCCAAATATCCTAATTTGAATTAGATAATACTATAAGGTTGATGAAGAAAGGAAGCACTATCTATATGGAAGTATTCACACATGCTGAATGATGGTGGATTTGGACTAAAGAGTCAAGACAGAAGATCAAGCTGGTCAAAGGAAGTCCATGGAACCTCCCAGCAGAGTGGCTGGGTGAGAGTGATTTTTAGATTTACCCTTTGAAATGCATTGCTATTTATTTTGTCTTTGGAACATTGAGGAGTACTTGATTGGAGAAATACTGAAGAGTTTTCTTTGGAAGCTGTTGGAAACTCTCTCTCTCTCTCCCCCCTTCCTCCCTCTATTTTCAATTTTCAAAAGGCTTTATTGGCATAATAAATATGTTCTACATTGCCAAAGCATACATACAACAAAACAACTAAGTCCCTTTTAATTTGATTCATTTTCTACACTTGTTTCCCAATACACCATGTTTCCCAATCGCAGCCAGTATACTAGGCTCCAGTATAGAGCCTGCTGGCTCCATTCCATGGTCTTGATGAGTAACCTACTGGTGATCATGGTTGATAACATCCAAAGCGGGTGCTGCCTCGCACCGTGAAATACCCCCCCAAAAAAAGTATTCTCTGGATATCTGCATGGTGATAATAATGAGAGTACTCGGCTCAGGGAGATCAGTGCTGAGAAAGATTGGGTTCAGTATGTCCCTCTGAAGCCTGTGCATTGTAAAAAGGTACATCTATAGTGCATCTAAAAGGGCAGCACATTCAGAGGATGATAAATGACCCAGTTGTATCTTCTTGGCACAGCTGAAACCTTTCTGAATGGATGTCAACTCCACCACATTTTTTCCCCGCCAACGTACTGGGGCTCCTTGTGTGTGTGTGCTTTGCTTCCTTCAGGCCGTGTTGCCATGTCTGCTTATTATTAGCAACCTTTGACTTGTTATTTCTGTAAAGTTATACTTGCAAATACATTTTTGGTAGTTGCTAGTTGATGGTTTTTTTGGGCTTGATTCTAAAGTGTACAGTACTGTATAGTTGCTTATTTCCTAATGTTGTTTAAACCATTGGTTTCCACATTTATTGACGTCAAGGAACCCCAGATTAATATGTAATTGTCCACAGACATCAATCTAAAAATATTGTGTGCCTTCTTTATTAAAATGTTTAAAAAAATATTCAAAATATTTCGATTTATTCTCAATGTGTTTTTAAATAACAGATGTACAACCTCACAATGTGTTGCTGTGAGCTTGTAGATCAACTATTTTCATATTTTGTACTGGCCACTTGTTTTTCTTGCAAAACTGGCAACACAGCAAGAGAAAGAGGAAGTTATGCACACACAAACGCAAAGACTTATAAAGCAAAGGCTTTATACAGTGGTTTTCAACCAGTGGTCCAGGGACCACCAGTGGTCCTTGAGGGGGTTCAAGGTGGTCACCATGCTAAATGATGGAGAGTTGGTAACCAGCATGGACCCTTATAGGCCTTTAACTCTTGAGAGTGTTAAATACACTCTCAATCTGCATTGCTTAGTTTACAAGAAGTCTACACAATTAGGGAATGTAGAATAATTTATATTTTGATCTACGTTTGCCTGTTATCTCTCTTATCCAATCACTTTATTTATACTAGAGCGGTGCCCATTGGGCACTGGCCTACTTGGAACGATGCAAGTTGGAAATGCATGCCCCACCCAGATATTATGTCTGTGTCCCTTTTATGCCCATATATGGAGTTCTTTCAGGTATGCCCAAATATATGCAGACATCAGAATGATTTCAGAACAGGCCAGGTCCATATATGAACCCTTGGGGTCAGCCCGCCCCTACGGTCCCTCAGCCCTACAGCCTGTCCCAGTGGGACACATGTAGATTTGTTTTGGGTGTGATGATGCCGATCCAGATTTCGGAGAGTCCTATAGACCAAGCTTTTCAGTTCAACCCCATGGTTATTGGTTTATCCAACCAGGGTTTTTTTTGAGGGGCGCAAGCCCTTCCTATGCCCAGCTTTGTGTGTTTGTGTGTACCCCATAGCGATGATTTGATTGGGCTGAGCACCCCCCATAGCGATGCTAAACTGCCAGTGAGGAGCTCCCACCGGGAGGACGTACTGTTGTATCCTAGTAGCTAAGCTGCCAGTGAGGAGCCCCCACCGGGAGGACGTACTGTTGTATCCTAGTAGCTAAGCTGCCAGTGATGAGCCCCCACCGGGAGGACGTAGCCTACTGTTGTATCCTAGTAGCTAAACTGCCAGTGAGGAGCCCCCACCGGGAGGACGTAGCCTACTGTTGTATCCTAGTAGCTAAGCTGCCAGTGAGGAGCCCCCACCGGGAGGACGTACGTTGTAGCCTAGTAGCTAAACTGCCAGCGAGGAGGCGCATTCCTGATCTTTTCCTGAAGGTTTTCTGAAAATGCATGTTTTCCAGGTTCAAGCGGCGTTGTACTTTATTGTTACATCTTGTGTACAGGTACATAAGAGTAAAACTTATTTTTGTTTGGCTTCCTTCAGACAATGCAGCAGCATAGATAGCGTAACATTCAAAACAACAACAAACACACAGCAAGCACCAGCAAACAAAGGGATAGAATCAATCAAAGAGTAAAAAACAATAGTAACATATACACAGTACGTGTGCATGTTTCCCTGTAGTAGCAAAGTTAGGTAAAAGTTTGTGAACAGCTTCACAGTAGGTTATGTTCAACACAATTTCGTTTAAGAAGGTGCAATTGGGGGCACGGTGGCACAGTCGGTAGTGCTGTCGCCTCACAGCTAGAAGGTCCTGGGTTCGATTCCTGCTGGGGATGCTGTGGGTGCTGGTGGCGTGTTCTCTCCTCCGCGTCATCAGTGCCCATACCCGAGGCGGGGTTGGCAAAAGGGCCCTTCTGTGTGGAGTTTGCATGTTCTCCCTGTGTCCCCTAGGGTAGGTACCCTCACAAAAAATATGCAGTAATCCTGGTCTCTAAACTACCTCCCCCTGGCCAGCTGGGGGGGAAAGGAACTGGTCGGAATAACGTGTTCCTTCCACGCGCTATATGTCCAACCAGGGAAACTCCCCCCTGTCAGGTGTAAAGGAGCAACTTGGACACTCAGGCATGAAGGAAGCATGAGTTCAAGTCCGTTGCTCTCCCCAGGTTGGCGGAGGGTGTGTAGAGCCCAGGATCACATTAGATAATTGACACAGGGGTACAAAATCGTGGGATAAAAATTATATAAAAAAAAAAAGAAGGTGCAATTGACGCTATAGTTCCATAAATGTACAGCAAATCCATGCAGGTTTTATTCACTGATTGATTCCACTGCTTTGCAGCAGAGGAACTCTATATATTCAGGCAATCGGAATAGAATTAACATACAGTAGAATATAAGACCTTGACAAACGCCCCCCCTTTCTCACTGACGATGTTCTGTTTCTGCCAATCTACCGAATTGCCAATGGCAGGACATGTGAATTTCTCAGTGGGCACATCTGTAGGGAGAACGTACGTCTGCCGTTGTGGGCCTCATTACAGCCACACATTGTGGCATGTATAATGGGGAGTTCATTCCACAGCTTGAGAGCCAGGAGGGATATATTGAAGCAGCTTCTATAGGACGTGTGGAGCGTCGGCACAGTTCAAACACACTTTCCTCTGTTAGCTGACCTATCCATGATTTAAGACTGGGCAAGGTTTCAGCCGACCAGACTGCACGGGCCCCGTTCGAATTAAAGTTTCACCATGTTCACAAAGATATGAAACTTACAGAAGGCCTACGGGATGAAAAAGGAGAAAAAATGTACTATTGAAAGTGTGAACAAGAAATTGGGCCAGCAGTTTGCGAGAGTATAGCTCTGGATCTAAGGGACAGACGGATGGATGGACGTGCATGCACGCGCATGCACGCACGCACACACAGTCTGTCAGAGAGAGTGTGTGTATGCCGTGAGCGGAGCAGAGAAAAGGAGAGACACACACAGGAGACGGAGGAAACAGTGGAGTGCAGGGAATGTGTGCGCACGCACACACACACACACACACACACACACACACACACACACACACACACACACACACACACACACACGCACACGCACACGCACACGCACACACAACTGAAGATGTTCCCTTGCTTGCCCTGCCGAGACAGAAGTGGAAAAAGTACTCGCACATATTTGACTTAAGTAAAAGTATGAAGGCTGCAATATAGAACGAAGTCTGTTACAAGTAAAAGTCCGGAATTCAAAAGTAAAAAGTACAAAACTAGTGGCATCAAAATGTACTTAACGTACGAAAAGTAATATTACTGCAGTGTGCAGAATGTATGTCCCATTTCAAGTTTTCAAATGTATAAAAATATTTTGAAAATAGCCGATCTACAAGCTCACAATGCGTCACAATGCATCGCATTGCGCACACGTGTGCGTGCGTGCGTGCATGCGTGTGTGCCGGTGCGTGCGATCATGACGTATACACAGTACACGTGACCATGACCTGTGCACTGGCTGCGGGGGATAAGGTCATGGCATGCCACTGTAGATAAACCTAATGTCTTGATGCGATTACCTCACACACCGCTTCCATATAGGAATACATCATAAATATACATACATAAAAATATAACGGGGCCATGACTTAATCTGCCCTGCAGTGATCTCTGTGTGTGTGTGCGTGTGAGTGCGTGGTGCGTGCGTGCGTGCGTGCGTGCGTATGTCTTCGGGGTTTAATTCGACTGTATGGTGATTAAGGGCAATATTCTTCACTTTGTCGGCTTGTACGTGTTATACCTCACCCACATTCATGCTAGTGCGCGCACGCACGCATGCACGCACGCACGCACGCACGCACGCACGCACGCACGCACAATTTCACTTCCCTCAACCCGTGTAGCGGAGTGGCTCATAGCCTCAGGCTAATATCTCCCCCGAGTCATGTATAGGGAATTCCCTTCCCAGCTGAGCTCGGTCAGGACCTGGACGAATTAGTGACGTCTCTTTTGGGGCCAGATCAAGTCACACCAAGTCTAGCTCCCCATTCGACCGTTATCATACCATTAAATCGGCGAAATCTTCCGTTATCATCACCATCGAATGGGGCCAGTATGGCCATAGGCCTACTGGCCAACCGTTGCAATAGTTCTGATTGCAACGGGGAGTGCATTCCACAGTTTTGGGGCCAGAAGGGAGAAGAGTTTGGGACGTGTGGAGCGTTGTCCCGGCGTTTTTAGTGAGGGTACTTCCAGCTTTCCTGCGTTGGCTGATCTGAGTGCGCGGGAGGGTTTGTAGGGTTCAATCATGCTTGCAAGATATGGGGGAGCCATACCTTTGGTTGCTTTGAATGCCAGCATCAGAGTTTTGTATTCTGTGCGGGCAGCGACTGGGAGCCAGTGCAGGGAGCGGAGCAGGGGGGAGACATGTGAGAATTTTGGCTGGTTGAAGACCAGACGAGCTGCGGCATTTTGGATCAGTTGGAGAGGCTTAAGTGCACATGCCGGTAGGCCAGTAAGGAGCGAATTACAATAGTCAAGTTTTGACAAGACTGTTGTCTGGATTAGGAGCTGGGCTGATTCCTGGGTGAGGAACGGTCTAATTCGTCGTATGTTATAGAGTGTGAACCTACAGGATCGAGTGACAGCTGTGATGTGAGTTTTAAACGAGAGCTGACTGTCCAGGACAACACCAAGGTTCCTGGCTGTTGGGACAGACGTTACCAGGGCGTTGTCTACGGAAATAGTTAGCTCCCGCATAGGGCAGGACTTAGCTGGGAAGAAGAGAAGCTCAGTCTTGTCTGGGTTCAGCTTGAGGTGGTTGGAGGACATCCACTGTGAGATGTCAGCCAGGCATGCAGTGATGCGCTCTTCCACCTGAGTGGCAGAGGGGGGGAAAGATAGAAACAGTTGTGTGTCATCGGCATAGCAGTGATAGGATATATTGTGAGCAGAGATGATAGTGCCAAGGGATTTGGTGTACAGTGAGAAAAGGAGGGGACCAAGTACAGATCCCTGTGGGACCCCAGTTTGGAGGGTTCGGGGGGATGATAGCAGACCTTTCCAGGAAACCTGTTAGGTCCGGTCGGTGAGATAGGAAGAGAACCACTTTAGTGCTGTCCCGCCGATGCCTAGATCCGCTAGGGTGTCTAGGAGCAGCTGGTGGTTCACTGTGTCAAATGCCGCCGATAGGTCTAGGAGAATCAGGACAGCAGAGTGGGAAGCAGCCTGGGCAGCATGTAGTGCTTCTGTGACGGCCAGCAGGGCAGTTTCTGTGGAGTGTGCCTTCTTGAATCCTGATTGGTTGGGATCCAGCAGGTTGTTCTGTGAGAGATGGAGAGAGAGCTGGTTGGAGACAACACGTTCAATGCTTTTAGACAGAAATGAAAGGAGTGATACCGGTCTGTAGTTCTTGACATCTGAGGGGTCAAGGGTTGGTTTCTTGAGTGGAGTTACTCTGGCTGACTTGAGGGCAGATGGGACGCTGCCTGAGGTTACTGAGGTGTTGATGATGGAGGTGATGAAGGGGAGCACTGATAATGGCACTGATAATGTCACTGATGTCCTGACGGAGGATCTGGCTCAGAATATCACCTGATTTCAACCAACATAAATTCTGCCCTCTAAGACGGACGTCCCCGGATGAATCAGAGAGAGTCCGATCGAGGCCACATCAAATTAAGTCATATCATAACTAGTCAGATCTGGCCCAGAATAAGCTATATTATTTCAACTGGTGAAGACGTCCTGGAAATGACGTAAAGACCATCCCCATATGGGCTGTGATCTGGCCCAGTCCTTAACGTCAGCGGAGGACTCGGATATCATAACGTCATCATGACGTCATTTGGCTTTCTGGGTATGGCTTAGCCTTAAAATTTACAATTTAGGCATTTATCAGACGCTATTAGTCCAGAGCGACTTACATTAAGCAAGAACAAAAACATGGCGATACATTATACATCAAAATAGTTATCATGAATCATACGTAAGCTAAGAACTTAACAGTGGAATATCTAAATAATGAAACCATGCATATATACTATAATAGTGCTATGTCTACATAAAATGCTATCTAAGTTACATAAGTTGAGCCTTTGCATACGCCTGTAAGGTCGTCTGGGCTAGGGCAAGTGCTACAGCAAATGCTATGGGCTAAGATGGAGTCTGAAGAGGTGGGTTTTCAGACTGCGGCGGAAGATTGGGAGTGAGTCTGCAGTTCTGATTGCAACGGGGAAGTTAATTCCATAGTTTTGGCTTTCCACGCGGGACTCGCGGGAGACCTGGATTCGAATCCCGGGCTTTACACCCGCCAGGCCAGGGTTCCATACCGAGTGCTCTACTCCCTGTGACTCACCAATGACTGTGTGAGAAGAAACAGCTCAAACACCATCGTCACATTCGTAGACGATGCGCCCTGTCACCTATCCTGTTTGTGATTTTCATGGACAGGATCTCGAGGCGAAGTCGTGGCGTATTTATATAGCACATTTAAATCAACAACAACTGAGTTGTATCAAAGTGCTTTACAATAAATAATGTATACGGCTCGGTGAGCTAAGGGGTCACTGCTTTTTTGCAGATGATGTGGTCCTGATGGCACCATCGGTCCAAGACCTTCAGCTCTCACTGGATCGGTTCGCCGCCGAAGGTATACGGCGGCTTGGATGAGGATGAGCATCTCCAAATCTGAGGCCATATCAACAAAGTAAAAGTCTGTTTTCAGAGACAATATACAAGCTCACCAAACGCATCACCGCATCATCAGGTGTCGAGAAGCCGCACATTAGTCTAGAAGAAGAACTACTATACAATGGAAATGGGTACGGTTTGTAACGGAGACATCTTGGTGCTACGCTTCTGAGATTTGATTAATTGATTTCCTTCTACCATTTCCAGAAGTTTCTTTAGGCCACACCAACTCTCCCCCCTACCTTTCATCCTTCTTCTCATCCGCACTTTATTTTCTAACCACACTCCCAATTTGCACCGCCTAGCTCCGACCTCCGGCACAACTTTCAAACTATACCTCTTATGCCATCGTCAATATCAGTCTTTCTGCCCTCCCTCCTCCCATTCCCTCTCTATTCCTCTCCTCAGATGACTCCACATGTTCTCTCTCTGAGAGATGAAGGAAAAAAGAAAAGTTATCCAATTTCTCTAGCTGCATGCCACTGGAGTGCAGTAGGTACTATAATCGGGGGCGGGGGGGGGGGCAGGAGGGTTGCGGGGGGCTGGGGGAGGGGGGGCGTCAGGAGGGTGTGGGTGAGAGTGGCATAAGTAGGAGCATAGCAGAGAGATGTAGAGAGAGGCAACACAAGAGAGACGAGAGAGAGAGAGAGAGAGAGAGAGAGAGAGAGAGAGAGAGAGAAGTGAGAGTATTTTTATATGCTGGATATGTTTCCCAGCTGCATAATAAGCTTCTCAGCCTCCATTGTGCCATGTATCCACTGCTCAGGTATTTAATCAGTCACCTTTTGTGTTTTGGACTTTGTAGTTTGTGGTCCCTTATTGGCTGTTCATGGTGATGTAACTATGGTACGTTTCAAGGTTGGTATAAGGTCAATAACGGCTCTAAAGGATTTAGAACAGCAGTTGTAATAGACATTAGTTAGTACTACTAACTACTAACTTAGTAGCAGTACTGGCGCAAGTTGGCACCTCGACAGAGTGCATTTCTAGTTTCTTAGTGCCCTAAACAAGCATAAATAGTCCATAGACCTGGCCGCCTCATGACGTCACATTTAGTGCCCTAAACAAGCATAAATAGTCCATAGACCTGGCCGCCTCATGACGTCACATTTAGAGCCCTAAACCAGCATAAATAGTCCATAGACCTGGCCTCTACATGACGTCACATTTAGAGCCCTAAACCAGCATAAATAGTCCATAGACCTGGCCTCCACATGACGTCACATTTAGAGCCCTAAACAAGCATAAATAGTCCATAGACCTGGCCTCTACATGACGTCACATTTAGAGCCCTAAACCAGCATAAATAGTCCATAGACCTGGCCGCCTCATGACGTCACATTTAGAGCCCTAAACCAGCATAAATAGTCCATAGACCTGGCCTCCACATGACGTCACATTTAGAGCCCTAAACAAGCATAAATAGTCCATAGACCTGGCCTCCACATGACGTCACATTTAGAGCCCTAAACCAGCATAAATAGTCCATAGACCTGGCCTCTACATGACGTCACATTTAGAGCCCTAAACCAGCATAAATAGTCCATAGACCTGGCCTCCACATGACGTCACATTTAGAGCCCTAAACAAGCATAAATAGTCCATAGACCTGGCCTCTACATGACGTCACATTTAGAGCCCTAAACCAGCATAAATAGTCCATAGACCTGGCCTCCACATGACGTCACATTTAGAGCCCTAAACAAGCATAAATAGTCCATAGACCTGGCCTCCACATGACGTCACATTTAGAGCCCTAAACCAGCATAAATAGTCCATAGACCTGGCCTCTACATGACGTCACATTTAGAGCCCTAAACCAGCATAAATAGTCCATAGACCTGGCCTCCACATGACGTCACATTTAGAGCCCTAACAAGCATAAATAGTCCATAGACCTGGCCTCCACATGACGTCACATTTAGAGCCCTAAACCAGCATAAATAGTCCATAGACCTGGCCTCCACATGACGTCACATTTAGAGCCCTAAACCAGCATAAATAGTCCATAGACCTGGCCTCCACATGACGTCACATTTAGTGCCCTAAACAAGCATAAATAGTCCATAGACCTGGCCTCTACATGACGTCACATTTAGAGCCCTAAACCAGCATAAATAGTCCATAGACCTGGCCTCCACATGACGTCACATTTAGTGCCCTAAACAAGCATAAATAGTCCATAGACCTGGCCTCCACATGACGTCACATTTAGAGCCCTAAACCAGCATAAATAGTCCATAGACCTGGCCGCCTCATGACGTCACATTTAGAGCCCTAAACCAGCATAAATAGTCCATAGACCTGGCCTCCACATGACGTCACATTTAGAGCCCTAAACAAGCATAAATAGTCCATAGACCTGGCCGCCTCATGACGTCACATTTAGAGCCCTAAACCAGCATAAATAGTCCATAGACCTGGCCTCTACATGACGTCACATTTAGAGCCCTAAACCAGCATAAATAGTCCATAGACCTGGCCTCCACATGACGTCACATTTAGAGCCCTAAACAAGCATAAATAGTCCATAGACCTGGCCGCCTCATGACGTCACATTTAGAGCCCTAAACCAGCATAAATAGTCCATAGACCTGGCCTCTACATGACGTCACATTTAGAGCCCTAAACCAGCATAAATAGTCCATAGACCTGGCCTCCACATGACGTCACATTTAGAGCCCTAAACCAGCATAAATAGTCCATAGACCTGGCCTCTACATGACGTCACATTTAGAGCCCTAAACAAGCATAAATAGTCCATAGACCTGGCCTCCACATGACGTCACATTTAGAGCCCTAAACCAGCATAAATAGTCCATAGACCTGGCCTCTACATGACGTCACATTTAGAGCCCTAAACCAGCATAAATAGTCCATAGACCTGGCCTCCACATGACGTCACATTTAGAGCCCTAAACCAGCATAAATAGTCCATAGACCTGGCCGCCACATGACGTCACATTTAGAGCCCTAAACAAGCATAAATAGTCCATAGACCTGGCCTCCACATGACGTCACATTTAGTGCCCTAAACCAGCATAAATAGTCCATAGACCTGGCCGCCACATGACGTCACATTTAGAGCCCTAAACAAGCATAAATAGTCCATAGACCTGGCCTCCACATGACGTCACATTTAGAGCCCTAAACAAGCATAAATAGTCCATAGACCTGGCCGCCACATGACGTCACATTTAGAGCCCTAAACCAGCATAATGAAAAAAAGTGCCCTTCTGGGCACAGGTCTCCACCAGGAGGATAGGAGCGTGTGTGATGTTTGGCAAAATGTTTAGGAGTAATATAATCGTGTGTGTGTGTGTGTGTGTGTGTGTGTGTGTGTGTGTGTGTGTGTGTGTGTGTGTGTGTGTGTGTGTGTGTGTGACACGGCTTGGCCTGTTGTAGCGCCACCATGAGGCTGATTGTGTACCGATTTGCGTGAAATTTGGATAACATCTGAAGGAGTAATATTAGAAAATGTGTTTTACATTATGTCGGCCTCCTGGTGGCGCTATAAAGAGCAGATGTGAAAAATTCCAGGCAAAGGTTTTTCCTTGGCCTCTAGGGAGTTGGCATACAAAGTTATCCACAAATCCGTGCAGTTGGAGGTAAAAACCCTTTTCGGCCAGTTATAGCGCCACCATGAGGCTGAGAATTGAAAATGTTCACATGGCATTTCTTCCTCGG
>NC_136792.1:49779310-49809310 GCF_951216825.1 Electrona antarctica | reverse complement strand
AACAAAACTTAATTTTGGTGCCAAAAACTGTGCTAAAGTGTTGAAAAGATGATGCACTGCAGTTGATGTTGTAATACATGTGAAATGCATGCTATAATATGCACCTGCATGTTCGTCATCGCATCGGCGCAAATGTGGTCTCTCTTGGGCTCTGAGCCGCTCACCTCCCCGTCCTCCTCGCTTAGACACTCTACTCTAAAACATCATCAACTTCTTAAACTAATGGCGAGAAAAATTGAGGAATATGTTTGTTTTTTTGCCTAGGTCAGCTGCCTGTCTGTGCTGCTGCACTGGAGCATACAACTTTCCCCTTGAGAAAAAAAACCCTAAATAAAACATTACGATAAAAACGAATGGTAAACTAGAGAAAGTGCCCTTCTGGGCACAGGTCTCCACCAGGAGGATAGGAGTGTGTGTGATGTTTGGCAAAATGTTTAGGAGTAATATAAAAATGTTTTTTTGTTTCTTGCAACAATTTTCTTCATTTTGTTGAGGAAATGCAGAGCCAGATCACTCATAGCATCTCTGAGGATAGAATTCTGGATGAGCAGGACATGTGCAGCATTTTGTACAAAACGGGCTACTCCTGAAAACTTTGGAAGGCAATCTTAGCTAATCAGTGTAGAATCTGAGAAATCCAACAGGCTCGTCTTGATCTCATGACTACAGAGATCATGTGTACCGATTTGCGTGAGATTTGGATGAAATCTGTGCGACTAACATAAACAATGTGTTTTGGAGAAATCGGCCTCATGGTGGCGCTATAACCGGCAGATGTGGAGGGATGCAGGGAAAATGTTTTTCCATGGCCTCTAGGGAGTGCGTATACATAAGTTGTCGATGCAGTTATAGGTAAAAACAGGAATTGGCCTGTTATAGCGCCACCCTGAGGCTGATTTGGGAAAGAAATAGTGGCATGTCGTCCTCGGCCTAGTGGAAATGTGCGTGTATAATTTGATGGAAATTGGACACTGTGTTTGTGATTTGTGGCATTTTGTTCGAAACGGACCAATCATGTGAGCTTTGGAAGCCAATCTTAGCCAATCAGGATGGAAGATGGGAAATTGTGCAGATCTGTGTTGATCACATGACTATGGAGATAGTGTATACCGAATTGTGTGATGTATGGATAACATGTGTATCTACAGAAATATGTTTTGCCTAAATCGGCCTCATGGTGGCGCTATAACAGGGAGGAATATTTGGGGCAGAGGTTCGTCGTTGGCATCCAGGGAGTGTGTGTGCACAGTTTGGCATGGATCGGGCCAACGGTGCCGGAGATTAGCTGATAACGGACGGACGGAAGGACGGACGGACGGAAGGAAGGAAGGACACACACACACACACACACACACACACACACACACGGATGGAGTGCAAAACATACTCTCTCCCCATGCCTTCGGCCTGGTGGAGACAATTAATGAACCATATGAATAAAAAAAATTTTTAAACACAATTTTAAAAATTACAAGTGACAAGAAAATACTATAATTGTCCGTAGAAAATGACTGACTTACATGTACTCCCGATGGACAGGAAGAAAACACTTGGGTGATATCCCAACAGGAAGTCCCCCTTAGTCCCGCCTCCTACATTGTGCAAGTGAAGAATAGGCACATGTCGCTGCCACTGAAGAGGAAGAAAACTCACTGTGATTGGCCAGCGCGTCTTTCCCAGGACTTATCAATTCAATCCAAGGGATCTTTGTTGGCATGACAAAACAAACGTTTACATTGGCCTGTACCGAACGTCTCCTTCTGTGACGCACGCGACGGAAGCTTGACAATTAAGCTTCCGCTACGCTTCGCAAGGAATCTCAGGAAATGCTTGCCGCCATGTTGCCTGCAAGAGAGACACATGCCCCAGAGCCGAAGGAGGCGTCTACCTTTCTATGTCTATGGAGATAGACGCCCCAGAGCCGAAGGAGGCGACTACCTTTCTATGTCTGGAGATACAGCCGCCCTAGAGCCAAAGGAGGCGTCTACCTTTCTATGTCTATGGAGATACAGCCACCCCAGAGCCGAAGGAGGCGACTACCTTTCTATGTCTATGGAGATACAGACGCCCCAGAGCCGAAGGAGGCGTCTACCTTTCTATGTGTAACCAACATTTGAAGTGATCGGAGCTCCTGACCTCTGTCTAGTTGAGTAAGTAGCATTATTTTGTATTTTAGCAAACTGCTGGTAGTGGTACTCTAAGTGCTTTTGTATTAGTATTATATTATTAGCTTGTGTGGTAGTCTGTAGTTTATAGTTGTATTGTTTGTGTTCAAGCAGTAGGCTAGTGGCACTTTGGACTAGTGTAATTAGTTTCACCCTGTAATAGGCCACTTGATAAGTAGTATAGCCCACTTGATTTCCTTGTGAAGTGTGAAGTGGGTGGTTTAGCCAGCACTCCTGGCAGACGATTAGCAATCAGTTGGAGTGGCCTTATACCACCAGCTGAAAGCGTCAGCTTTTAAGCGGCGGCCAGCAAACGAAGGCCAGGCGAACAAAGGCGACAGGCGACTTTGTCAAAGTCCGACTTCGTCACTGAACGATAAGCTGTAGCATTGATTAGTGACATATATAGTAGTGTATTGTAGTATATGTTTAGTGATCTACAATGTGTTTTCTTCCTATTCCTGTCCTCTCTTCTTCCTGGCGGTCGCACAAACACTGGGTTACACCCAGATGTCGCGACACAACTAATCTCATCTATCCTACTCTTTCAACTCACGTCGAGCAAGTGGTAACGGGAGGGCTTTGGAATTGCCACTCGGCTGTGGTGGAAGGCAAATCTGCTTTCATCTCAGCCTACGCATCCTTGCTCTCCCTTAACTTCCTTGCTCTGACTGAGACCTGGATCAAACCAGAAAACACTGCTACGCCCGCGGCTCTGTCAGATGTGTACTCTTTCTCTCACACTCCCAGAGCCGTGCGGACAGGTGGTGGGGTTGGTCTGCTAATTTCCAGAAAATGGAAATACTCCCCTGTCTCACTGTCACAATTCTCTCCTACCTCATTTGAATTTCATGTGGTCACTGTTTCTCATCCAGTCAAGCTCACCATTGCAGTTGTTTATCGCCCACCGGGCCCTGCTGGTGGCTTCCTGGAGGAGCTGGACCATCTAGTCTCCCACTTCCCTGTCGATGGCTCTGGATTCATCCTTCTGGGTGACTTCAACCTCCCGACTGAGAAGCAGCTAGACCCACTACTTTCGTTTCTCGCCGCCTTTGACCTAGTTATTTCCCCATCTCCTCCTACCCATGAGGCGGGCAACCAACTGGACCTGATCTTCACCAGAGGCTGCTCTATTGCTAACCTGTCTGTCACTCCTCTTTCCAGTGAAAAGGGTAAGAAACTCTCTGATCACTACTTCATGTCCTACTCTCTCTCTCTCTCCTCTCCCCCCTCACAGCCCCTCCCTACCCACATGATTTCCTCACGTCACAATCTTCGCTCACTTTCCTCCACTGATCTTTCCTCTTCTGTTCTCTCTGCTCTCCCTGCCCCTGAATCCTTTGCTCTTCTATCCCCTGATACCGCCACAGATCTTCTTTTCTCTACTCTATCCTCTTCTCTCGACCATCTCTGTCCCCTCACCACCAGGCCTGCACGCCAAACTCCACCTGCCCCCTGGTTGTCGGACTCAGTGCGGACTGAGAGACGGAGCCTGAGAGCGGCTGAGCGCAAATGGAGAAATGGCAACCTCCCGGAGGACCTTCTCACCTTCCAATCTCTCATTTCTACTTTTTCCTCCTCTCTATCAGCTGCTAAAGCTGCTTTTTTCTGCACTAAAATTCAGGCTTCTGCTTCCAACCCTAAAAAACTCTTTGAAACTTTCTCCTCTCTCCTACAACCACCACCCCCTCCTCCCTCCTCGTCCCTCCTCCCTGACGATTTCGCCAACTTCTTTGACAAGAAGGTGAACGATATCCGATCCTCCTTCCCTCCTCCCCCGGCTGGTGCCCTGCGCACTACCCACACCCGTCTGCCTGCCACCCCCCCCTCTCTACCTTCCTCTACTCCTCTTCCCCCCCCCATCCCCTCTCTATCCCACTTCTCTCCCCTCTCCCCTAACGAGGTCCTTCTCCTTGTTACCTCTAGTCGCCCCACCTCATGCTCTCTGGACCCGGTCCCATCCACTCTGTTGCAGTCTATTGCACCTGAACTTCTTCCCTTCTTAACCCACCTTATTAACACCTCTCTGACATCTGGCTACTTTCCCTCTACTTTCAAGACTGCCAGAGTCACCCCCCTCCTGAAGAAACCGACACTTGACCCCTCTGAGATCAAGAACTACAGACCGGTTTCCCTTCTATCCTTCCTATCTAAAACTCTCGAACGTGCTGTCTTTAAACAACTGTCCTCCTATCTCCACCAGAACAACCTCCTGGACTCCAACCAGTCTGGTTTCAAAGTGGGTCACTCGACAGAGACTGCCCTGCTGGCAGTGACGGAGTCGCTCCATGCCGCTAGAGCGAACTCTCTCTCCTCCGTCCTGATACTCCTGGACCTGTCTGCAGCGTTCGACACGGTGAACCATCAGATCCTCCTCTCCACCCTCGAGGGGATGGGTGTCTCAGGCTCTGCACTCTCCCTGTTTGCATCCTACCTGACGGGTCGCTCCTACCAGGTGATGCTGAGAGGGTCTGTGTCAGAACCACACAGGCTCACAACTGGGGTTCCCCAAGGCTCGGTTCTGGGTCCTCTTCTTTTCTCTCTCTACACTACATCTCTGGGTGCTGTCATCCACTCCCATGGCTTTTCCTACCACTGCTATGCCGATGACACCCAGCTGATCCTCTCATTCCCCCCCTCTGATACCCAAGTGGAGGCACGCATTGCTGCTTGTCTGGCTGACATCTCGGCGTGGATGTCGACAAACCACCTGAAGCTCAACCTGGACAAGACCGTGCTGATGTTCCTCCCGGGGAAGGGCTGTCCGCACCGAGACATGGCCATCACCATTGATAATGCTGTGGTGACCTCAACTCGGACTGCGAAAAATCTGGGTGTGACCCTGGACGATCAACTGACGTTCTCGGCAAACATCGCATCAGTGACAAGGTCCTGCAGATTCCTCCTCTACAACATCAGGAGGATTCGCCCCTTCCTCACGGAGAAGGCAGCCCAGGTGCTCATCCAGGCTCTCGTCTCCCGCCTGGACTACTGCAACTCCCTCCTTGCTGGTGCTCCGGCATCTGTCATCAGACCTCTGGAGCTTGTTCAGAAAGCTGCGGCTCGTCTGGTGTTCAACCGCCCCAAGTTCTCCCACACAACCATCCTTCTCCGTTCTCTACACTGGCTCCCCGTAGCGGCCCGCATCCAGTTCAAAACCCTGGTGTTAGCCTATAGGGCAGTGAAAGGAACAGCTCCTTCCTACCTCCGGGCTATGGTCGATGCCTACACCCCTGCCCGACCACTTCGGTCTGCCACCTTGGGGCGACTGATTGCCTCGTCACTCAAGGGTCCTTCTGACCGATCCACACGGTCACGACTCTTTTCTGTTCTGGCCCCACAGTGGTGGAATGAACTCCCCACTGATGTTAGGACAGCAGAGTCACTGCCCATATTTCGCCGCAGGTTGAAAACCCACCTCTTCAGGAAACACTACCCTTCCTCTCTGCCTGACCTACTTGTTGTTAACTAGTTGTACGAACGCTTGTTTTCTATTGTTGTATTGTTTATTGGATCTTGTTTAGTCGATACACTTAATTGTTTTAGCTCATGCTCATTTGATTTAGCTATTTTGTCTCATCTGTTTAAGGAAATAGGTAGCTGATATATTGCACTTTTACCTTAGCGCTAGGTATACTCTTGGTTGCTTGTTTTTGCAGAAAATGCACTAAAGACTTCTGGTGATTAGTAGTTTTTGTTCCCTACCTATGTTGAATACACTTATTGTAAGTCGCTTTGGATAAAAGCGTCTGCTAAATGACTGTAATGTAATGTAATGTAATGTCTATTACAGAGACATGAAGAGTTCATTCTTCCCATCCCTTGGCAGTGTGCCGTCCTATTCCAATTACAGAGACATGAAGAGTCGCCCACCTCCATTATTCAAATAAAATTAGCCCTGGCATGCGTGATGACCTGCAGTGTCTAAACCATTCCTTTGCTCTATTATCTCGCCAGTTTTCTTTCACTGCAGGGTAGGTGCTGAACACGAGTGCTTCGGCAATGCCCTGTACAATCACAGACACACACAAATTAACGTGGCAAACTGTTCTCGGTCTCTACTCTATCTCAACCCCCTCCCACACTCTGTCTTCACTCGACCCCCTCCCACACTCTGTCTCGACTCGACACCCTCCCACACTCTGTCTTCACTCGACACCCTCACACACTCTGTCTTCACTCGACACCCTCACACACTCTGTCTCGACTCGACCCCCTACCACACTCTGTCTTCACTCGACCCCCTCCCACACTCTGTTTTCACTCGACCCCCTCCCACACTCTGTCTCGACTCGACACCCTCCCACACTCTGTCTTCACTCGACACCCTCCCACACTCTGTCTCGACTCGACCCCCTCCCACACTCTGTCTTCACTCGACCCCCTCCCACACTCTGTCTTCACTCGACCCCCTCCCACACTCTGTCTTCACTCGACCCCCTCCCACACTCTGTCTCGACTCGACCCCCTACCACACTCTGTCTTCACTCGACCCCCTACCACACTCTGTCTTCACTCGACCCCCTCCCACACTCTGTCTCGACTCGACCCACTCCCACACTCTGTCTCGACTCGACCCACTCCCACACTCGGTCTCGACTCGACCCCCTCCCACACTCTGTCTCGACTCTATCTCGACCCCCTCCCACACTCTGTCTAGACTATCTCGACCCCCTCCCACACTCTGTCTCGACTCTATCTCGACCCCCTCCCACACTCTGTCTCGACTCGACCCCCTCCCACACTCTGTCTCGACTCTATCTCGACCCCCTCCCACACTCTGTCTCGTCTCGACCCCCTCCCACACTCAACTCAGACATGGTCTTGACTTGGACTACACTTGGTGAACTCGACTGCAACACTCTAGTATCTTTTTAAACCTTACACACCCAGGATTTCTGACTACACGGCTGTTTCAGTCCCAACATTAACAAACAAAGAGGACAATAGAGGAAGGGAGCGCTGCCGTGGTCCTTTGTTTGTTGATCTGAATACAGGTGCTCGTTGGCGAGGATAAATCATAACATTTAAAGAAGAGGATCCAAGGCACTCTGTTCCGTCACGAAGGCTGAGTGCCGAAACGCGTTGGTCCTTCTTTTTTGTAATGTTCTTTGCCATGCCTTAACTCTTAAATAAAGAAGGCTTTTTTTCACCTCACTGGAACAGAGTGCCTTGGATCCTCTTCTTTAAATATTAACAAACAGAGCTTCCACTGGGAGCCCTTTAAGCCACAGCTGGGCGAGTCGGCTTTATTTTAATTGCCTTTGATTACCGTTAGTCCTGCACCTGGCTATACCCTCCAGTCGATGTGCAATTATTAAGCTTTGTTTTAGGAGTCGAACCTAGGTCGCCCCAAAGCGAGAGACCACATTTCTACCAAGAGGCTATACTGCCCCCCCACATGGCCATGGGAGATATTGCGCTTATTGTGAGCTTGAGATAGGCCTACTGTCAGACAATTTGACAGTTGTATTTCACCACGAGGCATTCAATTTAATCATACTTAACGTATTGTCTTGAAATTGTGCTCATATCTCATAAGAAAAGGGCCGTAATTGCGTTCCAGTCGAGGGGCTGCTGCGCTAATTAAGTCAGTGTTGAATGTGTTCTTTTAATCCACTCATGCAGTATCGAGTGACAGAAACCCAAACGTCCCATTATCTCTGCTGGACACCTGCAGCCCAGACCGGCTGTTTATTGTCATGAACGGAAGTATTTTGGACTGAGGTCGATAAAAGAAAGGCTTCTAAATCCTAACATTTTTCTGAAAAACCCATGTTTCTATGTCAGTGGTGCTCAACCTTTTTCATGTCAAGGACCCCCAGAATTATCTCTATTGGGCCACGGACCCCCATCTCAAAATATGTAGTTCCAGGGACCCCCCAGAAGCCAATATTTTAGTTAAAAATGATCGCTCTGAAATATATATTCGAAGATTTGTGCAACATTTTCAATTTTTTTTGTAGAGCTGCTATTTTTCAATAGCTAAAGTATAGCATAATGCTTAGTTAAAACACCAAAAGGGGTTCCCGTGCAGAATGGGTTAAGCATCATGTTATACTTTAGCAATAGCAGATCTACAAGCTCATAGCACGGCACTCGGTGCTTGTAGATCTGCTATTTTTGAAAAGTATAGTGAAAATGTGGCGAAAATCTTTGAATATATATTCTAACAGTTTTAACTAAAATCTTTGCTTCTGGGGGGTCCCTGGAACAACATATTTTCAGATGGGGGTCGGCGGCCAAATACATGGACAACTTTGAGCACCACTGACATAGAAACATAGGTTTTTCTTGAAACTGTCATGATTTAGAAGACATTTGTAGAATCTGGTTTCAGTCCTAAATGGGTTTATTATACATATTGTTGCTGTCGGTTTGGAATTACCTCATACTGTAGGCCCAAAACTGTTACTTTTCATGGCTTAATGTACCAATTGTGAAGAAATAGTGCAGATCTATACAAGCTCAAAACGTTGCGGTATGACGACGCATTGTGAGCTTGTAGATCTGATATTTTCACTATTTAGGGTCCAGGGATGACAGATGACATCAAATTTCAGTTTTGAGTCACAGGCTAAAAACGTTTGAGAAGCACTGATTTAGGCCATTGTGACCAATTGGTTCCTTTTGTTTTTCCATGGGAGACGATTTGTGGAAAGTGAAGTCTGGCAAGAAAGCCTGAAATATATTAACCACCCAACCACCCACTCCACTCTCACTGCCTGCCTCTCAGACATAAAAGCATGGATGCAAAATAACTTTCTCAAACTCAATTGCAATAAATCGGAAATCATTATCATCGGTCCCAACTCCCTCACCAATTCCACCCAAGATTTTTCATTAAACATTGACGGATCCACTGTTACACCCTCCACCCGCATCCGCAACCTTGGCATCATTTTTGACCCCACCCTTTCATTCCTCCCCCATGTTAACCAAGTCACCAAAACCGCCTTCTTCCACCTCAAGAACATTGCCCGTCTCCGACCCTCTCTGTCATTTTCCGCAGCTGAAACACTAATCCACGCCTTCATCACATCCCGCCTTGATTACTGCAACAGTATTCTCTACGGCACCACCTCCAAAGTCCTCAATAAACTGCAATATGTCCAGAACTCAGCCGCCCGTCTACTCACCAATACCCGTTCCAGAGATCATATTACACCAGTCCTCCGTAACCTTCACTGGCTACCGGTTAAACAAAGAATCCACTTCAAAACACTCCTGACCACCTACAAAGCACTAAACAACCTGGCTCCCCCTTACCTCTGTGACCTCCTCAAACGTCATGTCCCCTCCCGCCTCAGGTCTGGTGACGCAAACCTCCTCGACGTCCCCAAAACCAAACTCCGTACGTGGGGTGACAGAGCTTTTGCCTTTGCTGCCCCAACCCTGTGGAATGCCCTCCCTAAGGCACTCAGAGATGCCCCCACCCTCCAAACTTTCAAAACCGCCCTCAAGACCCACCTCTTCAATATTGCCTTCCCTATAGCTAACCCTTCTCACTGTCTTTCTTTTTATGTTTTTAGCTTTTAGTGTTTTTCCTTTTTCTAATAAAGTTGTTTTTATTTTGTTGTTACCTCTGTAAAGCCCCCCCCCCCCCCCCCCCATGTAAAGCGCTATATAAGTTTGAGATATTATTATTATTATTAAAGAGACTTTAATATACCACCGCTGGAATAAACTGCAGTCACTCAATGTTAATAGTATAGATAACAGTAGCACAATTTGAAATTTGCAATATGGCCAGAAAAATAATGAAGTCTGTGTGTTTGACTATAGAGTTTGACTGGATATATTCCTACAATGCCCATAATGCTTTGCTGCACTTCCCCTCCTTGTGGGGAGAGGGGGGAGGTGTGAATTGTAGTCCAGGAAGGAAGTGAGACTGAGACCACATTTTCACGACAGGTTTTTGGTCATGAACATGGCATCATGAGTAAAATATCTAAAAACACATATTACCCATATAAACCACAGGAAAGGGTTTATTGTGTCCTAAACATCACTAAAATAAGCCCTGGTTGCAAAAGGGGTGAATTAATTGGCCCTTTAAACTAATTAAACTGGAGACGCTGTGGGTGCTGCCGCACTGGGGGCGTGTTCCCTCCTCCGCGTCATCAGTGCCCATACCCAAGGTGGGGTTGGCGAAAGGGCCTTTCTGTGTGGAGTTTGCATGTTCTCCCCGTGTCCCCTAGGGTAGGTATACGTACCTCACAAAAACATGCAGTAATCCTGGTCTCTAAACTACCTCCCCCTGGCCAGCCGGGGCGCCTGATGGAGGGGAAAGGAACTGGTCGGAATAACGTGTTCCTTCCACGCGCTACGTCCGGCCGGGGAAATTCCCCCCCTGTCAGGTGAAAAGAAGCAGCTGGGACTACTCATGCATAGAAATGAAATGAAATGAAATGAAATGATTACTATATTTACCCAGGGTATCTGGGCTAAGTTCAAGAACTTGTTTCCAGCCAGGCCCTGCTCATAGAACATTTCATCGTAGTGGTTCAATGCCTTGTTCAAGGGCACTTAAGCGGTGGTAATTTTAACGTGTCGGACCGCTGATTCGAACTGGCGACCTTCCGGTATCAAGACCGCTCCGCAATCCGTTCGGCCACCGCTGCCATACGGATTGCAGCGGTAGAAGGATGCATGAGGTCAGTCGGCTGCCCACCCAGGTTGGTAGAAGGATGCATGAGGTCAGTCCGCTGCCCACCCAGGTTGGTAGAAGGATGCATGAGGTCAGTCCGCTGCCCACCCAGGTTGGTAGAAGGATGCATGAGGTCAGTCCGCTGCCCACCCAGGTTGGTAGAAGGATGCATGAGGTCAGTCCGCTGCCCACCCAGGTTGGTAGAAGGATGCATGAGGTCAGTCCGCTGCCCACCCAGGTTGGTAGAAGGATGCATGAGGTCAGTCCGCTGCCCACCCAGGTTGGTAGAAGGATGCATGAGGTCAGTCCACTGCCCACCCAGGTTGGTAGAAGGCAGCATGAGGTCAGTCCGCTGCCCACCCAGGTTGGCAGAGGAAGTGTAGCGCCCAGGATTACATTAGGCATTGGGTGAAAAAACTGGGTTGCAAAATTGTGGGATAAAAATTATATATATAGGCCTATTAAAAAAACCTAATTAAACTGGTTAAACCACTATTTATCTCTCCCATTATATTGTCCTCTTTCATAACTGCAACCATCTCCATCCCCATCTCTTACGCAACAGCTTGCAATTACCTACGATAATATAGGTCGCATTATTTATCATGTTTTGTCCCATATGATAAAGGCCATGTCCACATGCACGTGTGCATTTAATTATGCTCTAGAGAAGTGGTTTACAGCCCTTTTCATATCACAAGGTCCATTATTTATTCAGCATTTGAGCCACGGACCATCACATGCTTTCGTGTGGCGCTGCAGTGTGATCAAGTAGAGCTTTGATTTACGAACAAACACACACAGTTAGAATATGGAGACACAGTAGGAGGTTTAGGTGAAGAACTAACTAAAACGAATACAAACTAAATTAAAACCAAGCTTTGTAAAAAAGAAAAGAAAACCCACTCTGAAGAACTAGGAAACTATGAAGAAACTAAGTAAAACTAAACTAAACTATAATGATTTAAGGAAACATCCCAAGCTATAATAACCTTCAAGTACTACAAAGGTGTGTACCTAATAGTTGCTGGCCACCACTGCATGTGTGTGTGTGTGTGTGTGCGCGTGTGCATGTGCGCACGTGTGTATGTGTGTGTGCGTGCGTGCGTGCGTGCGTGCGTGCGTGCGTGCGTGCGTGCGTGCGTGCGTACGTGCGTGCGTGCGTGCGTGCGTGCGTGCCCTCGCGGTGCAGGTTGACCCTGATGTGTCAGCTGTGCTTATAGAAGCAGGGTATGACCTGGGAGCTGGTGGCATGCATGATGTGCTGTGTGACTCACACACACGTTAACGCTGTGCGTGTGTGTGTGTGTGTGTGTGTGTGTGTGTGTGTGTGTGTGTGTGTGTGTGTGTGTGTGTGTGTGTGTGTGTGTGTGCACGCGCACTTATGGTCGAAGCGTGACATCATCATCCGCATGAACACCTTCAGGCCTGGCAAGGATTTCTGACCGCTGACTGGTGTGTGTGTGTTTCGGGGGGGGGGGGGGGGGGGGGGGATGAAATGACTAAGGGGTCAGTCGAAAGTTTCGAGGGGGCACACTGAGTGTTATTATTTTCATTTAATTTAATTTCATGTTAAAATGAGGATTTTTCTTTCAAACGCACGTAAAGTCTATCAAAGAAAACCAAACCTAAAATTGGCTTCCTCTACCGTAATAGATCATGTTTTTCTAAAGAAAATAGAAAGAGGATAAATCAAGCAACAATCATGCCAATATTTGATTATGGAGATATTTTGTATATGCATGTATACTGACAGCATTCTAAAACCCCTGGATGCAATCTATCACAGTGCACTAAGCTTTATCACAGGAGCAAGTTACAGAACCCATCGCTGCACGCTATACACATATAGAATGGTCTTCACTGGTAGCCTGGCTAATAAGCCAGACCGAATCAGCCGTTGGCAAAAAAATAATTGCCCACGACAGTGTGATTTGAGTCTGGCTTATTAGCCAGGCTACTTCACTGGCTCTTAGAAGGAAACAACATGCTACCCTGTTCACTTACAAAGCACTACTTGGCAAACTACCCCTTTATTTGACAAAGCTGCTAGAACCCAATACATCAAGATATGGTACCAGATCTCAAGATAAGCTTTTGTTGAAGGTACCAAAAACTTTTCAGAGTGTATGCTCCACATCTATGGAATATCTGTCAAGACAAGTTGAAGCTGGATGTCCTTGTTTCATATGCTATTTTTAGCATTATGAAACACTATTAGTGTGTGTGTGTGTGTGTGTGTGTGTGTGTGTGTGTGTGTGTGTGTGTGTGTGTGTGTGTGTGTGTGTGTGTGTGTGTGTGTGTGTGTGCGCGGGCCAGTGGTGGAAAGAGTACTCGCATGTTTTACTTTAGTAAAAGTATCAATACTGCAGAGTAGAAATACTCTGTTACAAGTTAATGTCCAAAATTAAAAATGTACTTGAGTAAAAAAAACAAAAGTATTGCTATACAAATGTACTTAAAGTACCAAAAGTAGAAAGTACTTAGGCCTATTGTGTCTATTATTTCACAGGTTTTCAAATGAAAGAAATATTTTCAAATGGCTGAAATGTATAGGGCTGAAGTGGTTAATAATGTTTTATTAATAATCAAAATCTACAAAGCAAATATAGTAACTAAAGTCTTCAAATAAATGTAATGGATAAAAGTACAATATTTGGATCAGAGATGTAGTGTGTGTGTGTGTGTGTGTGTGTGTGTGTGTGTGTGTGTGTGTGTGTGTGTGTGTGTCTTCCGCCGCAGTCTGAAGTGAAAACGCACCTCTTCAGACTTCATCTTAGCCCATAGCACTTGCCATAGTACTTGCCCTAGCCTTGACCTCCTACACCTACAGGCATATGCAAATGCTCAATTTATGTGTAACTTAGATAGCATTTTATGTAGACTTAGATAACAGTTTATGTAGACTTAGCAGTTTATGTAGACTTAGCAGTTTATGTAGACTTAGATAGCAGTTTATGTAGACTTAGCAATTTATAGCAGTTTATGTAGACTTAGATAGCAGTTTATGTAGACTTATAGCATTTTATGTAAACATATATGCATAGTTTCATTATATAGATATTCCACTGTTACGTTCTTAGCTTACGTATGATTCATGATAACTACTTTTATGTATATGATGTATTGCCATGCTTTTTTGTTCTTGCTTAATGTAAAGTCGTGTGTGTGTGCGCATTCGCTTAATGTAAGTCGCTCTGGATTAAGAGCATCTGCTAAATGCTTAAATTGTAAATTGTGTGTGTGTGCGCGCATTCGCTAGTTTCATGAATGCACCCAAGTAAAATGCTTGAAAATGTGTGAGTTGCCCAAAGGTCATCACACACACACACACACACACACACACACACACACACACACACACACACACACACACACACACACACACACACACACACACACACACACACACACACACACACACTTCCAGTTGAGTCATGACATACGTTACGTAGTCATGGAAGCTTCAGGCCTGGTCAACAGTTTTCTATCACAATTCCTTCATGTATATGGCAGTGATGGAAGGTACTAAGTACATTAAAGTGAAGTACTGTACATGTGTAACATTTTTAGCACAATCTTGAGGTATTAAATTTGTGCTTGCAGCTGACCGTCCTGTATAGGGTTGATACACACAATATTCAAAAATAAAGGTTTTTGTGTTGTTCTGTATACGTGGCAATTATCATTATGAAATGTAGTGGAACAATACAATACAAAATATATAGACAGTTTACATTTTATCACTGTGTGTGTGCGTGCGCACACACTGATGTGTATAGCGTGCAGTGATGGGTTCTGTAACTTGCTCCTGTGATAAAGCGAAGTGCACTGTGATAATGCCATAATCAAATATTTGCATGATTGTTGCTTGATTTATCCTCTTCCTAGTTTCTTTAGAAAAACATGATCTATTACGGTAGAGGAAGCCAATTTTAGGTCTGATTTTCTTTGATAGACTTTACGTGTGTTTTGAAAGAAAAATCCTCATTTTAACAACGTACAAAATGAAAATAACAACACTCAGTGTGCCCCCTCGAAACTTTCGACTGACCCCTTAGTCATTTCATCCGATACGCACAGACCAAGATGGTACCTTGCAAAGTGCTGCTCTTACCGTCTGCTTTCTTTCAGCTCACGTCCTCGCTGTCGGGTGGAAACCTCGTAAGTCCAAAACTGTTCTACTTTTCAGGATTTAAAAGTTCAAACGACATCAAAAGTAGCAGAGTGACAAGCTCATCTATGCACATTTTCGCCCTTGTGGATCGGCCACTTTTCTGTGACCTTGTGGGATGTTAATTTACAAACAATTACAATTGAGGCATTTAGCAGACGCTCTTAATCCAGAGCGATTTACAATAAGCGAGAACAGAAAGCATGGCAATACATCACATACATAAAAAAGTAGTTATCATGAAACATGCATAAGCTAAGAACGTAACAGTGGAATATCTACATGTATATAATGAAACTATGCATATAAACTATACATATACTGTAGCGGCCGGCTATGGCTTCAGCCAATAGGAGTGACTTGGAGGTGGGACTTCCGGGACTGGGGAGTGAGTGACGGGGGCTCTGTGTGTGGAATGTTGTTGTGTGTGTGAGCAGCACTGAGCTACGAGGAACACAAATGGTGTTGTTGTATTGTCTGATCCTTAACAAATAAACAGAGTCTTATCCTGTGTACTACGTCTCTGCCTCCGGTTCCTGGGATCGTTACACTGGATAAGAGTTAAGGATCAATCCCACTTCTGACACCAGTGTACTCCTATTGGCTGAAGCCATAGCCGGCCGCTACAATACTATACTATACTATACTATACTATACTATACTATACTATACTATAAAGTGCTATGACTACATACAATGCAATTCTAGTGCTGTCTACAGTACGTAACATGCTATAAGTCTGTATAAAATGCTATCTAAGTCTACATAAAGTTCTATCTAAGGGGCTAGGGTAAGTGGCAAGTGCTATGGGCCATGATGGAGTCTGAAAAGGTGGGTTTTCAAATAGAGTTAGAATGGAGATAGGCGGTTTCAGCCCAACAGCATAATTGCGTCTCCATGGTCTGCGATTAATAACATTTTTTAGTTTTTTTCCCTCAAATTGATCGTTCCAAATACCAGACTATGATTGGCTGAGTGAGTCCCACTGTAAAAATACACATCTGGGATGCATCAGTTTGCACATGATGCATCACATCATCATGCACCAATAGCACTGAGCCAGTGGAAACAGTCCTTTTCATTTTCCTCCTGTGTGCATCATTATGCAAGATTTTACAAC
Source organism: Electrona antarctica (assembly GCF_951216825.1). NCBI lineage: Eukaryota > Metazoa > Chordata > Actinopteri > Myctophiformes > Myctophidae > Electrona > Electrona antarctica. Next base: position 49,793,201 of record NC_136792.1, on the reverse strand, counting down.
ACATACATTACCTGAAATCAGTGGTTTTCAACCATTTACATACATGTCAAGGCCCATTATTTATTGGTGGCATTTGAGCCACATCGGGCAACCATTTGATAAGATGTCTGGCCTTCTTTGGGCCCTGGTCGTGGAACATCGTCCTCTACAGTCCAGACTAAAATTGGCTTTGAAAGTTCCTTTGAGAAGTTTCAAAAGGATCATCTTAGATGTACAGTCCAACACCTGCACATGTTTGGATATGTACTGTACTAGTCTATGTTCATGGATATGTACTGTACTAGCCTATGTTCATGTTATTATGGATATGTACTGCAGTAGCCTATGTTCATGTTATTATGGATATGTACTGTACTAGCCTATGTTCATGCCTATATATTTATTATTTCGGTTTATATTTTGTACATTGTGTATTTTGCCTTGCTACTAAAATATTAGCACTTTGGTGATTTGTTGTATTTCTTTCATGGGTACTTTGAGGTGTATCGTGGATGGTTTATTTGCTGTTCTATAACGTGACATATATGATGTAATATTGAAGTGTAATTTTATTGTGGAGGTGCTGGGTTAAAAAAGTGACATATGAAAAGAGAAGGGAACCCGCACACTCATATGCTCCAAAAGATACATTTATTGACGACGTTTCGAGCCAAGGCTCTTGTTTGTGTTTGACCAGATGAAGAGCCTTGGCTCGAGACGTCGTCAATAAATGTATCTTTTGGAGCATATGAGTGCGGGTTCCCTTCTCTTTTCCTAATTTTATTTCTGCCTCATGGCCAGTTCCCACTTGTCAAAGAGACTCAGAGAGTCTCAATGTGTTTTTACTGGTTAAATAAATAAAATAAATAGGCTACAAGATTTTGCCTCTCAGACCCAAATCTAAAGAATGTTTTGTTATCATTGGATGAGATTTTGTCCACAACTCCATGCTGTATTGATGTTGGTACCATTAGGAGTGAGAACAGGCAAAATGACAATTCTTCTACATGTTCTAATTGTGTAGACTTCTTATAAGTAACCTAATGCAGACAATAATTTACCTCTTAAGAGTGTGAAATGAAACGTAAATTAAGCGTAAAATTAAACCAAATGGACCCTTACGGTTCCATTTAGTTTTACGCTCTCAAGAGTAAAAGATCTATATGGGTCCATTTGTTTAGCAACTCATCATTTAGCTGGGGACCACCTGGAATGCCCTCAAGGACCACTGGTTGAAAACCACTGCCTTAACCCATTTTGGGCGGGAACCCCTTTTGGTGTTAGCATTATGTTATGCTTTAGCTATTGAAAAATAGCACTGCTATTTTAAAAAAATCGAAGAACGACTGACATAGAAACAACTGTCAGGATGTAGAAGACATTTTTAGAATCTGATCTCAGGTCAAAATCAAGTCAGTACAGTTGGGTACATCTTGTAGAAATTCTTCCTGAAGTGAAACGTTGCCAGAAATCAAGCTACGACTTTCCGGTTGCCATATTTGGTAACCGTTTTTAGAAAACCAATATGCCACAGGAGGCTGCGTTTGTACTAGGGGCGGTCTAACGATATAGTAACTGCATCGAAAAATCAATTTTAATTTCAAGAAGTATATCTAAGTGGAAACTCAACATATCGTATCATGTCAAGGTGCAGGTTTGCTTGTCTTGTCGTATGATTGTCTTGTTTTTGTTTCAAAACTTGATTCAGGTCAGTGTCACTTCCCTGTTAGTATAGGACTATACAATTTATTTTTCTTTTATGCTACCACAATATTTTGCATATGGTGGTTATGACATTTATATGTACAGTACATGTTATTTCTTTGGTATGTCCCGTATGGGTGTGTCACATATATTGTTATATTATCGAAGTTACTGTATACCCTGAAATCTTGAATAAACAAAACTGAAAAAAAGGTGCAGGTTTGAAAAAGAGAAAAGAACCCGCACACTCATCTGCTCCAAAAGTTATACTTTTATTAACGACGTTTTGAGCCAAGGCTCTCCCTCTTTCTCTCTCTCTCTTTTTCAAGGTGCAGGTTTGTCCATTCGAATAGAATGTCTATGTTTTTGCCAGAGAATCACTGTGTAACTACTACTTTATATCCATAATAATAAATGTTTCTCTTTAAGAAACCTGCTCTATCCAGTCCACACGTTTCACACAGATTTCATGTTTTAAATCCTTGAATCACATTGCCAGAATGAACCATTATCATCCATGATGTATCGTATATATCGTCAACCATGTGTCGCGATACGTATCGTATCACTGTTTGTGATATCGTTGATTCGTTACACCGCTAGTTTGTACGCAGTGATTTCAGAACCGCTAAGAGTTTCTCCTAGCTGTCCTAAAATTAATATTAAACCATGAGCATTGTGGATCATTAGGCCACATTAATCCGTCCGTCCATCTTATATCGTTGCTGTCGCAGCGGTAAGCGGAATGCTCGCCCTAAAACACACAGCGGTAAGCGGAATGCTCGCCCTAAAACACGCAGCGGTAAGCGGAATGCTCGCCCTAAAACACGCAGCGGTAAGTGGAATGCTCGCCCTAAAACACACAGCGGTAAGCGGAATGCTCGTCCTAAAACACACAGCGGTAAGCGGAATGCTCGCCCCTAAAACACACAGCGGTAAGCGGAATGCTCGCCCTAAAACACGCAGCGGTAAGTGGAATGCTCGCCCTAAAACACACAGCGGTAAGCGGAATGCTCGCCCTAAAACACACAGCGGTAAGTGGAATGCTCGCCCTAAAACACACAGCGGTAAGTGGAATGCTCGCCCTAAAACACACAGCGGTAAGCGGAATGCTCGCCCTAAAACACACAGCGGTAAGCGGAATGCTCGCCCTAAAACACACAGCGGTAAGCGGAATGCTCGCCCTAAAACACACAGCGGTAAGCGGAATGCTCGCCCTAAAACACACAGCGGTAAGCGGAATGCTCGCCCTAAAACACACAGCGGTAAGTGGAATGCTCGCCCTAAAACACACAGCGGTAAGCGGAATGCTCACCCTAAAACACACAGCGGTAAGCGGAATGCTCGCCCTAAAACACACAGCGGTAAGTGGAATGCTCGCCCTAAAACACACAGCGGTAAGCGGAATGCTCACCCTAAAACACACAGCGGTAAGCGGAATGCTCACCCTAAAACACACAGCGGTAAGTGGAATGCTCGCCCTAAAACACACAGCGGTAAGCGGAATGCTCACCCTAAAACACACAGCGGTAAGCGGAATGCTCGCCCTAAAACACACAGCGGTAAGCGGAATGCTCGCCCTAAAACACACAGCGGTAAGCGGAATGCTCGCCCTAAAACACACAGCGGTAAGCGGAATGCTCACCCTAAAACACACAGCGGTAAGCGGAATGCTCGCCCTAAAACACGCAGCGGTAAGCGGAATGCTCGCCCCTAAAACACGCAGCGGTAAGCGGAATGCTCGCCCTAAAACACGCAGCGGTAAGCGGAATGCTCGCCCCTAAAACACGCAGCGGTAAGTGGAATGCTCGTCCCTAAAACACGCAGCGGTAAGTGGAATGCTCGTCCTAAAACACACAGCGGTAAGCGGAATGCTCGTCCTAAAACACACAGCGGTAAGCGGAATGCTCGCCCCTAAAACACGCAGCGGTAAGCGGAATGCTCGTCCTAAAACACACAGCGGTAAGCGGAATGCTCGTCCTAAAACACACAGCGGTAAGCGGAATGCTCGCCCTAAAACACACAGCGGTAAGCGGAATGCTCGTCCTAAAACACACAGCGGTAAGCGGAATGCTCGCCCTAAAACACACAGCGGTAAGCAGTTTATGTAGACTTAAAATGGTAAATGGTGCATTTATATAGCACCTTTATCCAAGGCGCTTTACATAGATTGTGCATTACATTCACCCTTTCACACACACATTCATACACCGATTGCAGCGGAAGCCATGCAAGGTAACAACCAGCACATCGGGAGCAATTTGGGGTTCAGTGTCTTGCCCAAGGACACTTCGACATGTAGACAGGAGGAGCCGGGATTCGAACCGCCGACCCATGGATCATTGGACGACCTGCTCTACCTCCTGAGCCACAGCCGCCCTTAGATAGCAGTTTATGTAGACTTAGCAGTTTATAGCAGTTTATGTAGACTTAGATAGCAGTTTATGTAGACTTATAGCATTTTATGTAAACATATATGTATAGTTTCATTATATAGATATTCCACTGTTACGTTCTTAGCTTACATATGATTCATGATAACTACTTTTATGTATATGATGTATTGCCATGCTTTTTTGTTCTTGCTAAAGCTAGCGTCTGCTAAATGCCTAAATTGTAAATTGTGTGTGCGCGCATTCGCACATTAGTTTCATGAATGCACCCAAGTAAAATGCTTGAAAATGTGTGAGTTGCCCAAAGGTCATCACACACACACACACACACACACACACACACACACACACACACACACACACACACACACACACACACACACACACACACACACACACACACACACACACACACACACACACACACACACACACACACACACACACACACACACACTTCCAGTTGAGTCATGACATACGTTACGTAGTCATGGAAGCTTCAGGCCTGGTCAACAGTTTTCTATCACAATTCCTTAATGTATATGGCAGTGATGGAAGGTACTAAGTACATTTAGTGAAGTACTGTACATGTGTAACATTTTTAGCACAATCTTGAGGTATTACATTTGTGCTTGCAGCTGACCGTCCTGTAGGGTTGATACACACAATACTAAAAAATAAAGGTTTTTGTGTTGTTCTGTACGTGGCAATTATCATTATGAAATGTATAGTGGAAAAATATATACACAGTTTACATTTTATCACTGCGTGCGTGCGTGCGTGCGTAACGTCTGCTTTCTTTCAGCTCACGTTCTCGCTGTCGGGTGGAAACCTCGTAAGTCCAAAACTGTTCTACTTTTCAGGATTTAAAAGTTCAAACGATATCAAAAGTAGCAGAGTGACAAGCTCATCAGCACATTTTCGCTAGCCTGGCTAATAAGCCAGACCGAATCAGCCATTGGCAAAAAAGAAATTGCCTGCCGGCGGATTACGGTCTGGAGAGGCTCAATTGTACGCCCATTTCCTACACCAGAGAACTGGTGTGGCCAATCGGGACACGGTATGCAATATGGGCGGGCTTTGGTACAGTGATGTTCAATGCTTGAGACCTTTGACTGACAGTAGCTCTGACCAATTGCGTCAAAGAGAAAATGTTTGAACCCGCCCCCCGGGAAACAAGATCCATACACAGCATCTCCAGACTCAAATACCACACGACAGTGTGATTTGAGTCTGGCTTATTAGCCAGGCTACATTTTCGCGCCTGTGGATCGGCCACTTTTCTGTGACCAACAATTACAATTTGAATGAAACTATACATATAAACACATACTATACTATACTATACTATACATACTATAAAGTGCTATGACTACATAAAATGCAATTCTAGTGCTGTCTACAGTACGTAACATGCTATAAGTCTGTATAAAATGCTATCTAAGTCTACATAAAGTTCTATCTAAGGGGCTATAGGGTAAGTGCTACGGGCCATGATGGAGTCTGAAAAGGTGGGTTTTCAAATAGAGTTAGAATGGAGAGATAGGCGGTTTCAGCCCAACAGCATAATTGCGTCTCCATGGTCTGCGATTAAGGCTAAAACACGCAGCGGTAAGCGGAATGCTCGCCCTAAAACACGCTCGCTCATTTGTTTCCGCCGACCTCATGCCGACCGCTCGGTGGGACGGTTCTTTAGATTGCTGTTTATTTATTTATTTGATATGGACATCACAATGACATTGATATCACTGCGCAAAACGCATGGAATACGGATATATATTACAGGAAACTCCTGTTAAACTTTCCAACAAACTCCAGTAAACTCCTGAATTGTACCATCACACCTGTATATTACCGTATATTAACTGTATATGCTGCTAAACTTGAGGTTTACGGGCAAAATACAGTGCCCATAATTGCCCGTTAACTCCTCTTTTCACGCAGTGTATGGACATCACAATGCACAGTAGTACAATTTGTACAGGAGACTTTTCTAAAAAATACCCTACAATACACAAAATATATATATTAAGTATAAAAAAGGAAAATATACTAATGATATTTTACAGAAAAATTATACCCATTACATTAACTTGCAAAACAAAAGTAAACAGAATCACTCAGAAATGTGAGCACAGATGATTTAATTTCAACCATAGTTTGTATTCTTGCTTTACGGGATAAGGTTTAGGGCCACAGGTTTTGAGCTTGTAGATCTGCTACTTTTCCTTTCCTTTCAACATGATGGTCCTCCAAGAAGATATCCTATTTGTGTGTGAATAAAGGGCCTTTCAAACATGAAGCAATTAGGGCTGTCAAAATTAGTGAGTTAACGGAGTTAAATTGTGAAATTAATCAGATTAAAAATGTTAATGCAATTAATCCATGCTTGGATGACCCGCCCCATACATCCCATAATGCCATCCACTCTGCACTATATGGATGGCAATAACAAACATATGTCGGTTATTGCCATAAAAGGCTGCACCATTTACATAGACAGAGACACCATCCTGTCACACTTTTTTTGAAAGAATGTAAACATACTATGCATACCGGATGTTAAATGTATATAACTTCTGTCATTTATCTTTCCATTCCCACAACAATATACAGAAAAACATGGCATATATTTTGAACATAGTTCGAGTGGTGATTAATCATGATTAATTCATTTTTAAACTGTGATTAATCTGATAATTTTTTTTATCGTTTGACAGCCCTAGAAGCAATATATCGCGCCTATAGTTCATTTTCAATGAGACCTGCGTTTTTGTGCGGAGCACTGGGGGGGGGGGGGGAAGTCGCGGTGCCACAACGCAAGCGTATTTACGTGAGCGCGGTCCCGTGAATTTGTTGCGCGCGTGCTCGTTTCGTGCACACGCCCGCGACATGCACCGATCGATCGACTGTAATTACTGCATGCGTATGGCGCGAAAAGGAAATACACGCACAAAGACAGACTGATCACACACGTAGCTTTGGCTGGAATGTTTATTAGAGTTTCAGAAACAGAGATCAGTAATTATATAAAAAATAATAATAATCACCTACTGTAACAAGAGAGGAGGAGTACAACATAGTCAAGAGTATGAATAATACAACAATTACATTAATACATAAGAGCCTTCTCTCTTGACTCCTAGTTGTTAGCATTTATACAGGGCAGCTAAACGCACGCACGCGCGCACGCACGCACACAGATGGACCAACACACTAAGCCTATGTATAGCGAACACAGTGGAGTCCCTCCAGTGGAGGAAGAGCTGCAGATACCTAGCGCCCTCTCCTGTCCAAATAAATAATTACACCCATGGAATGTCTTAAAACACAGGCAGACACAGGCATAACGGTCATTTAGCACAGTGGATTTCAACCACTTTCATATCAAGGTCAATCAGGGCCAAATTAGCCATTGGGCCAGTGGAGCCGTGGCCCCAAGGGCCCTTGGCTCTCAGGGGCCCCTTCGGGGAAATTGGACCGCTCTGTACTGGGTTTGAGGCCCTGAAAAGAGCTTCTGGGGACCTTCATCACTGGCCATTGATTTTGTTAAAGGAGAATTCCATGCTAGAAGGCTTTCTTACCTTTCTTACCTTTCTTTGTAGTCGTTACGTCCCCACCAAAGGGGTCCAGGTGTTTTTTTGTGCAAAAACCTTATTGGCTATTTCCCCTGCCATAAGCCCTCAATGAATTGCATTGAATGGGAATTGAATGGGGCTATGGGGTGTTGTGCTAATTCGCTTATTTCCATCGAAATAAGTAGTAAAGTGTGCCGCTTGGGATATTATTTACATTATGAAGAGAGGATATATACAAAAAAATAACAATTTTGAGCGATGGAAATAAGCGAATTAGCACAACACCCCATAGCCCCATTCAATTCCCATTCAATTCAATGCAATTCATTTAGGGTTTATGGTAGGGGAAATAGCCAATAAGGAGCTTTTGCACAAAATAACACCTGGACCTCTTTGGTGGGGACGTAACAACTACAAAGAAAGGTAAGAAAGCCTTTTAGTATGGAATTCTCCTTTAAATTTAGGCCAAAATTTGATAACAAAAATTATGTGCGCACACACGCTATGAGGGCCCCAAAACATTTACCGGCCAGGGACCCTCGTCTGGGTTAACCCGTCCCTGAGGTCCACTATTTATTTATTCAGAATTTGATGACATTTAGTCTCTCAGACCCACAACTTAGAATATGTTGTTATCCTTGGATAAGATGTTTGTCCACAATTCCATGCTGTATTGATGTTGGTACCATTAGGAGAGATAGCAGGCAAACGATCAACATAACAATTCTTCTACATTCTCGTGCAAGAATTAATTCATGCAGATAGTTTAACAATACTTTAACTCTTGAAAGTGTAAAATGAATTGAAACTGTCATTTTACACTCTCAGACCCAAAATCTTGGATAAAATGAAATAATTCTCTCTCAATTAATTAAGATCTAATAAGGGTCCATTTGGTTACCAATTAACTCTCCATCATTTAGCTGGAGACCACCTGGAAGCCCCTGGACCACTGGTTGAAAACTACTGATTTAGTCTGCTTCGGCGGCAGTAATTTCACTTCCCTAGTCGCGGTAGGCAGTATGTAGGAAATGTCCAAACTAGAGAAAATAGCAGATTGCGACACCTTGGGTGGAAAAAGAAAATCATTGAATTTTGTTTTTAATTCATGAAAATGTTAGCTTTTTTGGGGGGGGGGGGGGGGGGGCAATTTTCGGCAATGTTTTTGAAATAATAATAATTAAAAACAAAATGTTTTCAAAAATGAAAAGGGACCCACAAATACAGTACATTATTTTCAACACTGATTTCACTCTGCTGGTCTGCTAGCAATTCCTCTCCATGTTGCCTCAAATACAATTGTCCTTTATACTGTTAATTCATGTGCACTGACACACACACACACACACACACACACACACACACACACACACACACACACACACACACACACACACACACACACACACACACACACACACACACACACACACACACACACACACACACACACACACACACACACACACACACACACACACACACACACACACACGTCTAATATCAGTCCCAAGGCTAATGTATTGTTTGTCGCACGACCGTGTCACTTGCTGAAAATCTGTTCTTTTCAACATGCAACGCGTTCATAACACAAAACATAAAGGAACTCTCTCTCTCTCTCTCTCTTGGTCAGTGTCTGTGTCCTGGAGAAGGAACACATGGATGAAATCACGTTAGGGCACTGAGCCGCGTATCCATAGCAACAGCTCACTTAAACTAAAAACTAAAACGACTACATTCTTTACTCTTCCAAGGGAGTTATATTAAAAATTGACCTGTTCTTTTCTGCGTTCGTTGTTAAGAGATGTTGTTGCCCGGAAACTGCATGACCAACCGACCATTTCACGTGTGGGTGTGATCAAATGGACACCGTTTGTCACATATAGTCTTTGACGGGAAACACACGTCTTCATACGGCAGGCTTTGTGTAACAGAGTCCCAAGGTTTCACAGATCCTCTACTAATAGTACGGCAGGGTTTTTACTTTTTTTATAAAACTATATTCGTCTTGACTTGGAGTATACACAGGCTGAAAGCACGTACTGCAGGCCTAAAGAACTGACCGAACAATCTGCATTGGCTAAGAGCAGTGCATGTAAAAAAAGATATTTCTATCTGAAAATAGAAAGAAAGAAAATAATCAAAAAATGTCTACCTTTTTTTTTTTTTTTGACTGACTGACTGATTGTTAAGCAAAGTATAGCCTCGTGTTAAAACACATTTAAATATACAAATATAGCTTCTCTCGGTTTCGTCCTTCATGTGTCCATTGTCGTCAGGCAACGCCACGGGAACACCATTGTCCAATGGGAGAAGTGGATGTTTTAAGGGGGAGGGGGGGGGGGGTGTATGGAGAGTGGCGGATTGGACAGGCTGGTCTGTGAAATGGTTCCATATGGTCATGGTCATGGTCACCCAAACCTGTCCGTTTGTATTATTACCACGGCCTCCATTTTGAATCCAACCCAAGGTTAAAGCCTTTGATTCAATTCAGTCGTGGATGAAAATATGAAAAATAAAAACAAATTACGCGGGGTCACAGGCAGCGACCCCCGTTGCATTGGCCCCGTTGGTTTACATTACGATCCTGTTGGTCTGCCTGTGATGATGTGTTGGTTTTCCGGGGCCGTATTGGGGTGGGAGCAGACAGCACTGTGGGGTGACGGACAGACAGACGGACGGACGGACGGACGGCGTCGCCAAGGCTCTGTGCTGCTCCGTGAACGCTCTGAGGGCCTCTCACCAAGATGGATCCCTCTAAGAGAAGACAGACAGAAAATCCTTTTAACCGCTGGAAAGAAAGCAATCACAAAGAACTGGCTCAAGACTGACATACCAGACTATAAACAATGGCGAACCATCATAGACAATATTGAAGACATGGAAAAGTTGACATTCAAAATAAGAATAAGAGTAGACCTCTATGAAAAAACTTGGGAAAAATGGTCATTATATAAATGGACAAGAGGTGCCCCCAAGTAACGGTTCTATTTGAGTTTTCTTTATTTTGTAATTTTATTTATATGATTTGTCTGTTTTGTTTTGTTTTATGTTTTATTTTGTTCTGATTTCTGTGTCTCTAAGTGGTTGTCGTGAAGTTTGTCTTTGTACTATGTTGTTGTTGTACTATGCTGTTGTTGTCGTTTTAGCTTTTGTTTATTTGAATATGTCTGTAAACCCTGAATAAAAACAAAGTTGAAAAAAAAGAAGAGAAGACAGACAGACAGACAGACAGACAGACAGACAGACAGACAGTTAGGGACACATCAAACGGGACAGTTTCATGGTCAACGTTAAGCCAATTTTTCTTTATTTTTTCCCCTTTTTTCTCCCAGAAGCGTTTGCATTTCAAATCCAATTTTACACAAGCAGAATAAAGTGCTGTGACTTTGCAGAAGGCGACATGCTGACATCGTTTGAAGGAATGTCAGACTGTGGAGTTGTGTCTGATGTCTGTGTGTGAAAACACTTTGAGATTCCTGCTGAGAGAGGTGGGGGATTACATTGTGTACTGTACACACACACACGGTAACATAACATCCTCCCCCTGTAAACGTAACTCTCAAATGTTAAATTAACAGGTGCTCGGTTGCATGGTAATTAGTAATTACTAATTACTATTGTTGTAGTACTCGATTCATCATCATTCTCATTTACTCGGTCTCTCACACCATTTGACTTGGACTTGACTTTGTCTCGGACAAAGGGACCCACCGAGTCCACTTGAGTCACGACAATGCAATAAAATAAATGTATTACACCCTTATGAGGAGCCCATTAACATTATCAGAGCGCCGTCTGGCGCTTCTAGACAGCTATCTGGTTAAGTAACAGAGTGGAACCGACGCGCCTGCCTGCTCTCGCAGTGTTTCCTGTAAGTAGTATCATCGGTAACACTTACTTTACCCTCTAGGCTCGACCATTTCATGTCAAAGTGGCTGCCGCGAAAGGTCTACATATCGTTCGTTCAAAGTTTAACGGCATGTTATCTGGGGAAGGAACAACGGCAGATGACGCTGGAGTTTCACTCGTGAAGTTTTAACCCATTTTGGGCGGGAACCCATTTTTGGTGTTTTAAGCATTATGTTGTACTTTAGCTGTTGAAAGATAGCAGATCTACAAGCTCATAGCGCGGCACCGAGTGCCACGCTACGAGCTTGTAGGTCTGCTATTTTTGAAAATGTGGCCAAAATGTTTGAATATATTTTTTCAGAGGGAACATTTTTAACTCAAATCTTTGCTTCTGGGTGATCCCTGGAACAACATATTTTCAGACGGGGGTCGGCGGCCAAATACATATATTTTTGGGGGTCCTTGACATGAAAATGTTTGAGAACGAATGACATACGTAGGGTTTTTCAGAAACTGTCAGGATTCAGAAGGTATTAGTAGAATCGTCCTCAGGTCTAAATTTTGGGCGGGAACCCCTTTTGGTGTTTTAAACATTAGGTTATAATTTAGCTATTGAAAAATAGCAGATCTACAAGCTCATAGCGCGCCACCGAGTGGCGCGCTACGAGCTTGTAGGTCTGCTATTTTTGAAAAATCGTGAAAATATTTTTTTCAGAAAACTGGAGGATTTAGAATAATTTTTGTAAAATTTTGAGGTCAGGCCTAAATGTGTTAAAGTGAAGCAGGGAGTGTGATTATCCCGCGGTGCGGTGCGGTGCGGTTGGCGGTGGTGATTAGGCCTATAGCAGAGTGCCTGTCTGTGAGGAGGAAATGAAGGCTCATCAAACTCACAGTTTCAGCTAATCACTTCTCCTCAGAGTCTGCCGACATATAACCCGTCAGACCCAGGGACGCGTCCGCGCCTCATTTGAGATTGAAGTTTTTTTTTTTATCTTGAAAGTTCGAATAATTTTGAATTTCTTTACACAAATCTTCTCTTCTGGGGGGGGGCAACAAAACCCTGGCACAAAACATTTTCAGATGGGGGGGGGGGATCCTTGGCACAACCTTGGCAACTAACTGCAGTATAAAAGTGAGAGACAGGCTCTCATCCATCATCAAACACTTAATATTAGTTTCCAAAAGTAAAAAGGTGAATTGTCTTCCGTCTGTTAGAAAAGTACAGTATTTGAAGGCCTAGTAAAAGATACTGGTTCTGTTCAGAAGTTATCGTCTCCCGTCTTTCCACAAAACAATATAAAATGCTGGATAGTGGGCTCTATAAGAACCCGGCTCGATAAGCCTGAACGATAACGTGCTCGTTATCAATAAAAACGAACAAGCTCCATCCTGACCCAGGGCTACAGTGAAGTCCCAGTTGATTTTTATTCACTCCACCTGTGATGCTATAAAACGCCATCTGAAGCACACTGTGGAATATTTTGCCTGCACTATAAACTGCGTTTTGGGATGCAGAATGCATCCTATTTTAATCTCTGAATGAAAACAACTCACCTTCCTTTAAAGGTTCCTTAGCGGACATCTCTAAAGAGCTGGAAGATACAAAGGGAGCCGTTATTTATTATACATACTGTGTGAAATAGACCTACGGATGGGAGGCAAGACACACACGTTAGGGAGAGCACATTGTGAACTAAAGAGAACACAGGTCGTGTGTGTGTGTGTGTGTGTGTGTGTGTGTGTGTGTGTGTGTGTGTGTGTGTGTGTGTGTGTGTGTGTGTGTGTGTGTGTGTGTGCGTGCGTGAGTGAGAGAGAGAGACATGACGTTCTCTATGATGTCTCTGAGGTAAAATCTGAATGTCTACTGGCATTGATCTGTGCGCGCACACGCACACACACACACACACACACGCAGTCATTCATTCAATCACACTTCCTGTGTGTCACACACACACACACACACACACACACACACACACACACACACACACACACACACACACACACACACACACACACACACACACACACAGTGCGTAAGCAGAGAAGCTCACACGCCGTGACATCATGTCATCAAAGCCGTCATCCTGCTGCCTCTGCCGCTCGTTAAGATGTTTCATCACAGCTGGTGTGAACAACAACAACACCAAAGAGTGCACAAATGTTGTGTGTGTGTGCGTGTGTGTGTGTGTGTGTTGCGCGTGTGCACACTGTGTGTACAATGTCCATTTCGGTTCCATTCGTACACTGTAATTACAGTCTGGTCACGATGACCCAAAGCAGAGGAGGCAGGGGAGGATGATTACCCTGTTGTGCTGAATATAAGACTATGTTCTTTTCCAAAGGAAATATCCTAAAAAAAAACAGGGTCGTATTATAATCATG
>NC_136792.1:49701810-49774310 GCF_951216825.1 Electrona antarctica | reverse complement strand
GCACTACCGACTGTGGGAGTCGACCTTCTAGCTGTGAGGCGACAGCACTACCAATTGTGGGAGTCGACCTTCTAGCTGTGAGGCGACAGCACTACCGATTGTGACACCGTGCCCCCTCGTTCCGACACTACTGTTGATCCGACAACTCAAACCCCTAACCGAACCATAACCGCAAGCAACGGAGCAGCGCATGTCGGACCATCGCATTTTCGCATCGCATCACATGTTTCCGCGTGTCGGACCTTTGGTGTGTCGGATCCGCGTGTGCACCCCGCCAGCCCCGCCCCCTCTACAAATCACAGACTGCGTTTCCATTCCCAAAAAAGGTATTCACAGAACTAAGGTCTGTCCAGAAGCAGGGTGGATGAGTGTGTGTGTGTGTGCGTGCATGCGTGTGTGTGTGTTTTACATCTCAGAGGATGCCTGTCAGACAGAGTGCGCTCGTTTCGTGTCACCAGTGGGCATGCAGCCACTGTCTGCGCCGGCTTTATTTATTTACCCAAATCACTACTGGACCAATCAAAGCGACCGATCAAACGCTGTGCCCAGGGGAGCCGCCGCGATAATGACACACTGATACATGAGCCGCACGCACGCACGCACACACACACGGTGGCATGTCAGTACCATCGTTAACAGAGCTCGTTAGCGTCCATTAGGGATCATTATACCCACACTCTATTAATCTACTACAGAGAACGTCCACACTGTCCTGAGGCATGCACGCATGCACGCACACACACACACACGCACGCACACACGCACACACGCAGGCTCGCACACACGCAAGCACACATGTGCACAGACACACACACGTGATCACTGACGATCGGAGGACAGTAACTAGGCCAGTGGTTTGGCGGGGACCACCAGTGGTCCTTGAGGGTGAGGGTTCCAGGTGGTCCCCAGCTAAAAGATGGACAGTTGGTAAACAAATAAGACCCTTATTAGATATTTAAAAGGATCCATGTCATGCTCCCAAGAGTTAAACTATGGTTTACTTCATTTACAAAAAGTCTACACATTTAGAGAATGTGGAAGAATTGTTTAATTTGATCAATGTGTGCCTGTTGTCTCTCCTAATGGTACCAACATCAATAAGCCTACAGCGTGGAATTGTTAACAAAATGTTATCCAACGACAACGAACTGGTCTTTAGTCGTGGGTCTGAGAGGCTAAATGTCATCCGATGGTGTCCGTGGCTCAAACACTGCATACATACAGTACTGGGCCTTGATATGAACAAAGATATGAAAAGCACTGAACTAGGCTATTAGGAAGGAAGCTGGAGGAATGAGTGCTTCATAGTCTGTGCACTGCAGCGGCAGATCAAACCTGAACTAAACTTGGTTGTGTGTTGCATCGTGCACTGAAAATAACACGTCTATTTCCGCCCGCCCGCCCGCCCGCCCGCCCGCCCGCCCGCCCGCCCGCCCGCCCGCCCGCCCGCCCGCCCGCCCGCCCGCCCGCCCGCCCGCCCGCCTGCCTGCCTGCCTGCCTGCCTGCCTGCCTGCCTGCCTGCCTGCCTGCCTGCCTGCCTGCCTGCCTGCAGTGTGAGGGGGAGCTGGCAGCCTGCTGTGATAATGTAGCGATAATGTAGCGTGCCTGGAGAGACATTACAGCTCTCAGCGTGACAACACACACACGCACACGCGTTCACAAGCACATGCACGCACACAACATCCAAAGCAGTTCAGGGATGTTGTAAGCGCAGAGCTACATAAAAGCAGCACGTAGAGAGGAGAGAAACAGAGAGAGGTAGGTGGTAATGGAATAGACAACGCTATAGCTGGCAGGGCGAAGCTCCTCCGTGCTCTCTCTGAGTGACTGATGTTGCAGTGGAGCAGCCCCACTGTGAATTCATCTAAACAGTGCAAGACGACTGACACTTTCTGTATGCCGATAAGACAGTGACTCTAACCCATTTTGGGGCGGGAAGTACCCCTTTTGGTGTTATATTTTAGCTATTGAAAAATAGCAGATCTACAAGCTCATAGCGCGGCACCAAGTGCCGCGCTACGAGCTTGTAGATCTGCTATTTTTGAGAAAATCGTGAAAATGTGGCGCAAATCTTTGAATGTGTATTCTTTCACACTAGCGAACGCTTTTAACTCGATTCTTTGCTTCTGGGGAGGGTCCCTGGAACAAACATATTTTCAGATGGGGGGGGTCGGCGACCGATTACATATATTTTTGGGGGTTCTTGGCATGAAAATGTATGAGAACGACTGACGCATAGAAACATAGGGTTTTTCAGAAAACTGTCAGGATTTTAGAAGACATTTGTGACTAAATTTGACTGAGGGACTGCCATTGGATTTTTTTGAATTTTCATTTTTTCATGTCATATGAAAGCAGGGAATCATAGCTTCAAATGGACATATTGGTTGTTCAGTTTGACCGACCAGTTTTGGAGATATGGCTTATAGAGTAATGTCTTGCAGAAAACAGCGAGTTGAGAAAACAGGCTTGAAAGGTTCACTTCTGTGGTCTCTAACATTACACCTAGCTACAAGTTTGGGCATTTATTTCATATTTACATGTCGATTTCATCTCTGACACTTATTTCAGACATGCTCTAGTATGTGAAGAGTCTGCCTGTGCTATAAACTCATTTTGGAAAAAAAAGTTTTTCTCCTCTGGTGAAAAGCTGGAATTTGCGCGATGGCAGTCTCTCAGTCAAATCTGGTCACATTTGTAGAATCGTCCTCAGGTCTAAATGGGCTAAAGATTTTCGGGACACAACCCCCTCAAACGAATCACCGAGTGGCGCGCTACGAGCTTGTAGGTCTGCTATTTTTGAAAAATCGAAGATCGACTGACATAGAAACATAGCTTTTTCAGAAAACTGTCAGGATGTGACCAACCTTTTTTTTTTTTTTTTTTTCCTTCTTTTTTTTGAAAAATGTCTTCTACATCACTGGATGTAGAAGACATTTTTAGAATCTGAACTCAGGTCAAAATGGGTTAATGCAGCATGAGAATTATCGCCTCCTGCCTGGTGGTGACCTTTCCTGTGCTGATTAGCGACCAGCACACGCGGTGATCTGACCTGTTTTCTCTGCACCGCCTACAGAGTACAGAGCCTATAGCAGCTATGGTTCCTGTAAACCAGGGGTTCCCAAACTGTGGTGCGTGGCACCCCTTGTGGTGCGCGAGAACCTTCTAGGGGGTGCGCGACATGAAAAGGCTAATTGTGGTGCTATGGTTTTATTTGAAATATATTAACATATTATGCCAATATATGGCAAGTATATGCAGAATATAGCCTATGCTGCATATATATGCCATCAGGTTCATATATGTGCATATACAGTAGGTGGATAAATAGGAAATGTATGTCCCTATATACTAGCTTATGCAATTTATATTTCCATGTGGGGGGGTTCCAGCTAGGTTAGGAGGTAACAGGGGGTGCATGGCCAAAAAGGTTTGGGAAACGCTGCTGTAAACACTCGTTACACAGTGTGTGTGTGTGTGTGTGTGTGTGTGTGTGTGTGTGTGTGTGTGTGTGTGTGTGTGTGTGTGTGTGTGTGTGTGTGTGTGTGTGTGTGTGTGTGCGTGCGTGCGTGCGTGCGTGCGTGCGTGCATGCGTGCGTGCGTGTGTGTGCGCGTGCGCCTACAGAGCCTAGCAGCTAGGTCCCTATAAACACTATAGGGATGCCGCCGATTAATCGATTTTCCGATGAATCGAGTCTCCGAAATCGATTTTAACATTTCAAAATCGAAAAAATAAATAAACCCTAACCCTTTTTTTTAATAGCCAAAATATAGGGTAATAATAAGGCTGCGTGATATATCGAACATGTACCTTCATCAGAGTGGAGAATATAAGTATAAATCAAGTTGAGCAAAGCCACTCTTCTCTGCCCCTCTCTCTAACAGACACAGTTAACGATCGCTTGTTAAGTGCCTGCCAGACAGACAATCAGATGAAATGAAGGCAGTTGTAGAGTAGAGTGTAGACTAGTGAACTGAACGTTTTCTGTTTATATCAAGTACTTCATACCAGCCCCTTATGAAACTACTTCTCCCCAAATCCAAATGGATTTCATTTTCCATCCTGAATGGCAGTAACTAGCATATAATGAGAACTGAGAAGATCTCCACAAAGGTTTACTCATCAAAACTGTATAAAACTGTAACCATCAAAGCATGCACTCAACATATAATGGTTATGTGACCATGGCATGTGCATAATATAAAATCTTAAAAGTTTTATCTGATAAAAAGTATTTTTTTTTTGGGGGGGGGTTCAATTAATCGATTATTAATCGGCAGAGCAGTCGATTATTCGAGCTGATGGTCACTTTCTGGCATCCCTAATAAACACGATAGCGATCTGGGGCCAGTGCCAACAGAATGCACGAAAAAAGCAGAGAAGAAGAAGAGCCGTTAAATAGTATTATTAATTCTTAATCGTTTACCCGCCAGGAACATAGGAATTTTAAAACGTAGAATCTTGTAGCCTGCCACAAACGGAAAAGCCGTTTTAACAGCGATGTATTCATTAATGCATGTTTTAATACGATCGTATCGAAATCTACCGTCAGTTAGCTTTGTTATGCTTCTGACACAATGGGCGCGGCCATTTTGAAAATGCGCGCGCATCCACTTACATTGCCGGCTCTGGTTTCAGACGGCTTTATCTCACAGAAGCGACATTGCAGAGGACGCTTTGTCCCAGACAAGCGTTTTCAACGGCCTGTAGCAGGCGCTGTGATACTCGCGGTCCACTTTTTCCACCACCGACCGAGAGAACGAGCACCAGCTTCGTCAACACACACGGAATGGTTTCATAGTAAAATGCGATTACGGATATTTGGCTCTTCAAAGTAAGTGTCACGCGTGATTAAACCATGGCAATACGCAATCGAGGGATTAATTAATGGCGGCAGGCTAAGAGTTAATGCTCTTTTATCAAATCTCGTGTCCTCGTGTTTGGCAAAGGAGGGTTTAATAGTACAAGTTCAATACTGCAATGTAGAAAAATGCTCTGTTAAAAGTAAAAGTTCGGAACTGTACTTGGGTGAAATTACAAACGTATTGCTATCAAAATGTAGGCCTACTTAAAGTACCAAAAGTAAAAGTACTCATTATGCAGGATGTCCCATTTCAAGTTTTCAAATGTATTAAAAAAAATCTTTTTGAAATAGATCTACAAGCTGTAGATCTATGTATGCATGGATTAAAGCAAAATGAAATCTCACCACTGACAAATACGTAGCCAGCGCCGTCGCTACGTATGCGCGTAATAGGCACTGCGCATAGGGCAACACGCCGGGGGGGGGTATGGGTTGGTTGGCTCATCAAAAAGCGCCAAAAAAGGGCCAAGCCGACCCTCATAATAACAATTTTCTATGCAATTTTCGCCTCGCAAACGGCGAAAGTAGCCGATCTGCATGAGGAAATGCAGCGCTCATGTCGGGGGTCAGAGTCGTCCCTGTGCTAGTCCTAATATGTAATTCATACATGGGCAACTGGAGGCCCGGTGGGCCACATGGGGCCCCCACAACTGGAGGCCCGGGGGCCACATGGGGCCCCCACAACTGGAGGCCCGGGGGCCACATGGGGCCCCCACAACTGGAGGCCCGGGGGCCACATGGGGCCCCCACCTTCACTTAGTGCGGACCTCAGGTTAATATTGGAAGACTGATATATTATTGATTTCAGCTGTTACAATTCCAAACATGCAAACATGACACGTGCTTCAATTATTTGATTGAAATTCCAATTCAAAAATGGGAAAAATAATAATTCAGGATTTCAATTCAAATATAACACAAATAGCTGATCTACAAGATCAAAACGCGTCGCAGTGCCACACGTTTTGTAATTAGGACGATTATTATTAGATTATTAGCTTGTAGATCTGCGAGTGTGGAACTATAGTAGCCCTCTCCATCGTCAAAGTTGCCCACCCCATTGTAATTGTTTGTGAAACAGCATGAAAGGAGCCACCACACACTAGCGCCGTGTGTCCTGCACACTTAAGACAATATTTATGATGTTTTGGTATAGCCAACTGCAGATTGAGGCGTCAACGATTGCGCTTATTAGATATCTGAGATCATTAGAGCTTTATTGAAGACTGAAATGAACTAATAACCGAAAATAGGCTCTATCTACAGGCCTACAACACGTCATGCTGCGATGCGTGGTATGCTTAACACATTCTGGGCGGGAACCCCTTTTGGTGTTTTAAACATTATGTTATAATTTAGCTATTGAAAAATAGCAGATCTACAAGCTCGTAGCGCGCCACCGAGTGGCGCGCTACGAGCTTGTAGGTCTGCTATTTTTGAAAAATCGTTAAAATGTGGCGCAAATCATTGAATATATATTTCAGAGCGAACATTTTTAACTAAAATATTTGCTTCTGGGGGGTCCCTGGAACTACATATTTTGAGATGGGGGTCCGTGGCGCAATAGAGATAATTCTGGGGGTCCTTCACATGAAAAAGGTTGAGCACCACTGACATAGAAACATGGGTTTTTCAGATTTCTTTTAGGATTTAGAAGCCTTTTTTTAATCGACCTCAGTCCAAAATGGGTTAATGTAGATAGCCTACTTTTGGTTAGAAGACGTGTCGACTTCTATGGAATCCTAAATGACTGAAATCAGTCAAGGCTATACTGAGAACTTTAATCCATGTGTAACTGCAATGCTACTGAAACACTCTGAGTCAAGTCTCTCTCCACAGTGTCAGAACTCATTTCTGTGACAGAGGAGGAGGAGGAGGAGGATTTTGGGGGATTCGAAAAACCTTACAAAAAGCCCTCAAGGCAACGTTCCAGCGAGCTGAGTGATGAAGTCACACACCGACTCAACTCCGAAAACGTACCACTTCTTTTGAGCGTCAGCTCGAGTATTCATGACACGTCAAGCACTCTCTCTCTCTCTCTCTTATGTCTCTTATGTCTATCAGAAAATAAGTGCACGTTTGCCTCGCACACTCAAGGGCTCCAATGCGACAGATTGCACTAAAGAAAGTCGAGACTCGAGTCTGAGGAAGAGTGTTTAGCCTGAAACGTTTTTATTTATATATACTATATTTATATATATATATATATATATATATATATATATATATATATATATATATTTTTTTTTTGGTGCAATTAAGCATCTGTCGCTTTGGAGCCCTCGCTTTAAAATCTAATCACCTCCAAAAAAAAATCTAGAATAACAGATATATAACAAGTGTATGAGCTTTTAGATCTACAATTTTTGAATAGCCAAAGTGTAAAATAATGCTTAAAGTGTAAAATGAGACGGATGCTTTCCCGGTCTTAATAACAGTTCACAAGCACACGGCGGCTCTACTCACTGTCACGCGCGCACACGCACACGCACACGCACACACACACACACACACACACACACACACACACACACACACACACACGTTTGTTCACGGAGGCTTTACTCACCACTGCTGTCTGTCGGGCTTCTCCTGTTTGTCACTCTCATAGACCACCGTCAGACCCCAGCTGCACGCACACACACACACACACACACACACACACGCGCACACACACAAATGTTCAAGGTTTGGACACACATCGACTAGTATAGCCTGCCCTACATGAACATTGGTGGGAAACGTACTAGCATGTTTTACGTACAAATATCAATAATGCAATGTAGAAATAGTCTTTTTTACCTAGTTTTTATTGTAATGTATGAACTATATACAAATCCTTTGAAAATAGCAGATCTACAAGCTCGTCTATTTTCAAAAAGGTGAAAATGTATATGAACCCTAACCCTGTAATAACAATCGGATCGGATTAGCGGATCTACAAGCTCATGGCGCGCCAACGAGTGGCGTGCTACGAGCTTGTATGTCTGCTATTTTTGAAAAATCGAAGAACGACTGACATAGAAACATAGCTTTTTCAGAAAACTGTCAGGATGTAGAAGACATTTTTAGAATCTGATCTCGGGTCAAAATGGGTTAAGAAGGAAAGAATCATGCTAGAAGAATTGGAGCTTTGTGGCACTACGGGATTTTAACAGTTAGACCAGTGGTTCTGAACCAGTGGTCCTTGAGGGGGTTCCAGGTGGTCCTCAGCTAAATGACGGAGAGTTGATAACCAAATGGACCCTTATAGACCTTTAACTCTTGAGTGTAAAATGATCTTTAACCTATTTTGACCTGAGATCAGATTCTAAAAATGTCTTCTACATCCTGACAGTTTTCTGAAAAAGCTGTGTTTCTATGTCAGTCGTTCTTCGATTTTTCAAAAATAGCAGACCTACAAGCTCGTAGCGCGCCACTCGGTGGCGCGCTATGAGCTTGTAGATCTGCTATTTTTTAATAGCTAAAGCATAACATAATGCTAACACCAAAAGGGATTCCCGCCCCTAACTCTTTACGCTCTCCAGAGTTAAATCATTGTTACATATACTGCGCCAGTTAGTTTACAAGAACTCTACACAATTAGAGAAAGAAGAAGAATTGTTATTTTGATCAACGTTTGCCTGTTATCTCTCCTAATGGCACCAACGTCAATACAGCATGGAATTGTGGACAAAATCTTATCCAACGACCACAAAATATTCTTTAGTTTTAGAGGCTAGATATGAAAAGGGTTGAAAACCACTGAGTCAGACTGCAGTTGGTACTGCAGTTAGTTGGATTAGCCTGCCCCCTAGAGGCCAAACCAATAATACATTTTTACTAGCAAAATCATTCAAGTTAAGTGTTTCTAAACCCCAGTGAAACACAAAGGAATGGTTCTAATTAAAACCAGTGTATTCCAGGGACCCTTGGTGTTAAATGGACCATTACACGTCTGCAACTAAATCAAAAAGGTTTAGAATCTAAACCAGTGTATTCCAGGGACCCTTGGTGTTAAATGGACCATTACACGTCTGCAACTAAATCAAAAAGGTTTAGAATCTAAACCAGTGTATTCCAGGGACCCTTGGTGTTAAATGGACCATTACACGTCTGCAACTAAATCAAAAAGGTTTAGAATCTAAACCAGTGTATTCCAGGGACCCTTGGTGTTAAATGGACCATTACACGTCTGCAACTAAATCAAAAAGGTTTAGAATCTAAACCAGTGTATTCCAGGGACCCTTGGTGTTAAATGGACCATTACACGTCTGCAACTAAATCAAAAAGGTTTAGAATCTAAACCAGTGTATTCCAGGGACCCTTGGTGTTAAATGGACCATTACACGTCTGCAACTAAATCAAAAAGGTTTAGAATCTAAACCAGTGTATTCCAGGGACCCTTGGTGTTAAATGGACCATTACACGTCTGCAACTAAATCAAAAAGGTTTAGAATCTAAACCAGTGTATTCCAGGGACCCTTGGTGTTAAATGGACCTTAAATGGTCTGCAACTAAATCAAAAAGGTTTAGAATCTAAACCAGTGTATTCCAGGGACCCTTGGTGTTAAATGGACCTTAAATGGTCTGCAACTAAATCAAAAAGGTTTAGAATCTAAACCAGTGTATTCCAGGGACCCTTGGTGTTAAATGGACCATTACACGTCTGCAACTAAATCAAAAAGGTTTAGAATCTAAACCAGTGTATTCCAGGGACCCTTGGTGTTAAATGGACCATTACACGTCTGCAACTAAATCAAAAAGGTTTAGAATCTAAACCAGTGTATTCCAGGGACCCTTGGTGTTAAATGGACCATTACACGTCTGCAACTAAATCAAAAAGGTTTAGAATCTAAACCAGTGCTTCCCAAACCTTTCAGGTTGAGACCCAAAAGAGAGATTAGACGTTTGTCACGTCTTGCCCCAAACTAGTGAAAATAGCAGATCTACAAGCGCACAACACCGAGCTGTTGCGAGCTTGTAGAGCGGCTATCTTCACTACTTCTTCATTAATATTATTTTTTTATAATTTATGGAATTTCTTAGATTTGTTTGTTCGTTTTAACATTTATACAATTATTATATATTATTTCATTAAAAAAAAAGGACAAGGACATCCTGAGAAAGCCTGGAAAGCCTGTGTGTTCTGATTGGTTCTTGCCATGTGGGCGGAGCCTGTGTGATGGGTTATGATTGGTTCTTGCCATGTGGGCGGAGCCTTGTGATGGGTTCCGATTGGTTCTTACCATGTGGCCTGTGTGATGGGTTCTGATTGGTTCTTACCATGTGGGCAGAGCCTGTGTGATGTGTTCTGATTGGTTCTTACCATGTGGGCGGGCGCAGCTTCTTCTTGATGCCCAGGTAGACCTTCAGGTTCTTCACCGGCCATTCACGATCTGGACGATTACTCTGAGAGAGAGAGAGAGAGAGAGAGAGAGAGAGAGAGACATGCAGTTACTATGAGAGAGAGCATTCCAAATCAGCTAATTTTGTTACAGAAAAATATTCAAATTGTTCCACCCTCAATCAACTACACAATACAAAGATACAGAGTATGAATATGTTTTATGAGAGAGAGAGAATATGAGAGAGAGAGAGAGAGAGAGAGAGACAGGATGGTTACTCAGAGAGACAGACAGTTACTCTAACAAGCACAAGGAGAGACAGACAGGTTAATGTGGTCCTTAGACATGCCTTGTGGAACACGTGCATTTAGGCTGCCAGACTCCCATTGTGAAAGACATAATGAATAATGAATTTCATTTTTATAGCGCTTTTCCAAGCTCTCAAAGCGCTTTACAATGGTTCATTCATTCACACACCAACGGTGGCGAGCTCACACCGACCGCCTCATTGGAGGCAATGTAGGGGTTCAGTGTCTTGCCCAAAGACACTTCGGCATGTGGACAGGAGGAGCTGGGATTCGAACCGCCGACCCAGGGATCATTGGGCGACCTGCTCTACCTCCTGAGCCACAGCCTTGTGGAACACATGCATTTTGGCTGTCAGGCTCTTATTGTGAAAGACATGCCTTGCATTTTTATGAATGTATTTTACTTGGTTATTCTTTCATTAATACACGTATGGACCCGATGTATAAAACGTACGCACCCTTTATTAATACATATTTTACTGGAAGGGAAAAACATATTTTCTTCTTTTTTGAACGGTGATGCCGCTCCAATGCACAGCTTTGTGTGTATGACCGTGTGAGCATAGAATGTAATGATTAGATTGGCTGATGATGACGTTCTCATCGTCATCATGATAAAAGGCACCGCTCACTTCACACAAGTGATTCTTCTTTTTTTATATATACAGCTTTTGTTCTTAATGTCCGCCAAATATGACGTGCATTTGTGTCAACAGGCATTCTGACTGGCCAGTATGAGATGATGCATGATGATGTACGTTGATAAGGGTGCCCCTCACTTCACACAGGTGTGATTTTTAAGTCGTGGGGACACACGTTGCCTCCGTCCCCACAAAGATCAGCGTCCATGTTGACAGGAGAGATGATCAGAGGAGCAGAGTTTACAACACCATTATTTAACATGGGACTGAAGAATGGGTAGAGTCTCTCAGTGAAGACGCAGCCAGTGAAAGAGTGCAGGTGAACTCTGGCCTCCACATCATAAAAGGAGACCAGACCCTCCTCATAATCCACAAACACTCCCACTTGCTGGAGCTTCTCTCTTACAGTGAAGAGGACATGATGGTGAGCCTTGTACTCATTTTCATTCCTCAACCCTATAGTCCAGTAACCATCGTTGGGACTCAGTTTGCTTCGTCCCTTCCTGTTGACGGACTCTCTTGCCACTCCAAGATCCCAGTCAGTGTTCCCTGTAACCTGAACCTCATGGTAAAACCTTCCTGAGGAGAAGCTCTGCTTTCCTAAGACATGGAGACATGGAGAGAATCTATTTGTGTTGTCAGGGAGATTCTTCCATACGTTTCCATCACTCACTTGTTTTCCATCCTCAGACAGGATGAGATAGGGATTTGCTGTATCAGGGTCCAGAGTTACAACCACCTCATATTGTTGGATCCTCCTCAGCTCAGCATCACACAGCTTCTTCATCTCTTGACCGGGTGTCTTCTTCTCTAGCTGAGACACAGCTGTCCTCACGGTCCACACTTAACTGGAAAGTGTCTATTGTTCAAACAGTGGGTGCTGGGGTGTCTTCAACCAGTGATGTCTGTCTTTCCAGGAATGTTTATGACGCGATCACAGCATAATATCAAGTTGTAACTTTAAGTGCCTCTCTCTTCTCTTTGACTAATGCTCCTCACACTCTGTGCAATCAGCTTTTAAGTCAAGCTGACTGAAATCTGACCTCATCAAACATGACGTCATTAGTCAGAGGAGAGAGAGAGAGAGAGAGAGAGAGAGAGAGAGAGAGAGAGAGAGAGAGAGAGAGAGAGAGAGAGAGAGAGAGAGAGAGAGGGTGCTGGATAGTCGCTGAACAACCAATATGTTGTGTTATTTTTTAGTTTAACCCATTCTGGGCGAGAACCCCTTTTGGTGTTTTAACTAAGCATTATGTTACACTTTAGCTATTGAAAAATAGCAGATCTACAAGCTCATAGCGCGCCACTCGGTGGTTGTAGGTCTGCTATTTTTGAAAAATCGTGAAAATGCGGCACAAATATTTGAATATATATTCTTTCAGTCAGGTCAAAATGGGTTAACCAGATGTGTTTGTGTTTACATACATTTTAGTCTACTTTTTATTTGTTGGACGAAATTGTCAATATATTTATTTAGTCTTCGTTTGGGTCATCAAACTCGGTTTTTATTTAGTATTCATTCAGTTTTCCTTTACTATTTTCGAGGGGCTCCCATGTCCAGCTTTTAGTGTATGTAACCCATCTTTTGTCCCAACATTAAATGCCATTGACGATGAATGGACAATTT
This sequence comes from Electrona antarctica, assembly GCF_951216825.1. Taxonomy (NCBI): domain Eukaryota; kingdom Metazoa; phylum Chordata; class Actinopteri; order Myctophiformes; family Myctophidae; genus Electrona; species Electrona antarctica. The sequence continues at coordinate 49,761,545 of NC_136792.1, read as the reverse complement.
GGAGTGTTTGTGTGAACACAAACGTTGATGACGAAGGTGAGGACGCAAATTGTGATTGGCCGAAAAATATGCCTCATCGGTCGCTGCGGTTCATTGGAGCGACCTGTCCGCGACGAGGGGAGGAAGTAAAGCTGCGTAAACCTGCCGGTCGCTGCCACTCAAGTGACTACTGGCCAATCAAATCACGTCATTTCCGAGATCGTCCGCTTACAAGTTCCACTGGGAAAGAAGGAGTCGCGCCTCTGATTGCGAACGCAGTGAGCACTAACTATAGAAGCTGGCCTAAACTGTCTGTGTGTCACGCTGTAACACCACCGGCCCGCCACCAGAGGGCGCAGCTGTATCACACACAAAACATAAAAAACGTAACTTCAAAAAAAACTTAACTTAAAATTAAAACTTAAAAAGAAAAAACGTAAAGAAAACGTAAAAGAAAAAAACACACACGCACGCACACATACACACACTAAAAAAATAACTTAAAAAAAAACTTAACTTCAAAAATCTTAAAAAAAAACCTTAAAAAGTACGCAATTTATTCTAATTGTTGTTATTGCAATTTACGAGCTGCGTTTGCTTCCCGCGTTCGCGCGTCTTACTTGTTAGCCTACCGAACGCCCCCATTCCGTTCTTCCGCTTTGATTCCGCTACGCTTCGCCAAGGAACCTCTGGAAGATTGTCAATATCGCCGCCATGTTCCTTCCGTTGAGATACAGACGCCCCCAGAGCCGGAAGAGGCGTCTACAGTACGTTTATATGTCTATATGGCTGCCATGATCAGCCCTGCATGGTGGTCCATTCTTACCCTGATCTCCTTGTACATCCTCAGAGTGGCTCCTCCCAGCATGAAGTAGCGCTCGTTGAAGCTTCCCAGTCCCAGAATGCTCCTCTCCTCGCGGAACTTCAGCGTCCCGTGCTTGGTCACTTCCGTCTTGCTCGCTTTACTGGCTAGAGAGTCGACGCACGCACACGCACACCGCACACACACACACCCACACACACATACACATACACACGACATTTAGAAGGAATTTAGAGACTGCGTGCATGCGTGCCCCCACGGCCAGGCAAACGTTACGGGAGCATCGGGAGCAGTACCGCAACAGACTCTTGAACAGTTTTTACTTGTCAGCAATTAGACTGCTGACAAAAGTCCGGTGACACTGCACAGACTGAACTGAAGTGAATTTGTTTGTTGAGGGGCGCTAGCCCCTCCTATGTACAGGTTTAATGTTTGTTTTTAGTTAATCAAACATTAAAAACGCCATTGACAATGAAGGCAAAATTACATCATTTTGTCCCTATATGCCTTTGACAATAAAGAGAGTTTAATGTTTGTTTTACATCACCATTACATCACCTAATCATAGCAACATGAGTTAGACTTTATAATATTAGCGCCCCTCACTTCACACTTCAGGTATGATTTTTGAGTGGTGCAAACCACTCCAACAACCAGCTTTGTCTGTATGTTTGTGTACCTGTCCGTGTACCTGTGTACGTGTCCGTGCACAGGTGAGCATGGTTACTATGGTCACTGACATTACGTCAGACCACAGCTGATCAGGCTATATAAGACCTTGCACCACTCAGTTCACACGGGTGTGATTTTTTAAATAGGGACTCCTTTTTATACACGTACTTTCATGACCTATATTAGTGTATTATGTGCTCACATTGTATCATGCAGAATAGTGCTATTATGCACTTTAGGCTCTCCTATCTCTATCGTGTGTGTGTGTGTGTGTGTGTGTGTGTGTGTGTGTGTGTGTGTGTGTGCGCGTGCGTACCCTGCGTACCCAGGTAGAAGATAATGGTGTCCATGGCAGGGTTTCTCTTGATGAGCAGGGTGTTTTTCGGCGAGTCCGAGTCGGGCGAGTAGAGGAACGGAAGGACCTTCTCCTGGTGGGACAGAGGACGCTCTGAAACACACACACGTACACCACAATTATGAATGATTAGTAGTAGGGGTGTGCTGAAATATCGATATGGCGATATATATCGATACGTCCTCCCGCGATAAATAATCGATATTGATTATTAAAATATCGATATCGGGAAAAAAAGAATTGAAATTTGAAATGTTGTTCATAATGAAGTGATGAACAACATGTTTAGAAAAGGAGGAAATGACAGCTAAAATAAAGCAAATCCCACTCAGATTCCACAGCAACCAGAAGTACTGAATTACTGGATGGTGATTTGTCCAAAGTCTCCAAACAGCTTTGTGGGAATACAAAATGCTGCATTTTTTCAGTTCCAAGTATTTTGTAGTTGCAGATATCGTGATATATCGTTGATGAAATTTCATACAATATATCGATATATGGCAATATATCGAATATCGTGATATTATCGTTATCGAGGGCCTAATATCGCGATATATATCGTATCGTGAGGAACCCATATCGTCCCACCCCTAATTAGTAGTAGTCTTTAGGGTGGTTGTGTTCCAGTTGATATCCTTCCATCACAGCTGCTCACACATCTTGCTGTGATTGCACATTGTCGTACTTCGCCCAGCAGATGTGCAGGGAGATTGTTGTCATTGGTCATGTTTTCAAACCCTCCTTGAGGGATTGTAATCTGTGGGAAGCATGTGTCTTTGATGTCTTGGTACAGTGAGTGGACAGCCAGACAGTTAGGAAATGTAGCTCAGTTTGCAGTGGGTGCTCTCTCTCTCGCTCTCTCTCTCTCTCTCTCTCATAGGGGGGTTTCTACCATAGAGTATAAAGAAGGATAGAGACTGAACTGGCGCGAAGCTCCGCCCCCCCTTGCTATTCATGTCAGTGGAAGTTGCTCAGTGGCGTTTTGAAGCACCCGGAAGAGCCGTCTACTTCCGCCTTTTTTCGATTTGGGCACCAAAATTTGGTGCCCAAAATGCGGAAGTGCAAACACGCTCAACGTTAAAGCCCAGCTGCTGCACGGGGTTTCCTCATCATACTTCCACGGGTCCGCCTGCAGTCCCTCCTCTTACCACTAGTGCCCAGTGCTTAAACGTTTGGAGAGCCTCACTGGCCCCTTGGTTTCTACAGGTGTGGTGTGTAAGAGCTGCGTTATGCACAGTTAATATTGATGGCACCTTACAAATTGCTAAAAAAAGAAAAGAAAAAAAAAGTTTTTATTTCACTTCTGTGTTTTTAAATCTCTGATATTTTATAGGCACCCTGTGGCTATAATCATCTGACTGTCGTGTTTATCATGTACTGGAAAAAGTGAATAAAGAGTCTTGAAAATCAAATGTGAACCAATATGCCTCCCTGCTTGGCACTCAGCATCAATGGGTTGGGTTGGGGGTCAAATCAACTAATGATTCCCGAGCGAGTGCGGTGCACGCTGCGGCTCACCGCTCCAAGAGATGGGTCAAATGCGGAGAACAAATTTCACTGCGGTAACGAAAAAATGCTTACCATTAGCTTTCTTCACAAATGTGTTAATAAAAGGTGTCTAATTGCTATCACCGTCCTATCAATTTGGGAAACTTTGTGACAGCTGCTGAAAGTTGGCGTACCATTAATTAACAACATGTACTGTATAAGGCACAATTCTCAAAATGTCACTATGCTTTTAACCCATTTTGACCTGAGATCGGATTCTAAAAATGTCTTCTACATCCTGACAGTTTTCTGAAAAAGCTATGTTTCTATGTCAGTCGTTCTTCGATTTTTCAAAAATAGCAGACCTACAAGATCGTAGCGCGCCACTTGGTGGCGCGCTATGAGCTTGTAGATCTGCTATTTTTCAATAGCTAAAGCATAACATAATGCCAACACCAAAAGGGGCATGTGACGTGTGTTTTCATGATTCTGAATCCATTGCAAGCATTAGTTTTGACCAAAAAAAACACTCCTTGGGCTAAATCCGGCCATAGCCACTTTTGGGGTATGGCCGTTTTTAGCTGAAGGACGTCTGCGTTCATCGCTGCCCGTTTGAAAGGACATTTAGTCAACTAAATTAACCCATTTTTGGTGTTTTAAACATTATGTTATAATTTAGCTATTGAAAAATAGCAGACCTACAAGCTCATAGCGCGCCACCGAGTGGCGCGCTACGAGCTTGTAGGTCTGCTATTTTTGAAAAATCGTAAAAATATTTATTTCAGAAAACTGGAGGATTTAGAAGATTTTTTTTTAATTTTGAGGTCAGGCCTAAATGGGTTAACACTGACTTTAGTTGGTCAGAGATCAAGTTTGCCTGTTGTTTTCCCAGGCCACATGCACAATCTTGAGTTGTTCTATGTAATGTATAACTTTGCGACAGTGAGTTGGTTATCTCCAGCGACGTACACCGGAGCAATGCAAAACAAAACAAAAATCCAGACAACAGCGAGGTTGAGTGACGCTAGCAGCGGCGGCGGCGATGCTATCAGCTCGAGGCGATGCTATCAGCTCGAGCCCGACCGCTTCGCAGCAAATACGGGCTTTCACTTCACAAGAAGTGTGACAAAGCAAAGCCGACAGGAATGCGTAGACCGGGTCGCTTCTTGTCAAAACGATCACCACAGACTCACCCACCTGCCTCCTCCTTCTCGTTAACCTCTCTCTCTCTCGCCTCTCTATCCCTCTCTCTCACCCACCTGCCTCCTCCTTCTCGTTAACCTCTCTCTCGCCCCTCTCTCGCTCTCTCTCACCCACCTGCCTCCTCCTTCTCGTTAACCTCTCTCTCGCCCCTCTCTCGCTCTCTCACACCCACCTGCCTCCTCCTTGTTAAACTCTCTCACCCACCTGCCTCCTCCTTCTCGTTAACCTCTCTCTCTCACCTGCCTCCTCCTTCTCGTTAACCTCTCTCTCTCTCTCGCCCCTCTATCCCTCTCTCTCACCCACCTGCCTCCTCCTTGTTAACCTCTCTCTCTCGCCCCTCTATCCCTCTCTCGCTCTCACACCCACCTGCCTCCTCCTTCTCGTTAACCTCTCTCTCTCACCTGCCTCTTCCTTCTCGTTAACCTCTCTCTCTCACCTGCCTCCTCCTTCTCATTAACCTCTCTCTCACCCACCTGCCTCCTCCTTCTCATTAACCTCTCTCTCACCCACCTGCCTCCTCCTTCTCGTTAACCTCTCTCTCTCTCACCTGCCTCCTCCTTCTCGTTAACCTCTCTCTCACCCACCTGCCTCCTCCTTCTCGTTAACCTCTCTCTCTCTCACCTGCCTCCTCCTTCTCGTTAACCTCGCTCTCTCTCGCCCCTCTATCCCTCTCACTCTCTCTCTCTCTCACTCTCTCACCCACCTGCCTCCTCCTTCTCGTTAACCTCTCTCTCTCTCACCTGCCTCCTCCTTCTCGTTAACCTCTCTCTCTCTCACCTGCCTCCTCCTTCTCGTTAACCTCTCTCTCACCCACCTGCCTCCTCCTTCTCGTTAACCTCTCTCTCTCTCACCTGCCTCCTCCTTCTCGTTAACCTCTCTCTCTCTCACCTGCCTCCTCCTTCTCGTTAACCTCTCTCTCACCCACCTGCCTCCTCCTTCTCGTTAACCTCTCTCTCACCCACCTGCCTCCTCCTTCTCGTTAACCTCGCCCCTCTCACTCTCTCTCTCTCTCACTCTCTCACCCACCTGCCTCCTCCTTCTCGTTAACCTCTCTCTCACCCACCTGCCTCCTCCTTCTCGTTAACCTCTCTCTCACCCACCTGCCTCCTCCTTCTTGTTAACCTCTCTCTCACCCACCTGCCTCCTCCTTCTTGTTAACCTCTCTCTCACCCACCTGCCTCCTCCTTCTCGTTAACCTCTCTCTCTCACCCACCTGCTTCCTCCTTCTCATTGACCTCCCAGCAGCTCCAGTAGTCTTTGTCCTTGACGGTGATCTTCCGTCGGTCCAGGATCTCACCGGTCAGCTCTGCTGCCGTCATGGCACCGGGGATCTGAGGGGACGAGAGACCATGTGAGACAGAGAGAGAGGAGACAGGAACATGGCTGCTGTATGCATGGTGGTGGGGTTACCTTGACATGCTGTTCTGACTTGGCACGTGGATCTGTGTCCTCCAAGTACACCGTGCATATTAATGGTCCTGAGCCTCCGTGCACAGTGGGCTACACACACACACACACACACACACACACAGACACACAGAGCTTAATCATTATTACAGGGAGTCTACATTAAAATATTTCCTAACTCTTTGAATAGTTGCAGTAATACTGTTTGGTTGTGTAACGGCACACCGTACTGTACTGTATGCATGGAACGTGGAAACCGGTGGTTTACAGCAGTGGTTCCCAAACACTGGGTCGGGACCCGTTTGTGGGTCACGGACACATTTTTATGGGTCCCTTTATTTTGTTTATATAATTATAATATTTAAAAAATAACCCCCCCCCCCCCCCCAAAAAAAAAGGATTTCATGCATTAAATTATTTTACTTTTTTTCAAGTAATTTCATGAATAAATAAAAGAAAAATTGTAGGAAATTCCATGAATTTGAAAAACAAATGTTTTAGGAAGTCGTGACAACAGCCGTTCTACAAGCTCACAACGAGGGTTAGTGTGGCTCGCCCAGTGGCCCAGTGGCCTCAGGGGTAGAGTGGCCGGATGGGAACTGTCAGGTTCAAATCCGGCCACTCTACCCCTGAGCCACTGCCGCCCTCTCTTTTGGGTCACGGGCTAAAAAGGTTTGGGACCCACTGCTTCACAGCATTCACTTTAGATGTGTTGTGGTTCAGTGAATGTGTGTGTGTGTGTGTGGTGCGTGCGTGCGTGCGTGCGTGCGTGCGTGCGTGCGTGCGTGCGTGCGTGCGTGCGTGCGTGCGTGCGTGCGTGCGTGCGTGCGTGCGTGCGTGACTCACTTTAGAAGTGTTGGGATTCTTTCTCATGTTGATGATTGCAGTGATCTCAGCCAGCTCTGTCTTCAGTCTCTCCTCGTCCACCTATACAACAACAACACAACAACAACACATTCATCACACACAGCCCTTCGTTAGTGATAACAATAATCTAACCACTAATAATTCTAGAGATTGGGTACGCAAAATGTGTTCTATAAATGCGAGGACGAAACTCCAGGATGAAATGTGCGGACAGACGGCACTTCTGCGCTGCCTATACGTAACCCGCCTGTCGGCTCGTTCCTACAGCAACGCACGCAGGCGTGCCGTTGGCCTGTTAATGACGGTAACGCACACCCTCTTGTGTAATATTGCTTAATCACAACACACACGTGGATCAATCCTTTGATCCGTGCCGTGAATCCCTGCCCATGTGTTTGCAAACACCAGACATCATTTCTTATCCGGCTCAGCTTCCTTCACCTCCCTGTTCAACCTGCCTCCATGCCTCTTGTGACAGACAGGGCGTCTGGATTCAACATGCCTCGACATGCCTCTCTTACAGGGCGTCTGTATCTCCACATGCCACTCTTACACATGTATTAGCCCATTTTGACCTGAGATCAGATTCTAAAAATGTCTTCTACATCCTGACAGTTTTCTGAAAAAGCTATATTTCTATGTCAGTCGTTACATTTTTCAAAAATAGCAGACCTACAAGCTCGTAGCGCGCCACTCGGTGGCGCGCTACGAGCTTGTAGATCTGCTATTTTTCAATAGCTAAAGCATAACATAATGCTAACACCAAAAGGGGTTCCCGTCTAAAATGGGTTAATACATGTAATGTCACTGTTGGACAGGAACCTCTTATCTCCAAAGTACCAAACTTATGTTTTATTCCCTGAACGAACGCCCTACTTGATCACACTACGGCAGGGTACCCCAATAGGCGGCCCGCGGGCCATTTGCGGCCCCATTTCTTTTTAGGGGGTCCCAGATATAAATGGCATTAAATGGGGGTCAGTAGCCTATGCATGTCAAACTGGGCATCCTTTTCAAATGGGGTCTTGCCCTGACAATTTATTTTCAGGGAAAGACCTCGACCTCGTGCGTGCGGACTCGGCCCCCAGCCTGGTACCCTAGTCAAAATATGGCCCTTGAGGAACATTAATTGGGGAACCCGGCACTACGGCGTCGTGCAGAAGCATCAAAAGTAGCAGATCCACAAGCCTTGAAAAACGGCGCGAAGCGACACGTTTTTAGATGGTCGATCTTTTTAATTTGAGTCCAGTTTTGGACATGTGAGGTTTCCCGCCGGACAGAGACAATGTCCTTTTAACCCATTTTGGGCGGGAACCCCTTTTAGCATTATGTTATGCTTTAGCTATTGAAAAATAGCAGATCTACAAGCTCATAGCGCGCCACCGAGTGGCGCGCTACGAGCTTGTAGGTCTGCTATTTTGGAAAAATCGAAGAACGACTGACATAGAAACATAGCTTTTTCAGAAAACTGTCAGGATGTAGAAGACATTTATAGAATCTGATCTCAGGTCAAAATGGGTTAATCTGCACTCTTGGCCCAACGACGCCAACCCGTCTGTCGGTCTGTGTTTGCTCGTGGTTGTCTGGTGCGTGAGAATGAATGCTGGCGACACGTCACTCACTCCCAGAGTTTCCACACGTCAACGTCAAAAATGCCTGGAGACGCCATGGTGAGGCGAGCCTGCTTTTGGAGTGTCTCTCTCTTTTTGAGTGGTGCAACCACTTCTATACGGAGCTTTGTGTGTGGCTGGGACCCTGGGTCCCTGGCTGTGTCCCTGGCTGTGTCCCTGGCTGGGACCCTGGGTCCCTGGCTGTGTCCCTGGCTGTGTCCCTGGCTGTGTCCCTGGCTGTGTCCCTGGCTGTGTCCCTGGACCCTGGGTCCCTGGCTGTGTCCCTGGCTGTGTCCGAACACGAACATAGCGTTTGGTTGGTTTTCACCACCAAGTGTCACTGTTGTGCAGCCTAACACACGCACACACACACATTAACCCATTTTGACCTGAGATCAGATTCTAAAAATGTCTTCTACATCCTGACAGTTTTCTGAAAAAGCTATGTTTCTATGTCAGTCGTTCTTCGATTTTTCAAAAATAGCAGTGAGCTTGGTATGAGCATAACATAATGCTAACACCAAAAGGGGTTCCCGCCCAAAATGGGTTAACTGTATATATGATAATTTTGGGTGTGACAGTACAGTGACAGTACAGTACAGTAGAGGGACCCCCACACGGTAACTCTGTCATTTCTCAACCGTTTCGGACGTGGGGCGGCTCGCCGGAACCGGCCCGGCTCCCTAGGCACGTTCCTGGGGGTCTGGATGTGCTGGGGACCCCCGGAGACCCTCACACGGCGATTCTGTCATTTCTCGAATGTTTCGGCCGCTGTGTGTGTGTGTGTGTGTGTAGTGCACGGGGGTCTGACCTGGAAGATGTGTGTGTAGTTCTGGATGAGGTCCTCCACCACGCGCACGGCCGTGTAGTCCTTGCCGTCCGTCTGGAAGAGCGTGGGGCCGAACACGATGGCCAGGTTGTGAGGACTCATCTGGTTCAGCTCCGCGAAGCGCTGCACACTGAGGGAGACACGCACGCATGCAAGCACACACACGCAAGCACACGCACGCACAGACACACACACGCAAGCACACGCACGCACGCACACACGCACACACGCACACGGCCGCACGCACACACATACACACACAATGATCAAACACCTACACACAGTAACATGAGAAAATTAACAATTTGCCGTTGACAACGTTATTGTGTGTGTGTGTGCGTGTGTGTGCGTGTGTGTGTGAGTGTGTGTATGTGTGTGCGTGCGTGCGTGCGTGTGTGTTTGATTTCATTTTACGCTCTGATGAGTTACAAAATATTCTTAAACATCTGCCTTACTTAAGTCTACACGGAGAATGTAGAATAATTGTTATTTTGATCAACGTTTGCCTGTCGTCTCTCATTGTGGACAACACGACAACAAAATAAACTTTAGTCTTGGCTCTGAGAGGCTAAATGTCATCTAATGGTGGTCCATGGCTTACATGCTGAATAAATAATGTATGTGAAAAGGGCTGAAAAGAGAGTTTTAGAGAGGCAAACAAGTTGTGAAGAGTGAAAGTATGGATGTGTATGTGTTGCGGCGTGCGTGCGTGCGTGCGTGCGTGCGTGCGTGCGTGCGTGCGTGCGTGCGTGCGTGCGTGCGTGCGTGCGTGCGTGGGTGCGTGCGTGGGTGCGTGCGTGCGTGCTCTCTAACCAGTAGAGGTGGTTGACCAGCGCTCGTAGCGTAGCCTTGTTGACGCGCGGCAGTCTGCTCAACAGATCCTGGTACTTCTGGATCTTCACACTGTCCTCCTTAACGTCTGGAGACAGAGAGAGAGAGAGAGAGAGAGAGAGAGAGAGAGAGAGAGAGAGAGAGAGAGAGAGAGAGAGAGAGAGAGAGAGAGAGAGAGAGAGTTAAGAGTCCAATTAGGCTGCATAACTCCAGGCATTTAGAGCAACATCAGTATCTAAGTGTTCCCGTGTGATGTGTCTCTCTTTCTCCTATAACAGCGTGCGTGTGTGGGAGTTCCTCCAAACATGACTTCCAGAGAGAGGATAAAAGCGGGCACAGATTCGCGGTCGGGGTGGGATGATGCCCGCCGAGCTGGGAAATTAGCGTCTCCCCTGCACACAGCCTCCTGTCACATCTAAGAGCAGTGGTTCCCCAAAGTGGGAAAAATCATAGTTTGGAGCCAAATGTACCGTTTATGTGTCTGTAACTCTGAGTGTACAAATGGAACCAAAGTTAAATTAACTTTGATTTGACAATGGGGTCCCAGAGATAGAAATGCCATTAAATGGGGGGTCCGTAGACTAATGCATGTCAAACTGGGGGTCCTTGCACAGATAAAGAAAAGAAGGTACTCGCACACTGTGGGCTCCGATGCTTGTGAAGTGCCTTTATTTGCACAAAGAATTGACTGTGACGATTCGAGCGTAATGCTCTTCCTCAGACACGCTCTGAGGAAGCGTCACAGTCAATATTTTGTGCAAATAAAGGCACTTCACAAGCATCGGAGCCCACAGTGTGCAAGTACCTTCTTGTCTTTATCTGTTCATACTACTACTCACCGCGCTCAACACCTGCCCAAGTTGGGGCTGGATGTGCATGTCTTTGTACTTTTTTCGTGTAAACTGGGGGTCCTTGAAATTAAACGGGTTGAGAATCACTGCTATAGAGCCGTAAAAATCTTCTCTTATTGGGGTCCCTGGCATATCTTTTCAAATGGGGGGTCTACTCTGCAGGCTAATTGGTGTCGATTTGGGGGTCCTTGACCTGAAAAGGTTTGGGAACCACTGCTCTATAGAGCGTTGCAGTCCCGCCACCCTACCAGGGCCCAAGAAATGATTCTCCGTTCATTTTCCTCATAGCCATTTCAAAAAGTATTTATTTAAAGACCTTTTAAGTGTCATACAAAGCCAACTCTTGTCGTGACAAATCATGACAACAAACACAATTTTTTGGGCCGAACAAAGAATTAGAAAGAAGAAGAAAACGGCAGGTTACAACACTTTTTTTGTTGTTTTTCTTCTTTGTAATTATTTGTTTGGTCCAAAATATTGTGTTTGTTGTCATGAGTTGTCACGACTCGAGTTGGCTTTGTCCGCGGCGTAACCGTCTTTAAATAAATACTTTTTGAAATGTCTATGGGAAAAATGCATTGGGATTCATTTCCTGGGCCTGGCGTTGTCATGAAAGGGGGCGGGACTGCGACGCTCTATAGAGCCGTAAAAATCTTCTCTTATGGGGGTCCCTGGCATATCTTTTCAAATGGGGGTTTGGGAATCACTGTTCTAGAGGACGGACGAGGAAGAATCGTGCAGGAGAATCTGGCATTTGGGCATTCCTGACACAGAACTCCATATATAGGAATAAAGGGACACAGACAGACAGATACAGACATCACCAATATGTGGCCTTAACCCATTTTGGGTGGGAACCCCTTTTGGTGTTAGCATTATGTTATGCTTTAGCTATTGAAAAATAGCAAATCTACAAGCTCATAGCGCGCCACCGAGTGGCGCGCTACGAGCTTGTAGGTCTGCTATTTTTGAAAAATCGAAGAACGACTGACATAGAAACATAGCTTTTTCAGAAAACTGTCAGGATGTAGAAGACATTTTTAGAATCTGATCTCAGGTCAAAATGGGTTAAAAGGAAGACAGACGTAATAATTGGGGCATGCATTTTAAACTTGCATCGTTCCAAGTAGGCCAGTGCGCCCAACGGGGGGACACCAGCTCTAGTTATAAATAACAAGCAACCGTACCGGGCGTGGCGAGCCAGGCGCTGGCCGCCTGCAGCGTGAGCAGACCCTCCTCGGACTTCCGGAAGAAGCGCTTGAGCGTGTTGGAGACGTCGTCGGGCTGGTCCACGCCCTCCTTCAGGTGGACGCTGCGCGCGTCGCGGCGGAACGCCTCGTACATGGCCTCCACGCGGGAGTTCACGCCGCTCTTGCGGTAGATGCCCTCCGACATCAGCCCTGAGGGAGAGGGACGGAACAGACACGTTACTCTTATGGTAGATGCCCTCCGACATCAGGCCTGAGGGAGAGGGATGAACCAACACGTTACTCTAAGTTTAGATGCCCTCCGACATCAGCCCTGAGGGAGAGGGACGGAACCAACACGTTACTCTAAGTTTAGATGCCCTCCCGACATCAGCCCTGGGGGAGAGGGACGGAACAAACATGTTACTCTAAGTTTAGATGCCCTCCCGACATCAGCCCTGAGGGAGAGGGACGGAACAAACATGTTACTCTAAGTTTAGATGCCCTCCCGACATCAGCCCTGAGGGAGAGGGACGGAACAAACATGTTACTCTAAGTTTAGATGCCCTCCCGACATCAGCCCTGAGGGAGAGGGACGGAACAAACATGTTACTCTAAGTTTAGATGCCCTCCCGACATCAGCCCTGAGGGAGAGGGACGGAACAGACACGTTACTCTAAGTTTAGATGCCCTCCCGACATCAGCCCTGAGGGAGAGGGACGGAACAAACACGTTACTCTAAGTTTAGATGCCCTCCCGACATCAGCCCTGAGGGAGAGGGACGGAACAAAAATGTTACCCTTACGGTAAATGCTCTCCGACATCAGGCCTGAAGGAGAGGGACGAACAAACCTGTTCCTCCCGTTGTATAATCGCAATATTACACTCGATGGGTGGTGCGCTTCTCATCGTGCACGCGCAAGGAGATCAAAGCAGGGGAAAGGTTTAAGCAAAGCTTTTATTCCACACATTGTACAAATAAAGGGCTTTCCCACGTGCTTTCCCACGTTAGATGGCTTTGGTACAAAAACTGCGCAATTAAACGTTAAGAAAAACAAAACAAAAAACATATTTACGGTACACATAGTATACCTGAGATGATAAATATATAAAAGGTGCGTGAGCAATGTAAATCATCACACAGTAAGGTCAAAGTCAACTTCTATAATCCTTGTGTACACTGGAATATTATTACAATACCTTCCCCAGCAGTTCACAGAGTCATATTTATACATGTACATGTACGTAGTATATACATTTTTCAGTAGCCTGGCTTTGCCAGACTCATAACATGGATTCACTGACGATTGAGTCTGGAGTTCGGCCCATAGGCAGCTTGAAAAGATAACACGCTAAAAAAACAACAAGGGCTGTTTAGTTTCTACTTTCTACGTGACGTGAGCGAGCAATGTCGGATTTATGTCGGAGTCTATATCTGAAATAACTGCACTTAGAGCTGTTCTTGAAGCTGTTCTTGAAGGTGAAGGAGTTAACCCATTTTGGGCGGGAACCCCTTTTGGTGTTAGCATTATGTTATGCTTTAGCTATTGAAAAATAGCAGATCTACAAGCTTGTAGGTCTGCTATTTTTGAAAAATCGAAGAACGACTGACATAGAAACATAGCTTTTTCAGAAAACTGTCAGGATGTAGAAGACATTTTTAGAATCTGATCTCAGGTCAAATCTCGGGGTCTTGTTCACCAGTGCAGGGAGGACGGAGGAGGAGATCAGCCGTGTAATCGGAGCAGCTGGGGCCGTATTGCAGTCGCTGTACCGCTCACTGTTGTGACGAAAAGAGAGCTGAGCCAGAAGGCAAAAGCTCTCTGTCTACTGAGCAATCTTCGTTCCTACTCTCACCTATAGTCATGGGGGACCGCATGTAATTCAGACATGAAGACGGAAAGGATAAGGTCGCAGATACAAGTGGCCAAAATTAGTTTTCGCCGACGGGTGGCTGGCATCTCCCTTATAGATAGGGTGAGAAGTTCAGTCACGCAAGAGAGACTCGGAGTAGAGTCGCTGCTTCTTCGCCTGGAAAGGAGCCAGCTTACAATTTACAATTTAGGCATTTAGCAGACGCTCTTAATCCAGAGCGATTTACATTAAGCAAGAACAAAAAGCATGGGAATACATCACATATATAAAAAGCATTTATCATGAAAATGCTTTTTATATATGTGATGTATTCCCATGCTTTTTGTTCATCTCCCTTGTTCTTCGCCTGGAAAGGAGCCAGCTTAGGTGGTTCAGGCATCAGGTTAGGATGCCTCTCGGGCGTCTCCCTAGGGAGGTCCTCGAGGCACGTCCCCACTGGGAGGAGACCCCCGGGGCAGACCAAGGTGCCGATGGAGGGATTACATCGACTCACTGGCCTTGGAACGCCTCGGGATCCCCCAGGAGGAAGATACTATAATGTTGCTCTGGAGAGGGAAGTCTGGAGCTCTCTGGTGGAGCTGTTGCCCTCGCGACCCGACTACGGATAAGCGGTTGAAGATGGATGCTTAGATAGATTGAGAGCTGTTCTGTGGAAACTTTTAAATGTGTTGCGTCGAGGGCATTGCATTCAGCATTGTTGCTGAAAATACACGTGGACCAATCAAGAGGCTGCAATTCATTGGTGTACGGAGCAGTTGAAACGCAGTCACTTGAGTGGCCCGGTCATTTCCTCATTTCTCCAGCTTCAAGCATAATCTTTGGCTATGGGAGGAAGTCCAGACTCATACTCTCTGGCTATGGGAGGAAGTCCAGCCTCATAGCGGGGAGGAAAGTAAACGTCAGTGAATCCACGGTGTGTGTCTGGCAAAAGTACAGTGACGTGTCAGCTAGTTAAGGGACACTGCTCTGTGTGGTTCCCAGGCAAGAACGCTGACTAGGGATTAACATTCTGCTCAGGAAACCAGGGGAAATCTGCAGAGAGCAGCATTCATTCGCTCGCACGCACGCACGCACGCACGCACGCACGCACACACACAGGGCAGTGAAGAGGGGAACTGAGGTGGTGAGTGAGAGCAGCTCAGGACAGAGGAGAGAATCAGAGAGGCGTGGGAGAGAGAGAGAGATAAGCACAGGAGATATGGAGAGAGAGAGAGAGAGACAGAGAGAGAAAGAGAGAGAGACAGAGAGAGAGAGAGAGAGAGAGGAAGAGAGGTGGAACAGAGACGTTTTGTTGTTTCACCATCCGCTACACTAGAAGCCCTGCTATTATGGTCACATGACACCACACACACACACACACACACCCCCCTCTCTCCCCGTCCAGAACACAGAGTGAAGCACTCTCGCCCACAGCGTGTGCGTGTGTGTCAGTAACCTAAGGACAGCCTGTCTGGTTCCGTTCCCCAGCCACTAGTGCAGTTGAAACTCACTGGCCGCCTGCTATAGCTTTTATGGTTTTATGGTAGCCCCGCCAGCCAAGTCTCTATGGACTATTAATGTTTGTTTGGAGCCTAATATATAAATTCCCCGTCCCCAGCAAAGTCTATGGACTTTAACCCATTTTAAGAACTGAGGCCGATTCTAAAAAGCGCCGTCTAAATCCTGACCTAAGTTTTGTGCCATTTTGTGTACATAGCAAAAACGACCCCAAAAGGGGTTCCCGTCTTGAATACAAATTGAGCTTGTAGATTTGCTATTTTCAATTGGTTATCTGTCATAAGAGGCAGTAGGGCATTTGTGTACTGTATGTATATGTATGTGTGTGTGAGTGCGTGCGTGCCATTCTCACGAAACTGTGGTGATGCAGCTGCGCAAGATGACCAGTATGTCTGTGTATGTGTGTGTGTGTGTGTGTGTGTGTAAAATGGTAAATGGTGCATTTATATAGCGCCTTTATCCAAGGCGCCTTACATAGATTGTGCATTACATTCACCCATTCACACACACATTCATACACCGATGGCAGCAGAAACCATGCAAGGCACCAACCAGCACATCAGGAGCAATTGGGGTTCAGTGTCTTGCTCAAGGACACTTCGACACTAACTCTGGGGGAGCCCGGGTTCGAACTAGCAACCTTGCGGTTACCATCCAGCCACTCTACCCCTGAGCCACCACTGTGTGTGTGTGCGTGCGTACCAAACTGTGTGATGTAGGTGATACAGCTGTGGACGATGACCGGTATGTCTGTGTTGGTGAGCTGCTGCTGACTCAGGGAGTCTCCTCCGCTGCCTGCCGCTGTCTGGATGGCTCCACACCAGCCCAAGAAGTCCAGCTTCTTCTCCCCCTCGATGTACAACGTTCTGAGGAGGAGGAGGGAGGGGGGGGAGGAGGGAGGTGAGGGTTCATAAATGGTGTCTGTTGCTTTGTTATGATCTGGTCCAGCTTGCTCCATTCACTGTGACTTCCGGTGCGAGATTTGGCTCCCATAAAAGTGTCATGGCGAAGCACAGTCACGTGACCATGATCTTTCCTTCTCTAAACGTCCTTGTTTGTTCCCCGGTGATGTTTCCCCTCCCCCTTCTGTTATTTAACCTGACTTCTGACGTTTGTGTTTGCTTCGTGCTAAACGTGTTTAAGGTGCCTATAGATAGAGCGTCGCAGTCCCGCCCCCTACCATGGACCAGGAAATGATTCTCTGTTCATTTTCCTCATAGACATTTCAGAAAGTATTTATTTAAAGACGTTTACGCCGCGGACAAAGCCAACTCGAGTCGTGACAAATCATGACAACAAACCCAATTTTTTGGGCCGAACAAATAATTAGAAAGAAGAAAAAAACACTTTATTTGTAGTTTTTCTTCTTTGTAATTATTTGTTTGGTCCAAAATATTGTTTGTGTTGTCATGAGTTGCCACGACTCGAGTTGGCTTTGTCCGCGGCGTAACAGTCTTTAAATAAATATTTTTAAAATGTCTAAGGGAAAAATGAATTGGGATTCATTTCCTGGTCCATGGTAGGGGGCGGGACTGCGACGCTCTATACTTCTCTCCTTTGGTTCCCAGGGTGGGAGAGAGAGAAGTATTTTCGTTCTGCCCTGAGTGGCGTGTTCCGTTATTATTTCTACTTCAGCAAAAGTTCTGGTGCGTCTCTGCACAATTGGGTCCTCATATTCTCCCGGGTCGGTGCCTGACAATTTCCTTGCTTATGGTAATGAAAGTATTATTAGAGCTCCGCTCTATAACAGGCAGATGGCTAATCAACGGCAGCTTTGATCAAAGCCTGCCTACAGAGCACTCGGCTCATATCAATCCGCACTTCCACATTGCAGCGCCGTAAAAGAGGTGCCGGCTCGGTTCAACTTTTAAAAAGGAACTACTTTCTTGAGCAGAATACCCGTGGACATATTTTCTATGCTAAATAGCCTAAATAAAACCCATGTTACTTATAGCCCTTTTGTGTCAACTGCCGTGTGATAAGTGTGATAATTCACCTTCAGGGTGATAAACCACCTCACCCTGTCTGTGAATTATCTCCCAACAATGACCAGCTATAGCCAGACATTATCCCTTACACAACACACCAACGAATTCAGCGATTGACCAATCAGAATCAAGCATTCAACCAAGCCGCGTAATAAACAGAGATAATTTAGAGGGTAACATGTTACATACTGTAAATAGTAGGTGCAATAAGAACTAACCCGTGTCCCCAATACTGGACGACATGCTAGAAACATGACATTTTGAAGCAGCTTTGAAAAGTGCATCAGCTTTCCCTGCTGCTGCACCTGCCTTTCTAATTAAATTAAATGCTGCTGCACCTGCTTTTCTAATTAAATTAAATGCTGCTCACCTGCCCTTCTAATTAAGTGAAATGCTGCTGCACCTGCCCTTCTAATTAAATTTAAAGCTGCTGCACCTGCCCTTCTAATTAAATGAAATGCTGCTCACCTGCCCTTCTAATTAAGTTAAATGCTGCTGCACCTGCCCTTCTAATTAAGTTAAATGCAGCTCACCTGCCCTTCTAATTAAATTAAATGCTGCTCACCTGCCCTTCTAATTAAGTGAAATGCTGCTGCACCTGCCTTTCTAATTAAATGAATGCTGCTCACCTGCCCTTCTAATTAAATTAAATGCTGCTCACCTGCCCTCCTAATTAAATTAATGCTGCTGCACCTGCCCTTCTAATTAAATTAAATGCTGCTCACCTGCCCTTCTAATTAAATTAAATGCTGCTGCACCTGCCCTTCTAATTAAGTTAAATGCTGCTCACCTGCCCTTCTAATTAAATTAAATGCTGCTGCACCTGCCCTTCTAATTAAATTAAATGCTGCTCACCTGCCCTTCTAATTAAGTTAAATGCTGCTCACCTGCCCTTCTAATTAAGTTAAATGCTGCTGCACCTGCCCTTCTAATTAAATTAAATGCTGCTCACCTGCCCTTCTAATTAAATTAAATGCTGCTGCACCTGCCCTTCTAATTAAATTAAATGCTGCTCACCTGCCCTTCTAATTAAATTAAATGCTGCTGCACCTGCCCTTCTAATTAAATTAAATGCTGCTGCACCTGCCCTTCTAATTAAGTTAAATGCTGCTCACCTGCCCTTCTAATTAAGTTAAATGCTGCTGCACCTGCCCTTCTAATTAAATTAAATGCTGCTCACCTGCCCTTCTAATTAAATTAAATGCTGCTCACCTGCCCTTCTAATTAAATTAAATGCTGCTCACCTGCCCTTCTAATTAAGTTAAATGCTGCTGCACCTGCCCTTCTAATTAAATTAAATGCTGCTGCACCTGCCCTTCTAATTAAATTAAATGCTGCTCACCTGCCCTTCTAATTAAATTAAATGCTGCTGCACCTGCCCTTCTAATTAATTTAAATGCTGCTCACCTGCCCTTCTAATTAAGTTAAATGCTGCTCACCTGCCCTTCTAATTAATTTAAATGCTGCTGCACATGCCCTTCTAATTAAATTAAATGCTGCTCACCTGCCCTTCTAATTAAATCAAATGCTGCTCACCTGCCCTTCTAATTAAATTAAATGCTGATGCACCTGCCCTTCTAATTCAATTAAATGCTGCTCACCTGCCCTTCTAATTAAGTTAAATGCTGCAGCACCTGCCCTTCTAATTAAGTTAAATGCTGCTCACCTGCCCTTCTAATTAAATTAAATGCTGCTCACCTGCCCTTCTCCACCAGAACCAGAACCCCGTTATCCTGTTGGATGGCTGTGGGAGAGAGAAGAGAGACGGCACATGGTTTTCACTCAATCGGCTGTCACAGGAAAAAATAAATACGCTTTGGTAGTGTACTGTACATGCATGTAGTGTACCGTACACTACATGTGTATGTGAACAGTGCACGTGAACAGTGCGGTGACACACACACACACACACACACACACACACACACATGTGAACAGTGCACGTGAACAGTGCGGTGACACACACACACACACACACACGTGAACAGTGCACGTGACGTGAACAATGCGGTGACTCACAGAGCTCCTGCAGCTTGCGGAGGTGGATCTCCTCTCCCTGGCTGTCGTCCAGGTATGCGTGCAGTGTGGAGTCCACCAGGGCGAACCAGCCCACCTTGGGGGTCTGCAGGTTCAGGCCGTCCTTGTACTTCAGACGGCCGATCCGCTCGAAGCCCAGCCTCAGGAGGGGCTCCGCGTCTGCCGGGATGAACGTCTGCACGGGGGAACACACACACACACCGGGTAAGTAAATCATTTGAAATAATTCGTATCAGCTTCTCACCTGACAGTGAAGAGTTTCACCTGGACAGCATTTGATTTGATCTGATTTATTTGATATAATCAATATACAATTCATGAAAGAGCAGTACAGAATTATCAGGATTGCAAAAAAAAAAGAGGACCATTTTTGACCTGAGATCAGATTCTAAAAATGTCTTCTACATCCTGACAGTTTTCTGAAAAAGCTATGTTTCTATGTAAGTGGTTCTTTGATTTTTCAAAAATAGCAGACCTACAAGCTCGTAGCGCGCCACTCGGTGGCGCGCTATGAGCTTGTAGATCTGCTATTTTTCAATAGCTAAAGCACAACATAATGCCAACACCAAAAGGGGTTCCCGCCCCAAAATGGGTTCATTCCATTGTATGAATAACATACGAGTGCACGGAGGGAGGTTCACCCTATCTACCCCAGCCAAGCAACTGCATGGGGTCACCACCAGTGCAGCCATAAGGACAGGACCCCTTCCCCCCTCCCCTCCCAGGCTGGATTCCCAGCCACACGTGGCTGATTGTGCTGGATGGAGAGCAGCCAAGCTGGCAGCACCACGGCACGGCACATAATCTTTACATTATCCCTAACGGTATGATTCTGAACCGCTAGCAATCAATCCCACCATGTGTCAGCGAGATGACATGAGGGCAAATACGGTGTGTGTCCTCCCGGTCGTCAGGTCAGCACTGTATGGACACTGCACTATGGACACTGCACTATGGACACTGAGCTTAGATCAGTAGATCAGTAGAGCACCGTCAGTGAGGAAGGAGGACATTATGACAATGTAATATGTTAATTCTATTCACTGCATATACAGTATATATAGTTCCTCTGCTGGACACTACTTTTCAGTAGCAAAGCAGTAGAATTAGCATTATGCTAATCAATCAGTGAATAAAAACCTGCATTTTCAGAAAACCTTCCGGACAAGATCAGGAGAGCGTGAAGAGTTGGAATGGCACAATCTGTAGCAATACATTCAGCTCAGTGAAATGGCTAGAATTATGAAAACTAAAATATCCTTCAAGCTAATGGTTTATTTTTTAGGTTTCTTGTTATATATGTTGTCAAGTCAATTGAGCTTTTTAAGAAGGAAATATCTAAATTAATTGCACATTCGCATGCACAAACAAAAGAGCATGAATGTGTGTAACATACAAAGAGTGTCTTTAGCCAGCCCTGTTTGCAGTTAATACAGTAGGTGAAATCAGGCCAATTGGCTGCATGCTTGCTTTTGCAACCAGCATTTGTCCTCAAAAGTTTAAAAGTTGAGGTGAGTTCCTTCTACGTCAGGAGCTGTATCACACGGTACAGTATATCAAGCACAGTAAGAAACAACAAAAGGCCGGTCTTCATACCTTGGCAATGGACTTGACCCATTCACTGTGGCTCTGTTCGTCATCTGTGCCAAACAGATAAAGACGATCCGAGTCCGAGTACAGCTCAAATGTATAGTCATAACTGAGAGAGGAAGACAGAGATAATCATCATAACACTTACTGTATGTACCGGCACTGCTCTGTAGCTGTGTAGATAATATATATTGCAGAATTTGCCCTTCTTCGCTAAACCCCACCCCAAAAAGCGATTGTCCAGTGCCAATCCAAATAGTTTAGCAACTGTCGCTATGCAGGTCAAGCTTTCGCCACCTCATAGCTGTCAATGTTATTTTGCATGGCTGCGTTGTTGAACATACAGTACAGTATACACACAGCTTAACGTTAAGAAAGTTACACGACTGACCCACCCTGCAGGTGATGGCAATAATTACTAATGAAAACGTAAGTTACGTATGTAACTATGGTTCTATGAGTCCCGAATGACCGCTTAAGCACTGAATACGTCCCTTCGCGCATGCGCCGTCGAGTATTTTATACCAACAATGTCAATTTTGACCCCATGATGACCCGGAGTCGTCTATATCTTCCGGCAGTCTACAGGGGTTCAGTCCCTACAGAATCTTCTCGCGAGACCACGAGGATTCTGAGTGACAAGAGTGCTCTGGCGGTCATTCGGGACTCATAGAACCATAGTTACATACGTAACTTACGTTCTATTTCGTCCCTGCTGACCGCCAGAGGCGGTGCTTAAGCACTGAATGACTTATACCAGCAAAGTCACGAGGAATCCTGATCCCAAGCCATAAGGAGTAGAATCGGAGGACTCTCGTAAGAGGACCACGTCCAGCGGGTGGGGAGTGGCAACACTCACCCAGTGGAACATAGAAAACTCGCTGTGATGCCCATGAGGCAGCGGCAGATATATTCCAGGGGTACTTCCCTCGGGGCAGCCCATGATGTGGGGACGCTCCCGTTAGAGTGGCACCTCACGCCAAATGGTAGGGTACGGTTACTCGCCCCATACGCGTGGTTAATGGCATCCACAATAGTGTGGGGCGGGCGCTGTCAGGAGAGAGCGCCACCTTTGAAAGGGCCATCGTCACAACAGAACAGCCATTCTGACCGCCGAATGCATGCGGCAGGTCTAACAAGCGGCTCTCAGGGCCCACATTGGGCGCAATAGTTCCCGCTTGTCAATCCACTCTCCTGGTGGAGGGCAAGACTGTGCTAGCCGTATAGGCTGGTTGAGGTGTGTATGTGACAGCACCCTCAGGAGGAACACTGTGTTCGGCCACAGAGACACTCAGGCCGTCTGAGCTTTGCTCCAGACGCAAGTCACTGACAAACGGGGCGTGCCCCCACTGTGGCTGTGCGATATTGATTCTAGCATATCGACATGATATCTCCCCTACTTATGCTTTTAGAGTAGGAGATCGGCCCTCGTCTAGGAGGGACTGCGGAACTCCAGAAAGGTAGGCAGAGCAGCGCACTAGGTCTTTGCTCTGACCCTCACGTCA
Organism: Electrona antarctica; assembly: GCF_951216825.1. Lineage (NCBI taxonomy): Eukaryota > Metazoa > Chordata > Actinopteri > Myctophiformes > Myctophidae > Electrona > Electrona antarctica. Next base: position 49,738,951 of record NC_136792.1, on the reverse strand, counting down.
GTTGGAAATAGATTCCATCGGTTATCGTACCGTAGTCTGATGGATGTCATGGCACCTTTGAATTCAGGGTGGCATGCCTGGCTGGTTCCACACAGCTGCTCGGCAGCGGTTCAGGGCTGCCAGCGGTCAAACACACAGTTGGGGGCGTCGAGCATTTGAATGCCATATCCGACCGCCTCCCAGTTGAGGAGACCTCTGTCGAGGAGACGCCATGGCGTCCTCCGACTGGGTCTGTTCAGCAGAGGAAACCAAGTACTTCTTGGCTGGAGGGGGGCAACCAGAAGTATGGTGTGACCCTCCTAAAGAACTCTCTGAAGCGCTGGTCGTATCAGAGAGGCAGTGGCAAGGCATATGCAGTGCCTCTGGCCAGTGCGCATTTAAAAGGATAGTGCCCTGTGGGCGGTGGCCTACTTAGGGCCATGTGTGTCGGAACGATGCAGGTCGTTCTGTTCATACTGGCTATGTGGCATGAAGGCCTGCGGGCTGACAGCCATTTGTGGCGTTCAGGTTCTATGAAACCATCGGACCATTGCGTCCTGGCCCGGAGGGCTGGATGTCTCCGTTAGGGAGAACCAGAGAGGTTAGTGAGTCAGCGACTCTAGGGTGAGGAGGTCCACCTCCGCTCTGCCGAGGTAGCCTCTGATTAGTGTTCACCACCATTGGATGGGGTACCGCTCCCCTCATGGAAGCTTTTGATGGGAGAGAGCCTACCATGTAGTCCCGCTCTCCACTTAGATAACTTGCCCATAGGCTGATCAGGCGGGGGGGGGGGGGGGGGGGGGGGGGGGGGGCTGCCCAAGTCAGAGGGTCCATAGACACCTACGGCAGCCAAGCAAACGTGGCCCCGCCCGATGACTTACATGATACACGGTCGAGGTGTTGCCCGAACGTATGAGAATGTGCTTGCCTCTCAGGTACGGCAGGAAGTGCTGTAGAGCAGAGCATGAACTTCATAACACTGTTGGGTCCCATCAGTTCAAGACATGTCGACAACAGTCTGTCTTGCGTCACGAGGAAGTATGTAGATCGGACTTCCCTTGGTGTGACTGAGGATCTACGGCCTCTGTTGCGCCCTTGGGCAGGAGGACACATCACTCCTGGTCTGATACTAGGGCTCTCGTCATGTTGCTGATAACGGCCATTTTGACCCCGCCGGATATGGGGGGCTGGCGTCAGAAGGCACTGCACAGCCCGGAGAGTCACAGGCAGGTCCCTGCGTGGGACGCCAAGGAACACACTGGCCTAGTGTGGGCCGGCGGTGATACGCGAGCTCAGAGGACAGTGATTTCATCTCTGTTGGAGCTCGTTGGGAGGCGTGATGTGTCATAGGCCTGCATGCTGCAGCCTGGCTTCCCCACCTGGATGGTTCGCTCCAGCGATTCTTGCACAGCTGAACCACCTAGTGCTCCTGGCTCCTCAGGGAGACTACGGAGAGTTGGCCTAGGCTCCTCAGTCAGGCTTGACTGTGAAAGCCCGACTTGGCGATGGGCTAGAGCTAGGATGGACATCAGCCGTCCTCTCTGAGGACATGACACCAAATGCCTCCAGTGACGGTGAGGGCTGACCCGCGTCTGAAGAAGGCGCTTGGAGGATCCGACTGCCTACTGTGGTATGACTAACAATTAGCGTTCCACGGCTATGCGCATGAAGGTGCGCATGGAGCCATCTCGGCCAGTGGGTCCTGAGCTGAGAAGTGGGAGGCTGGCTCTGATGCCTGGGAGGCACCGTCTTCTGCATCTTCCTCATAGTCATGGAAGTGCATAGCTTAAGCTGTCGGGGAGAGTACATCGTCAGCTGTGGCATCGGAGGGGGAGGCACTCGAACCCTCCGAGGTGCCTAGGTGTTATCCGAGGTGAGCATGGACCTCATGTGGGCCAGCTCTGCAGATAGCTGAGTCCTCTCAGATCTGCTGTGGCCGGCGGTCAGACCTTTTCCTCCTGGCACACGGGGCAGGACCAAGGTCGGCTCACGGCTGAAGGGGAGCTTCACACGAGGTACAAAAGTGGGAGCTCTCCATTGTGGTGGCACCGGTTCCTCTGGACGGGCCAGTGCACACCAGGTGTTGGCCATATGCTGAAGGAAGGGAGCGTGTACGCTGCCTGTACCAGCAGAGGCTTTAATCTAGATCGGCATAGTGCACACCGGTGCACACCAGTCCCAACTAGCCCAGGGCGCGGACGCTACTGGTTGCTAGGTGTTGGCCATATGCTGAAGGAAGAGAGCGTGTACGCTGCCTGTACCAGCAGAGGCTTTAATTTAGATCGGCATAGTGCACACCAGTCCCAACTAGCCCAGGGCGCGGACGCTACTGGTTGCTAGGTGTTGGCCATATGCTGGAGGGAGTGCGTACGCCGTCTGTACCAGCAGAGGCTTTCGAGGTACAAAAGTGGGAGCTCTCTGTTGTGGTGGCACCGGTTCCTCTGGACCGGCCGGTGCACACCAGTCCCAACTAGCCCAGGGCGCGGACGCTACTGGTTGCTAGGTGTTGGCCATATGCTGGGGGGAGGAGGAGCGTACGCTGCCTGTACCAGCAGAGGCTTTAACTTAGATCGGCATATAATGACTTAATCAAACAACTGAATGCTGCTATACCTGCCGCAGCATGTGAATATGCATTTACGTTTTATGCAAATGCTCATTGTAGCACTTTGAGATTTAACCAGATGTAAAGTGCGTCATAGGAACAGCGCACAAACGCTGCTGTTAGCTAGACTGTGCGACCTGCATGGTCGCGGTGGGGGAGGAGAGCTTGCACGCTACCTGTACCCCCAGCTGAGGCTTACTTATAATAAAGTAGCCTTCAGTCGAGGCTTGGACGCTGCTATGTAGCAGCTGTAGTGTTTCCTATGCGAACGTTTATCACAGCACTATGACGTTTATCCAAACTCCAAGTGCATTATTATTTATGTTTGCTAGTCCAGAGCGAAACAAAAGACACTTCCAATGCGCTAGTCAAGGCACTACTACGCATTCATGCTGGGAGGAGGGAGCACTAACGCTGCCTACACCAGCCCAAAGTTTGGTTAAATAAACCAACAAACAAGTTTTGGAGAAAAGGCTACAACCGATAGCTCCACCGATAGGGGCCGCCTGCTGAAGGAAGGGAGCGCGTACGCTGCCTGTATCAGCTGCAGCTAATAAACAGAACAAGCTATACACCAATAGCTGTTAATAAATGCTTGAGCTAACAAGCGCCTTTAGCTTTAAGCTACTGGTAGCAGCTGTGAGCTACGCTGGCAGCAGCGCCAGATGCCCTGTGCTGGGGACCAGCTGGGCTAATAGGACCTAGAGGTACCCAGAGGTACCCAGGGGTACCTCTGGGAAAAAACTAAGTTGTACCCACTGTATACACAAAACACTGTTAATAGAGCTTTGAGCTGAGTCCAGACATACTGGTAGCAGCATCAGTATCGAGGCCCACTGCTGGGGGCCAGCTGGGTTAATAACCAGACAAGCTATGTACACCAATAGCTGTTAATACTATTGAGCTACAAACTACTGGTAGCAACATCAATACCCTGGGAGGACGCAGGTAGCTGCTCCTGTACCGGGCTAATAACAACAACAACAAGAAGACAAGCTATCCGCGGAAGCAGTTAAGCTTGAACGCTGCCAATATTATCGGCATTATGGCTTTGGCCAGCAAGGCTTGCCAAACAGAAAATGACACTTAGCCTTAACTAACTTAACTTATCATAAGTTATATGCTGACTGCTGAGAGAATGAAGCGCCAACGCTTGCCATCAACAGCAGGGGCTAACCAAAGCTTGCAAGTAGCGTGTTTATCAAACGAAGGCAATATGACAGTGTTCTTATCCTTCGGGAAATCTTATAGTCGCTTATAATAAGCGCTAGCGTTCACAGTCGAGCAAACCTCGTATGCGGAGCAGGGAGGCGGCGCGAACGCAGACTCTACTCACAAGAGGTTATGCCATGATACAATACATCATATAATTTGAACGTCTGTTAGCGTTCACCGTCAAACAAACCTCGTATGCGGAGCAGGGAGGTGGCGCAAACGCAGCCTTTACTCACAAGAGGTTATGCCATGATGCAATATATCATATAATTTGAACGTCTGTTTAGCGGGGATAGCACCGCTTTAGACAATAACGTACCTTTTGTCCAGGGAGGTTTTGTTCGCCTTCATTACCGGCGAGAGAGATCGGACGCTGCCACGCGTAATCCAAATAAACTCTACTCAGAGGCTTAAAAACAAAATCCATAGTCGCAGTTCCTGGAGGGCAAACAGCCGCTACTCCGACCGATGCGGTCACGGAACTACCAGCGACTCGGCAGGCACCATAGGCTACGTCTTGCATTCCATAGCAACACATCGCAGCTCGGTGCAAACTTAGTTCTCACAGGCGAGCGAGAAGAAATTAGGGACTGAACCCCTGTAGACTGCCGGAAGATATAGACGACTCCGGGTCATCATGGGGTCAAAATTGACATTGTTGGTATAAAATACTCGACGGCGCATGCGCGAAGGGACGTATTCAGTGCTTAAGGACCGGTCAGCAGGGACGAAATAGAACTCCTGTCGGGTGGTCATTAAAAGTTGATTTTTGTGAAAACCGATTAAATAATCTGTATTATTTTGAGACCGATATTGCATTTTTTATGGCCGATATGGCTGATTCCGACTATAGTACCAATATGGTGCATCCCTACTACATACCCGTGTTTCTTGGGAGCGTTGACAGACAGACAGAGGATCTACGTACCCGTGTTTCTTGGGAGCGTTGACAGACAGACAGAGGATCTCGGCAGCCTTCAGAGTTCCGTTGGGCGTGGAGTTCTTGTCACTCTCGTAGTAGCTGAAGCAGCCGTCGTTCAGTGTGCACCATCTCCGGCTGAACTCTGAACACACACACACACACAGGCAGCGGGTTGAACACATCCACACACAGGTTGTCATGACAATGACGCACACATGCATCTGATGCTGTACCGCTCAGATTAGCTTTGGATGTCTGAGTGAAATGTATGTTAAGTTGGCTGTTCACTAAAGGTAAGGAAGCTTTTGTTTTAGGAAAATTCATAGAGGCAGTTACGCTATAGAACGATGTATCCGTAACTGTCACACGCAATCTTGTAGATTGGTACTTGTCACTACTTCTGAATTATTAATTTAAATATGTTTGTTTGTTTTAAAATATAAAAAATATGAAAAAAATCATTTGAAAGACTTTTTTGTAGGAAAATAAAGTGGGATTTGTACTCGAGTCGTGACCCATAAGAATTGGTCCGTGACCCACAAATGGGTCCCGACCCGCTGTTTGGGAAACGGTGCGCTAAGGGGATCTTCACCCTTTTGGACATTAGAGGGGACAACAGTCCTCTGCCGGTGCGTGCGTGCGTGCGTGCGTGCGTGCGTGACTGTGTGCGTGACTGCGTGCGTGACTGCGTGGGTGACTGCGTGACTGTGCGTGCGTACCTTCCTGTCCCTTGCGTTCGGTGGCCGCTCTGATCATGGAGCCCGTCTTGAACAGGAAGCCGTTGTGGCAGACGGAGGGCGTGGCCTTATAAGGAAACGCCTCCATGAGCCCGCCCACTTCTGACCGCGGCAGCTCTGAAAGACATAACAGGACAGGCAGGGGTTTAAGTGCAAGCCCTCAGAATGGCCGGGCAACGTTGAAGCCACCTCCCTTTACTGGTCAAAGCCTGGTACTGCAGGCGGGCTGGGCCCAGGTTAACCCATTTTGGGCGGGAACCCCTTTTGGTGTTAGCATTATGTTATGCTTTAGTTATTCAAAAATATGCTTTAGTTATTCAAAAATAGCAGATCTACAAGCTCATAGCGCGCCACTCGGTGGCGCGCTATGAGCTTGTAGGTCTGCTATTTTTGAAAAGTCGAAGAACGACTGACATAGAAACATAGCTTTTTCAGAAAACTGTCAGGATGTAGTAGACATTTTTAGAATCGGAAGATGTTGTCGTTCTTCTATGGCTTCAAAACGCCTATCGCTCCTCAATCCGTTCTCTAGATTATATTATAGCTCTATGGTTAAGTGTCTGAAAGCCATGAGGACAGACAGGCAGGGGTTAACCCATTTTGACCTGAGATCAGATTCTAAAAATGTCTTCTACATCCTGACAGTTTTCTGAAAAAGCTATGTTTCTATGTCAGTCGTTCTTCGATTTTTCAAAAATAGCAGACCTACAAGCTCATAGCGCGCCACTCGGTGGCGCGCTATGAGCTTGTAGATCTGCTATTTTTCAATAGCTAAAGCATAACATAATGCTAACACCAAAAGGGGTTCCCGCCCAAAATGGGTTAAGTGCCTTGCCCATGGACACCTCGACACATCGCCGGGAACGGGAATCGAACCTGGGACCTTCTGTTTACAGCAGTGGTGGAAAGAAACTAAGTACATTTACTTAAGTACTGTACTTACGTACAATTTTGTACATTATGGTCATTTTGAAAATAGCCAATACTATAGATTTTAAAACTTGAAATGGCACCTTCTGTATAATTAGGAGTTTTTGTAATTCAAGTACATTTTTATGCCAATACTTTTGTACTTTTACTCTCTAATTCTGAATTCTGGACTTTTACTTCTACATTACAGTATTCATGCTTTTACTTAAAGAAAAACATTTCAGTACGTTTTCCACCAATGGTCGCTAGACTCGCTACACTGTGTGTGTGTGTGTGTGTGTGTGTGTGTGTGTGTGTGTGTGTGTGTGTGTGTGTGTGTGTGTGTGTGTGTGTGTGTGTGTGTGTGTCCACACAAGCAATCTGAGAATTAAGCCATCGTAAAAAAAAATTACGGAGTAAACAGCCTCTCGACAACCACACAAGCTGTAGCATGTGATCATCATCCGTTTACAGCTCTCACTGAGATACGACAGTGACAACTTTATTGAGAAACCTATCTTCTTACAGGTTTTTTAAGTGCAGATAAACCGAGAGAGAGAGAGAGAGAGAGAGAGAGAGAGAGAGAGAGAGAGAGAGAGAGAGAGAGAGAGAGAGAGAGAGAGAGAGAGAGAGAGAGAGAGAGAGAGGGGGGGGGGGGGAGAGGGAGAGAGAGAGAGGGGGGGGGGGAGAGAGAGAGAGAGAGAGAGAGAGAGAGAGAGAGAGAGAGAGAGAGAGGGGAGGGGGGGGAGAGAGAGAGAGAGAGAGAGAGAGAGAGAGAGAGGGGAGGGGGGAGGTAAATAAGCGAGGGGAGCTAAAGAAAGGGAGAGAGTGTTAAATGACATGGAGGTGAGTGAGTTGTACATTATCAGTGGTGGAAAGTAACTAAGTAATTTTACTTAAAGGGATAGTTCAGATTTTTTGAACTTAAGTTGTATGAAATACTTGCCATTAATATAGTGGTTGCAACTGTATTAATTGATTGCCCGAGTCCCATGGTGGGAGTTCTGCTCTGGTTTTGGTGAAATATCAAGTAGTTCCGGTCATTTTGTGGGATGCACTGGGGGCCACGCAGTAAAAGTAAATTAATCCACAAAACTAACGTAATTTGTATGGTTGACCTATTTCTAAAATATTAGTGCAACTTTCGTTATTTTTTTTACCCCTCTATCACACAGAACTATGTTTTTTGTGTCCATATCACTACGCCCAAAAAATAGTTCCATGTGATAGAGGGGTCAAAGTTGAACGAAAGTCGCGCTAATATTTTAGAAATAGGTCAACAATACAAATTACGTTCGTTTTGTGGATTAATTTACTTTTACTGCGTGGCCCCAGTGCCCCCCACAAAATGACCGGAACTACTTAATATTGACCAAAACCAGAGCAGAACTCCCACCATGGGACTCGGGCAATCAATTAATACAGTTGCAGCCACTATATTAATGGCAAGTATTTCATACAACTTAAGTTCAAAAAATCTGAACTATCCCTTTAAGTGCTGTACTTAAGTAAAATTTTGAGGTATTTGTACTTTACTTGAGTATTTCCAATTTCCAGTACTTTTACTTCTACTCCATCTCGGAGCCAAAATCTGTACTTTTACTCCACTACAATTATTTGAAAACTTTAGTTACTATAGTTACTTTGGCGATTTAAAATTTGATTAGAAAACATACATTAACCACTACAACCCTATACATTTCGGCCATTTGAAAATAGCAGATCTACAAGCTCACAATGCGTCGCGTTGCGACGCATTGTGAGCTTGTAGATCTGCTATTTTCAATAGATTTTCTACACATTTTGAACTTGTGAAATGGGACAGTCTGCAATATGAGTACTTTTACTTTTAGTACTTTAAGTACATTTTGATGCCGATACTTTTGTACTTTTACTCAAGTACATTCTCAATTCCGTACTTTTACTTGTAACAAAGTAGTCTTACATTTCAGTATTGGTACTTTTACTTTAGTAAAACAATTGAGTACTTTTTCCACCACTGTACACTATAGGCATTTGGAAAAGAAGCCTTTATGCCACGTATATATGTGGATGGCTGTCAATCAATTTTACTGCATAGAATCTACCAACAGCTGCTGTGAAATGCTGCTGTTGTCATTGTGTAACACTGTGATTTATTCCACCACGCCAACATGCAATGTATATACGCAACACAACACACATGGAGAGGGTGTTAGCGCAGCGTCACTCTGTGTGCACAGACAAAGCCGGCATTAATAACGGCTCCTCGTCACACTCAGACATGGCGCGACGTCTGCGTAAAAGCGGCTTATAGCCACACGAACCCTACCATGTTTTAGCAGGGGTCAGAGCCATAGAGTATAGACAGAGTTACGCAAACTCCGTTCACTTCATGAATGGGGCCAGTCCAATGGCGGGTGCAGTACTTAGTTTAGACAGTTTTTGGTTTAGACTAGTCATTGGTTAGACCAGTCATTAGTCCTACAACTACAACCTATCTCAAACCCTCACCCTAAACCTAACCTCCCACGGGGCAGCACACCTAAACCTAACCTTAACCCATGTCTAACCAATGACTAGTCTAAACTAAGTATGCACCCCCCAATGGCGGCTCTTCTACATTGACTTCTATTGGTTTGTCCCTATTTGAAGGCTTCAAAATAGGGACAAACCGGGAAGTTTACGGAATGCGTTAGAGTCTATGGGCTCGCGCGAGTACATGAACCACGTGACCGGGTCGGGTATACCTTCAACGGCATAGACATTAGTCTGGAACGTCGGCGTGGAAGATTTATTTATTTATTTTTATCCCACGATTTTGTAACCCATTTTTCACCCCTGTGTCAATTATCTAATGTGATCCTGGGCTCTACACACCCTCCGCCAACCTAGTCCCCATATATGGGGGACATGGGGAGAGCAACGGACTTGAACTCATGCTTCCTTCATGCCTGTGTGTCCAAGTTGCTCCTTTACACCTGACAGGGGGGAGTTTCCCTGGTTGGACGTAGCGCGTGGAAGGAACACGTTATTCCAGTTCCTTTCCATTCCATCAAGCGCCCCGGCTGGCCAGGGGGAGGAAGTTTAGAGACCAGGATTACTGCATGTTTTTTGTGAGGGTACCTACCCTAGTCTCACTTTGAATAGTGGGCCTACGATTGGTCACCCCACAACTCGAAATTAAATTCAAATGTGGAGAGTGGCAGAGCCACAACGTCCCCGGGGATTTTGTTTTTTCCTGTTGGCAGATTGGTCTGGTTTCCAGGCTAGACAGTCGTGGTTACCTGTGTTGAGGTTGAGGCTGAGGAACTCGGCCTGCAGCGGCTGGCAGTGGGCGTGGGCCAGGGCCAGGGGGGAGGGGCAGTCTGCCACGTCCGTGGAGCAGTTCACATCGGCGCCGCAGAACACCAGGCTGAGGGTCTCCAGAACGTCACTGCACTGCACGTTGATGCATAGAGCCTGAGGAGGGGAGAGAGACACACGTTGATGCATAGAGCCTGAGGAGGGGAGAGAGACACACGTTGATGCATAGAGCCTGAGGAGGGGAGAGAGACACACGTTGATGCATAGAGCCTGAGGAGGGGAGAGAGACACACGTTGATGCATAGAGCCTGAGGAGGGGAGAGAGACACACGTTGATGCATAGAGCCTGAGGAGGGGAGAGAGACACACGTTGATGCATAGAGCCTGAGGAGGGGAGAGAGACACACGTTGATGCATAGAGCCTGAGGAGGGGAGAGAGACACACGTTGATGCATAGAGCCTGAGGAGGGGGGAGAGACACACGTTGATGCATAGAGCCTGAGGAGGGGGGAGAGACACACGTTGATGCATAGAGCCTGAGGAGGGGAGAGAGACACACGTTGATGCATAGAGCCTGAGGAGGGGGGAGAGACACACGTTGATGCATAGAGCCTGAGGAGGGGGGAGAGACACACGTTGATGCATAGAGCCTGAGGAGGGGAGAGAGACACACGTTGATGCATAGAGCCTGAGGAGGGGAGAGACACACGTTGATGCATAGAGCCTGAGGAGGGGGGAGAGACACACGTTGATGCATAGAGCCTGAGGAGGGGAGAGAGACACACGTTGATGCATAGAGCCTGAGGAGGGGAGAGAGACACACGTTGATGCATAGAGCCTGAGGAGGGGAGAGACACACGTTGATGCATAGAGCCTGAGGAGGGGGGAGAGACACACGTTGATGCATAGAGCCTGAGGAGGGGGGAGAGACACACGTTGATGCATAGAGCCTGAGGAGGGGAGAGACACACGTTGATGCATAGAGCCTGAGGAGGGGAGAGAGACACACGTTGATGCATAGAGCCTGAGGAGGGGAGAGAGACACACGTTGATGCATAGAGCCTGAGGAGGGGAGAGACACACGTTGATGCATAGAGCCTGAGGAGGGGAGAGACACACGTTGATGCATAGAGCCTGAGGAGGGGAGAGAGACACGTTGATGCATAGAGCCTGAGGAGGGGAGAGAGACACGTTGATGCATAGAGCCTGAGGAGGGGAGAGAGACACACGTTGATGCATAGAGCCTGAGGAGGGGAGAGAGACACACGTTGATGCATAGAGCCTGAGGAGGGGAGAGAGACACACGTTGATGCATAGAGCCTGAGGAGGGGAGAGAGACACACGTTGATGCATAGAGCCTGAGGAGGGGAGAGAGACACACGTTGATGCATAGAGCCTGAGGAGGGGAGAGAGACACACGTTGATGCATAGAGCCTGAGGAGGGGGGAGAGACACACGTTGATGCATAGAGCCTGAGGAGGGGAGAGAGACACACGTTGATGCATAGAGCCTGAGGAGGGGACAGAGACACACGTTGATGCATAGAGCCTGAGGAGGGGAGAGAGACACACGTTGATGCATAGAGCCTGAGGAGGGGACAGAGACACACGTTGATGCATAGAGCCTGGGGAGGGGAGAGAGACACACGTTGATGCATAGAGCCTGAGGAGGGGAGAGAGACACACGTTGATGCATAGAGCCTGAGGAGGGGAGAGAGACACACGTTGATGCATAGAGCCTGAGGAGGGGAGAGAGACACACGTTGATGCATAGAGCCTGAGGAGGGGAGAGACACACGTTGATGCATAGAGCCTGAGGAGGGGAGAGAGACACACGTTGATGCATAGAGCCTGAGGAGGGGACAGAGACACACGTTGATGCATAGAGCCTGAGGAGGGGGGAGAGACACACGTTGATGCATAGAGCCTGGGGAGGGGAGAGAGACACACGTTGATGCATAGAGCCTGAGGAGGGGAGAGAGACACACGTTGATGCATAGAGCCTGAGGAGGGGAGAGAGACACACGTTGATGCATAGAGCCTGAGGAGGGGAGAGAGACACACGTTGATGCATAGAGCCTGAGGAGGGGGGAGAGACACACGTTGATGCATAGAGCCTGAGGAGGGGAGAGAGACACACTGCACGTTGATGCATAGAGCCTGAGGAGGGGAGAGAGACACACTGCACGTTGATGCATAGAGCCTGGGGAGGGGAGAGACACACACAGTACAACCAGGGTCAATGTCTGAACAAACGTACTGTTCCCAAGTGTAAGAACTCATTGGGACAGTCGGTCTTCTCAGTAAAGGACAGTCTGCCTTCAGTTAACCCATTTTGACCTGAGATCAGATTCTAAAAATCTCTTCTACATACTGACAGTTTTCTGAAAAAGCTATGTTTCTATGTCAGTGGTTCTTCGATTATTTTCAAAAATAGCAGACCTACAAGCTCGTAGCGCGCCACTCGGTGGCGCGCTATGAGCTTGTAGATCTGCTATTTTTCAATAGCTAAAGCATAACATAATGCTAACACCAAAAGGCGTTCCTGCCCAAAATGGGTTAAGGACAGTCTTGTCTTCTCAGTAAAGGACGTGTCTGTCTTCTCAGCAAAGGGAGCAAACCTTTGGAACTCTTTGCCCACAGGTCTAAAACTACAGACGGATGGTAATGAATGTGTTTTACAGAGGACAGAGCACAGAACTGTGCTCACTGAATCATGTATAGTTTCTGACATGGTGTTACCTGAATGATTATGACTTTTGTTTTGTTTCACAAGACAATGTAATGCATGGGTATGATGATTTGATATTACTAGTATATATTCCTCTTATGTTGTACTTATTGTATATTTAGAAAGGTCTCCTGTGGACAGGTGTTGAAAACTAAAACTGTAAGCAACACATCTACAAATTGTACTTATTGTGCAATGTGATTGCGAACGCCAGTGAGCCTTTACTAATACTATGAGACCCAGTGTGTGTGTGTGTCACGCTGTAACACCGCCCGCCAACAGAGGGCGCAGCTGTATCACACACAAAAACACACGGTCGCACGCACGCACGCAGACACGCACGCACAAAAATACAACAAAAAAACGAATCAAAATAAATACAAATTCAAATTAAAAAAAAGCTCTGTGTGTGTATGTGTGTGTGTCAGACTGCCACAACAGCTGCGTTCGCTTCCTGTGTCTTACTTGTTGTGATGTTCATATCAACATAAACATAACATAACAGAGCACAACACTGCACTGCACGTTGATGCACAGCGTCTGGAGGGACTAGTCACTAGACACACAAGTTCAAGTTCGAGACACAAGTCAGAGGCAACACAGCACCCTCTGCTATAATGGGCGTCGATGGCTTGTATATCATAGTTAATGGGAAATCATCCACATTCATTCATCATGAGAGAGAGAGATATAAGAGTCAGAGAGATATAATGTATATCACAAAGTAAAAATCACACCCGTGTGAACTGAGTGGTGCAAGGTCTTATATAACCTGATCAGCTGTGGTCACTGACGTAATGTCTCATTCCGGCCAATCACAATGCACCATGCTCATTTTTTGGTACGAACAGACAGACGGACAGACGGACAGACAGACACGTAAACTAACAAAGTCAGTTGTAGGAGTGGTTTACACCACTCAAAAAACTAAACAGAACAAACAAAGGACTGTGGTCTAAACATGCACCCGTTCAACCATTCATTCACCGACTGTAGCTACTGTATTGCAACATCACCACATGCCACACATACCTGCACTCTGCATAGTAATAAGACTGCACACACAAACACTTATGGGCACGCAATATGTGCATACATACGCACATACCCTGTACACGGGTGAATAGATATTAATTATTTATAATAGTCATTACCCGTTCTAATTAGTGATGGGAGATTAATCGGCAAACACATCGGGATCGGCCGATTTGAGTTGTTTTTAGATTAATGGGCATCGGTTTGATTAATCAATCAGACCGATTAATTAATCGGTCCGACTAATCTTTAGTCTTTACAGATGAACAAGCCCAAAGTAACAGCTTGAACAGATCTACAAGCTCACAATATTAACTATAAAAAGGTATTAAAGTTAAATCTGACTTGCCTAAGCATGCAGTGCAGACTGCAAAATGTATTTTTCAGAATGGACAAAATTATTATAATTTTTCAATACAAAATGAGACCATAGACATAATATCGGTTATCGGCCATAACAGCAATTAATTATATCTGATATTCATATCGGCCACAATGTCTCATCCCTAGTTCTAATAGATGAAACACCAAATTAGGTACAGTATGGGTAATGCACTGTAATAGAAGCATTCCCTGGGGGGAGGGGGGGGGGGGTCTATGTATTCCTGGGACTCGCATAAATACGTGTGTGTCTGAGACACACACACACACACACACACACACACACACACACACACACACACACACACACACGTCCAAGAGTTGGTTTGGACACGGCAGCAGCGTCCTGGACAGGGGTCTTTAGTCTTCACGCAACCCTAGTGCGATTTTGAATGACGCGCTCGTGACCCGTCAAAACTTTATTTGTATAGCACATTTCTAACGACCGAGGTCGAACCACTTATGCTCAGTGATGCTGCACATCACTGAGCATAAAAATATACGGCAAAAAGAAGAGGATACGAAGATAGATAAATGCAAAAAGGACAGAAGACCCGTTGCAAGTGTTGCTGATAGACAGTTAATCGGTCCAATTGTATCCTGCGAGCGCGTCATTCAATATCCCACTAGGGTTGCGTAGAAAAAAAGACACAGAGGTGTATGCGACACATGGAGGGTGCATCCGGGAGGCAAGGTAAAACAGCGTATAGGTTACACCAGGTCTACATGGGTTAAAAAAAGGTAAACAAATACGAGAAAAGGCTGACAAACACAGCCAGAAATAAATACGGGAATCAATGAGTAGTTCTCACTGCTCTCATCCACGTTATTTTGTTTGTTGCTGATTCAAACCGATCCGAATGCCACTGGAGGCCCATCAAATGGGAGCATAATATGAATCATAAAATGGGAGTATATCTATGACTACAGTATGAATCATTAGCATACAGGCGTTAATTTAAAGTTACATGATGATATAGCATACAACAGCTTCTCTTTCTAGTAGTCCCATTAGGCCTCGTATGTTTTGTAGATCTGCTGTTTTCGATGCGGGACGCAGCGAGTTAATATAAATCATGCATCATTATGCATACTGAAGGCGTACTGGTCTTATACAGTCCATCTGGAACTAATGAGCACCTCCGGTGGCTCCGCCCCACCTTTAGGGAAACACCACCGACCACTGACCGCAATGGTGGTGACACACCGTCTGAATGCTGAATGCTAAAAGGCAAGCAGGAATACTAATGTAGATCTGCTATTGAAAAATAGCAGATCTACAAGCTCATAGCGCACCACCGAGTGGCGCGCTACGAGCTTGTAGGTCTGCTATTTTTGAAAAATCTAAGAACGACTGACAGAAACATAGCTTTTTCAGAAACATGTCAGGATGTAGAAGATATTTTTAGAATCTGATCTCAGGTCAAAATGGGTTAACTGAGAAGACAATGCAAAAGAAAAAACTATTAAATTGTGAATCGCAATTATGTGTCACAATTAATTGTCAACTCGTAGGCTAATCATCATGACAGCCCAAGCTGAGAGAGAGAGAGACACAGAGAGCGAGAGAGAGAGAGAGAGAGTGAGAGAAAGAGAGAGAGAGAGAGAGATAGATGGGAAAATGGGGTGAAGGAAGAGGCACTGTTTTTACAGCTGAGGAGAGCTTGCCTCAAACACACGCACGCGCAAACACACACACGCACACACACACGGTTGCGTGGTCTCTCCTCACGTATACAGAAGAGCATGCACAGCATCTGTTTTTTCTTTAAAGCAACGTTTGGCTCATTTGGATCAAGATTGGGACATTCCATAAGTCTCTGTCACACTGTCTCTCTCTCGCGCGTGCACACCCGCCTGCTCTATTTCACTAACTCACTCAGTACTGGGACCACACACGTGTATGCGCGCGCACACACACACACCAAAGATAACACATGCAGAAGATATCAACACAGACAAAACATACAGAGTCTGGTGCCGTGTGTGTGAGTGCGTGCGGACGTGCACGGCACCCCCGCTTTAGGCACCCCCGCTTTAGGCCGTCTCTTCTTGGAAATTGCGACGTTTGAAATCACAAAATATTCAGTTGACGGTACTGGAACACACGCGCACGCACGCACACACGCACACACGCACACACGCACACACACAGGTCATGCGTGCCTGTCTGGCAGTGGTAGGCATGAAGCCACTTGTCCATAGAACCAATAATAAGGTCACATGATGTCGCATGATGAGGAAAGAAGCTGCATTAAGTATTTCAGGGCTTCTGCCCGCCCTCAAACATCTGCTGCTGATGACACACACACACACACACACGCACATGTGCGCACACACAGCAATCCAAGGTTCTTACACAATGTTCCGAGAGAGAGAGAGAGAGAGAGAGAGAGAGAGAGAGAGATTTGATCTGGGTGTGTCTTCAGTCTGGGCCCTGCAGCTCCGGATTTGAGAATGGGAGGATGAAGAAAACATAGACAGAGAGAGAGAAAGGAAACCAAAACAAGAATGAGAAGGAAAACAGAGAGAGAGGAGATCAAAGTGTTCCACACACACTGCAATCAGAGGCTGATTAGTGTCTGTCTGTGACCCTCCCCACATGCATGCACGCGGGCACACACACACACACACACACACACACACACACACACACACACACACACACACACACACACACACACACACACACACACACACACACACACACACACACACACACACACACACACACACACACACACACAGTGTCACTCACTGTGTGCACGATGCACAACTAATTAAATAAATGGGCACAAATCAACATGTGGTTCATTCTGATATCATCATGAGTAGACCTGAAAATATTTGCAAGAGAGACAGACAGACAGACAGACAGACAGACATACAGACAGACAGACAGACAGACAGACAGACAGACAGACAGACAGACAGAGGGGTGGGGGTGGAGGGGAGGGGTAGAGAGGGGGCAGTGTGGAAATGAGAGAAACATATATAGAGAAAGAGGGATCGAGGGAGGAAACGAAAAATGAGGATATAATTTTGATTGAAAAGAGACAGAGACAGAGAGAGAGGGAGAGAGATGCAAAGGAATTAAGGGGCAGAGCAGAGGTGTTAATTTAGAAAACAATAAAAAACGTAATTATGGAGTCACAAAGTGTAGTCTGCTACTCTTTGACCGGCGACACAGACCAGCACTGCACAACAACACATAAAGCAGGCGTCGCTGACACCTCCACACAGCTGGGAGGAGAGTCCTATGGATGGCACACACCACACAACACACACACACACACACACACACACACACACACACACACACACACACACACACACACACACACACACACACACACACACACACACACACACACACACACACACACACACACACACACACACACACACACACACACACACACACACACACACACACACACACACACACACACACACACACACACACCACACATCAGCCGCGCCGAGGCCAATATTCCAAAACCCCAAAAAAGTGTCCACGAAAACAGACTCATAAAGACTTTACTGCCGCGGTGCGTGCCACGCCTGCCCTGCGCGATCTAAGAGAACAACACCAGCGACACGCAACGACACGCACTCGCCATATATTAGACAAGCATAATGACAACAATATTAGTGTAATTCTTCCTCAGAACCCAGGTCAACTTGACAGTGAGTCATGCCGCTGCATTGTCTGTAAGGAAGCCAAACAAACACAAGATGTACCTGTACACAAGATGTACCTGTACACAAGATGTACCTGTACACAAGATGTACCTGTACACAAGATGTAACAATAAAGTTTTACTCTTATGTACCTGTAGCCTACACAAAGATGTAACCATAACGTACAACCTTGAACCTTGATCCTCGTCTGAGTGTTTTAACTTAAAATTGTAATTAGTTGTCCCTGCCGGTCCATTTTGTTTACACTCTGAGGGCAGTATTATGCGTGTCTTAAGTACCAGGTCTTATTACTTAACTTAAGACCTGGAGGCGTGGTCAATTTATTTATGTCCACACAAAGGATATGCATAAAAGGACACAAATAGTATAGGTACATTAGAGTTACATCTGCAAAATCATGGTATGTGTTTTGTTTTCATGATACAATAAGCACGATAGTCACTCAGTACTCTATGGGTATAAGTAACAGCGTCTCCGCCATATATGACGGCTGCCAATTATAGCAGAGACACCGCAATACTTTGCCAGCCTTTTTGCCTCCTTTTTGGGCATGCCAAGTTGTTGGAACCCTCTAACAACCAGTCTGTGGTGCGTATGCCCTAGGCTGCCGAATATAAAGACAAATAGTCTGAACCTATAGCCCAGCTCTGAGATATTATGACTGTAGAAGTGGTTGGTATTTTATGACCTTGGTCATAAAGGCTTCCTCTAGACCTGGGGTGCCCACACTTTTTTGACTCGAGAAGTACTTTTAAACTGACCAGCTCAACAAGATCTACCCACCCACAAACATATTATCCCATTGCTGTTTAATAGTTTTAAACAGTTACCTGAGGCGTTAGATATAAGAAAAACACTTAAAATGGGAAATAGAAGGGCAAAATGGAATTGGCATAGGTTTTTTAACTTTGTAATGTTTGTCTGCAACACTCTTGAAAACAATGTATTGCTTTGTGGGTTTGAGCTGACAGGTCATTCTTATGTCATGTATCAATCAAGTCACCTTAATTGGCAGATGCCAAAAAAAGTTTTTTATTATATTTTAGGAGCATGTCATGTGGTCTACTTGCACAACCTATGTGATCTACTGGTAGATCGCGATCTACCTTTTGGGCACCCCTGCTAGACACACACACACAAGCCTTTATTATGTGATGTCACATGACAAGGCACGTCCTGTGCGTGCATGTGGGTTTGGCGATGTGCCAGCACTGCACAGCAGCAAAGCATGGCACAAGTTTTGCATACTTTGAGAACGCACCTTGCGTGACCTTTGTGCTTTCCCTTGAAGACATTCCACATAGATTCTACGGTTGTTTTCACACAAAAAGATGCATCTCAAAAGGTTCCCACTACAAAACAAACAATAGCATTGTCATGGAAAACAGAGTCGTCCTCCTGCTCCCCCATGGAGAAGGAAGTGGAGGAAAGTAACTACCGGTAAGCACATTTACTTAAGTACTCTGCTTAGAGTACAATATTGAGGTATTTGTACTTTACTTGAGCATTTATAATTTAAAATATGTTTACTGCTACTCCCACTACATCTCAAAAGGCAAATATTTTACTTTAACACCACAACATTTATGTGAATATTTTAGTTACCTTGTATATTTGGATTATCATTACAAATCATACATTAAGTCGCGAGGCGTCGCCATTTCACACAAAGCCGGCGATGCTCGCCAACGTGACACATGACTGTAGAGGCGAAACAGTTTTGCACGCGTCACAGAAAAGGGGACGTTCGGTATAGGCCAATCAGAGGCAGCTTGGTGGCAATAGTTTGTTGCTGTATATGTATACATGCTTACTAGATGCGTGAAACTCAACAGGCTCCCATGTCAGCCTCTTGTATGTATACATGCTTACTCACTGGCAGTGGCTCAGGGGTAGAGTGGCTGGATGGTAACCGCAAGGTTGCCAGTTCGAAACCCGGGCTCCCCCAGAGTTAGTGTCGAAGTGTCCTTGAGCAAGACACTGAAGTTCCCCTAATGCTCCTGATGTGCTGGTTGGTGCCTTGCATGGTTTCCGCCGCCATCGGTGTATGAATGTGTGTGTGAATGGGTGAATGTAATGCACAATCTATGTAAAGCACCTTGGATAAATGCGCTATATAAATGCACCATTTAACATTTACTCCTGTAGATGCGTGAGCCCGCAGCCCCTCATGTCAGCTTCTTGTATCCGCGAGCAGGAACTCCTGAAGTACCAGACCGACAGGTAGATCAGGAGCTTTCACCTCTAGAATGGGACGGTTTGCCGTCGTCATTATACCCGGCATTTAAACCACAACATTCCAGCCACGAGCAGCTCCAAGCTGCACCAAATCCACATGCTTCTCTAAAATGCAGCATTCATTCTTAAGAAGGATCCCTGACTAATAAGACGTATACAGTATATGACTTAAAACATTATACAACATAACTACAATTGGAAATTAAAAACACTTTAAATATTGTATTTGTCTTAGAAATAGTCGTTTTTTCACTCAATAGAGAACACTTGCAACAGGAGTTTTTCCCTATTGAGTGAAAAACAGACTATTTCTAAGATAAATAAAATGTTGAAGGTGTTTTTATTTTTCTAATTTTAGTTATAGAGAGGGCAAGTATAATGTGTTAAGGCATATGTGTCATATATAGAGGGTATGCGCGTGACATCATCATCAAACCAGGAAGTTATGCAGGAACGCCTACTGAGTGGCAAAAAACTACTTTCTGGCCCATACATCCACACAGAAAAGTCCTATCTGATTGCATTAAACAATGTTAAACAATGTTAAACTCACTTTGCATGTTGCTTTGCCACTCGATTTGCCACTCGATGTGCCATTCACTTTAAGCATGCGCATACCCTCTATTAGCCAGGGATCCTTTTAAATAACTAAATCTGAATTTTCTGAAAGTAAACCATGTAGGACGGGCTTTTGTTGACGGTCGATTCACACACACATCACTCTGCTTTGATTGGTGTCACGACTCACAGGCCAATCCAAACCTTGGGATAAAGAAAAAATATATATAAAAAAGAAAAAAAAACACGGAAAACAGCACTCGTCTCTGCCTTCAGACAGTTTATTGCCAGAGCATGATTTGAAAACTGTCCGGACCCAATCTTTCAACGGGCCTATACCTCTTTCCAGACAGCCCTCCCACATAAGTCAGATCCTTGGGACAAGCCACCATATGTCACTATATACACTGACACCACGGCGCGTAATCAGCGCCTCAAACGGTGACTCCGCCCACCCGGGGGAAGTTGTGATTTGCGCTCATTCACTGCAATGCAATTTGCGGCATTTTCAAAACAATATTGAGCAGAGTAGCGATTATCAAACGTATTTGCAATGCCATACGTTGAAAGATCTGTTGCCTGTGGACAAGGCACGCTACCTCCGCAAGTTAGATAGCATCGGCATAGATGTTTGTCCGTATGTGATTAAGGATTGGACCAAGTTGCATTGGCAGCCATAGAAAATTCTTACCCCAGGCTAAAACCGGATGGGACGTTTTTGGGCGTTCCTGTCTAGCGTGGTGTCAGTGTATAGCCCATCCATACCCTGGGGATTCACGGCTTCTTCTCTTCATCTCCTTCCGGCTAATTCCCATCGGGCCGTCTGGTTGGGTCGGGTCGCCAGAGCGGATCATCCGTGTCCATCCGTTTTCTGTTCAGTGCATGTTCCTCGGTCACTCCATTCCAGCCACCTGCATTGTCCTTCCTCACCCAATCCATGAACCTCCTCTTTGGGTCAATGGAGCGACATGCATGCCCTTTCTCACCCAATCCATGAACCTCTTCTTTGGGTCAATGGAGCGACCTGCATGTCCTTTGTCACCCAATCCATGAACCTCTTCTTTGGGCCAATGGAGTGACCTGGCATGTCCTTTCTCACCCAATCCATGAACGTCTTCTTTGGGCCAATGGAGTGACCTGGCATGTCCTTTCTCACCCAATCCATGAACGTCTTCTTTGGGCCAATGGAGCGACCTGCATTGTCCTTTCTCACCCAATCCATGAACCTCCTCTTTGGGGATTCATGGCATTATTATTAACTAAATGACACTGATCATCCCCTGCATCGTCTCTTCAGACTCGTCACGCCATCTGGACCAAGATGCATAGGCTTACAGTATGTTACCTGGCATATACCTATACCCATGTACCCGTCTAAATACTTCCTTAATGTCAACCAAATCCACACCCACAACACCAGAGGGAGTTCAACAAACGGCTCAAACAAGGGAAGGGATTAAATTTAATTTCGCTCCTATGCCACTAAAATGTGGAACGCCCTATACCAACAGCCAATGAGACATGCAAGTCCCGTGACTACTTCATAACCGCTCTCAAAGAGCACCTACGGACGGCTGCAATTTGAAACTGCCCCCCCCCCCCCCCCGTCTGAGTCCCCCCACCCCCTTTTTCTCCATACTGTACTATATATACTATATATGATGATTTCCTGTTTTTATAGAAGTGTAAATGTATTGTGTACGTCTCTAAATGTTCTGATGAATTGAAAATGGTGGACCCTGTTGTAAACAAGTGTAATGCTTAATCATGGTGTCGTCCAAAGTAGCAGACTTTTGCTTTCGTTTTAAATGTACCTACTGTATTCTGCATACCGTGAAATAAAGACTTCAATCAATGCAGAACTGGTTTTAGTGAGAGTTTTGTCCCTTCAGCCATTGCTGCACTAAAACAGCCTCGCTGAGATCAGTGATATGATGTTCTTTGTATACAGAACCATCATTATGTATGTATTCTGTGAGGGGAAAATCCAACGCAAAAACAAGGAGACCACTGTACTGCATATGCAAAGTAATACTTTGAATGCCTTCAAGCAGCCATTTCACAACTTTTTGTTTAGGCAAATGAACATGCAATAGAGGGTACTGTATGCGCATGCTTAAAGTGAATGGCACATCGAGTGGCAAAGCAACATGCAAAGTGAGTTTAACATTGTTTAACGTTGTTTAATGCATAGGACTTTTCTGTTTGGATATATGGGTTGTCAAGGCCAGAAAGTAGTTTTTGCCACTCGGTATAGGCATTCCTGCAAAACTTCCGGGTTTGATGATGATGTCACGCGCATACTCTCTATATCTAAGCCTACATCGAGTGATATCTCGGTACATAGAAATGGCTTTATTGGAGATTCTGACTCTCAATTGTACGTACATTTTGTTTTGATTGTATTGTTCCACTTTGGCAATGTAAGCATATGTTTTCTCAGAGAGCGAAACAGCAGCCATAAATGGTGACACGGAAACGAACAGAGCGTGTAAACAAAGCCGTGCATTGATAGAGCCGACCTCAACGCACAGGGAACACACATGTACATAAATACACACACACAGTAATAAATGCAGGCCCGCAAAACAAGCCCACACAAATTCATATGCCTGCAGACGCCACACACACACACACACACACACACACACACACACACACACACACACACACACACACACACACACACACACACACACACACACACACACACACACACACACACACACACACACACACACACACACACACACACACACACTACAGAAATACAATACAGCAGTAAATCTGTGCCTATTATAGTCTTGGGCAACAGAATGCTCTAAATGACAGACACCCACCCACACACACACACACACACACACACACACACACACACACACACACACGCATTCCGACATGTCTCTCCCTTCAACCTCGCTTAAGGCGGAATGCATCGACTGACACACATATTGTGATTAACCAATGACACATGTACGTACGGGGGGCGCCTCTGCGCACACACGCACACACACACACACACACTCACGCGCACGCACACACACGCAACCACGCACGCACACACTCTCCTGTAAGTATCATCAACAGTATCCAAGCCCACATTTACGGATACAGACACACATACATTCCCACTAACTTCTTGCTAACACAAACAAAAAACTTGCACAAAACATGCACAAAAACGTACCTGTCAGCTTGTCTGTGTCTTCAGTCGCTCCTGTGTGCCAGTCAATACACTGGGCAGTGCACGCACACACACACACACGATCAGTATAGGAGATCAACTCACCGAAATGGGAACTTATTTATCAAAACGTAGCAGGTTGTTAAAAAGCCAGCTAGCCTCAGACACACAAACAAAGAGAGAGTTGCTCTTCTCCTCTCTGCCAAACAATGAACGAGAGAGAGGGAGAGAGAGAGAGAGAGAGAGAGAGAGAGCGAGAGAGAGGGAGGAGTACTAGGGGAGAAGAGGGGCAGAGTTAACATACATTCCAGCAAACTAGTGATGATGTCAGATAGAGAGAGAGAGAGAGAGAGAGAGAGAGAGAGAGAGAGAGAGGAGGGGTGGGACTAGATAAACAAACCAGCATGTGCCCAAAGTTTAAAGTTACTCTTTCACTTGTTTTCAACTCAGTTCCCCTCCCACTCCCTGTCTGTCACGCGCCATCGAGACACACACACACACACACACACACACACACACACACACACACACACACACACACACACACACACACACACACACACACACA
Organism: Electrona antarctica; assembly: GCF_951216825.1. Classification (NCBI taxonomy): domain Eukaryota; kingdom Metazoa; phylum Chordata; class Actinopteri; order Myctophiformes; family Myctophidae; genus Electrona; species Electrona antarctica. The sequence continues at coordinate 49,714,900 of NC_136792.1, read as the reverse complement.
CACACACACACACACACACACACACACACACACACACACACACACACACACACACACACACTATCAAGAGGGATTATCATACAGTCAGGTAGCAACAGCTGTTCTTAGTTTACGAGAGGCAGGGAGAGCGATAGGAAAACACAGATAAATGGAGCCGCCACGTCCAGGAAACAACCGCCGGCACACTGAACCATTCACCATGATATGAGAGAGAGAGAGAGAGAGAGAGAGAGAGAGGGAGAGAGAGAGAGAGAGAGAGAGAGAGAGAGAGAGAGAGAGAGAGAGAGAGAGAGAGAGAGAGATGGAGCGCCTGTGGGCTGTAATCAAAAACACACAGGAAAGAGGTAGAAACACTAAAAAGTCTCCTTCAGAGATCAATGGAATGAAGGGAGGGAGGGAGAGAGAGAGAGAGAGAGAGATCACAGAGTATCAGAGCGTGATGGTCAGTGTGGGGGAGGATTGAATGAAGAGGGAGGTCAGCCAGCACTGGAACAAAGCCTGTATTTAGGCCAAAACGGTGTGTGTGTGTGTGTGTGTATGTGTGTGTGTATGTGTGTGTGTGTGTGTGTGTGTGCGCGCCACTGTAAGACGAAATGCTGCATTTCCAGTTTCACACACGCACACTGTACGAAACACTCACTGTCAGGTGCTATTCTATGTGAGTCAGGCGCGCACGCACGCACGCGCACGCACACGCACACGCACACACACACACACACACACACACACACACACACACACACACACACACACAGTTTATGGTAAATGGGTTAAGTGGCTAAAGGGTGACCTTTGAAACAGTGACACATTCAGCACTGCCACCAGCAGTTAAACCCTGTAGAACCTAACTGCGCACGCACGCACGCACGCACGCTCCTTGGCCAGTTCTTAATCGACGCTGTCTGAAGACACAGATTCTGCTTACAGCAGCATGTGTCAGCGGCACCACTGGCTGCCCTAAACATGTAATGTTTAGTGTTTATGTAAGGGGTTCCCAAACTTTTTTGGACCAGGTACCCCAGGGGTAGACATTTTTCCAGGTACCCTCTCATCTGAAGCGGCCGCAGAAACCTTTCAAGTGTCTTTTTGTTGTTTCTGCAGCATGCGTCCTGCTGTTACTGTTTGGGGTCACGACAGGTTGACTGATGTTGTAGTTTTAGTAATCATGTCAGCTATTGGCCCAAAGCAAACACAAAAAAAAAGTTTATTTCGCAACTTGGCAGAAATGACCACGTAGATCAACATAATTTTAATGTTAAAAAAAACTATTTCGGGTACCCCCTTGCTATGCGTCGCGTACCCCTAGGGGTCCGCGGACCCCACTTTGGGAACCGCTGGTTTATGTAACTCGTCCTTAACAGTACATGAGGTAATCGCCACCATTAGGCTCCTGTCACTGTCCCGTCTCTGTCGTCACGTGGGCCGGTTCGCCACGAAATAATTAGGAACAGAATTACTGACACACTGCCATCAATGTAATAAGTAGCAACTCTGAATTTCTGAGACAAACGTCATCAATGATTCATCTGGAATATTCATGTGAGTGTGAGTGTAAACAGGCCTACATCCATTAGCAAACGGTACGTTCATTTATGGTGTATTAAAACCCATTTAGGCCTGACGTCGAAATAAAAAAAAACCTTCGCTCTGAAAGAATATATACCTATTCAAAGATTTGTGCCGCATTTTTACGATTTTTCTAAAAATAGCAGACCTACAAGTTCATAGCGCGCCACTCGGTGGCGCGCTATGAGCTTGTAGATCTGCTATTTTTCAATAGCTAAACTAGCATAACATGATGCTAACACCAAAAGGGGTTCCCGGAACATCCCGCCCCCAAAATGGGTTAAAATGTTGAACCAAATGGTGGTGCTGTGACAAACAGCTGAACATGGACCTTAAAGGACCACTTCACCACTTTTCAACATCTCTTCATATAATTGGTCCTCACTAATGTTCATGATAAAACACCACCATTTTGTCCTACTCAGTCTGTGTCTCATAGGAGGGCTTTGGGCAGTTGGGACACCCGTCCACCAGTGACATCATCATTAGGCAGATTTTCTTTTAAACAAGATTTGTTTTAAAATATATTTAGATTTTTATTATCGTGAGAACGATGGCTTCAACTTTTGCATTGCAACTTTTCAGGAAAAGAAAGCCGGCCGTTTCTATTAGCTTGGATTCACCATCGATGATGTCACTGGTGGACGGGTTTCTGAACTGTCCACAGCCCTCCTATGAGAGACAGACTGAGTAGGAAAAAATTGTGGTATTTTATCATGGACCAATTATAGGAAGAGAAGTTGAAAAGTGGTGAAGTGGTCCTTTAAGATGAACCTCAAAACATCATAAAGATCCAAAACTAATACAAAGGTGAGGTCTGTGTAGAGCAGTGGTTCCAAAACAAAAAACATTTGTGGGGTCGCGGAAACATTTCTATGGTTCCCTTTACTTTTCGTTTCCTACATTTAGTGTTTTAATTGTAATTAGTTCCAACATAAAAAAAATAAAAAAATAAATCCCCAAAAAGCCACCATTCTTCATGAATTGAAAACAAATTTCAATTATTTTATCACTAATTTGAGGAAGACAAATCTAAAAAAAATAATCCAAAAATTAGAAAACAAATGTTTAAAGGCGTAGTGACATGAAAAATACGTTTTTCACACTTTTAGACCATATCCATGGTCATCATATGGGCATATCTAACAATGGATGCCAAAAAAATGGGCAAATTCTGTGTTTTTATATCAAAAGTCCATACAAATATTTATAATATAATGACTTCCTGAAAACGAAAAGTCTGTGAAAGATTTCACATAAATTGCACGCTGCGTTCATGATTTGAGGTTTTTTGTTCAAAACGAGCCAATCCTGCAAACTTTGAAAGCCAATGTTAGCCAATTAGGATGGGCACGCGCGCGCGCACACGCACGCACGCACGCACACGCGCACACGCACACACACACACACACACACACACACATACTTGTTTTAAACTTAATCATCACGCTAAAATATGTATAAAGGTTGTGTATAGGTTAGAAATAATCCGCTGGCTTTTCCCCTATGTCTCCCTTTCACTTTGTTTACAAACACAATTTACGTGCAGTAAAGTCACAGACTTTGAGACCCCATAGCCTGGAGGGACGCAACGCTCTGATTGGTTCAGAAACTTCAGAACCTGCAGCGTTTCAGGCTGAAACTTCAAAATAAAATGTCCACCATTTCCGTTTCCCTATACACCTTCAAAAAGTAGTGAAAATAGCCAATCTGTGAGTTTGTAGATCTGCTATTTTATACTAGTCTGGGTCGCCTAGGAATTCAGCGGAGCTCTGCGCACCGGAGGTTCCTTTGCGCAATAGCAGATCTACAAGCTCATAGCGCGCCACCGAGTGGCGCGCTACGAGCTTGTAGGTCTGCTATTGGAATTGGACAACAAAGCAAAACATGTCCTTACGTTGTTGAGCTCCCGCTGGTTGCCGTACAGCTGGTGGTACCTCCGGTACTTTCCCTGGCGGTACTTGTTGGAGATGAAGCGCCGCCGGTCCTCGCTGCAGCTAGAGGGCGCCAGAGCCTCGCTGGGAGGCACGCTGGCCGCCCAGAAACTGTTGGCGCGCTCGTTACCTAGCAACAGGAACACCTGAACACGCACGCGCGCGCGCACACACACACACACACACACACACACACACACACACACACACGCACACACAGGAGGGCACAGGGAACAGGGTTGATTTGGTCGACTGAAAACTATGGCACGTCGACTACCTTTTCTCAGTGACTAAAACAAGATGAAAACAAAATAAAAACTAAACGATGACGACTTAAACAAAGACTAAATATATCAACAATTTTGTCAAGAAATAAAAGCTAGACCATAAGCCACAAGCAGGCTGAGGAACAGTTTTTCTTCCCACAGGCTGTCACAATGTTAACCCATTTTGGGCGGGAACCCCTTTTGGTGTTAGCATTATGTTATAATTTAGCTATTGAAAAATAGCAGATCTACAAGCTCATAGTGCGCCACCAAGTGGCGCGCTTTTTTGAAAAATCGAAGAACGACCGACATAGAAACATAGCTTTTTCAGAAAACTGTCAGGATGTAGAAGACATTTTTAGAATCTGATCTCAGGTCAAAATACTGTGAATGTGCAAACAACCCTTCTGTACTCCAGGGGTTCTCAACCCGTGGGTCGCGACCCCTCGGGGGGTCGCCAAATTATTTTAGGGGGTCCCCAAATTATTTTCAAAAAAAAGAAAAAAAAAAAGATTCTTTTTTAAATTTTATTTTCACGATTTTTCTAAAATAGCAGACCTACAAGCTCGTAGCGCGCCACTCGGTGGCGCGCTATGAGCTTGTAGATCTGCTATTTTTCAATAGCTAAATTATAACAATGCTTAAAACACCAAAAGGGGTTCCCGCCCAAAATGGTTTAAGGTTATTGTAGCAGTCAATTTATATTGGGGGTCGGGAGGGGGCGGGGCGGGGGTCCCGAAACATTGCCAAAGCATTTACGGGGGTCCCCGGCCAAAAACGTTGAGAACCCCTGCTGTACTCTATGCACTTGCCCGACATTATTGCCCTGTGTTTGTTGTCTTCTTGTCTTTGAGTCTTTTAGGTTACATCATGTTTTTATGTTCATGTTTTATTGGAGCTTCTAGGCGTACGTTTTTCACACCTAATTAAACCGTGCATCTAAGTGACAACTAGATAAAGTGCCCCTCGGGGCACAGGTCTTCACCAGGGCAGGCCAGGTTGTGGCCTCCTGGTGGCGCTATAATAGGCCGATGTTGAAAAGGTTGCCATTTCTTCTCACGCCTTGGATGGCAATTGGATGATTTGAGGCATTTTGTTCCAAAAATGGGTTTTTGCAAAAATGCACTTGTTGGTGGCGCTATAACAGGCCAATGTGAAAAGGGTGAGATATATTCCTCAGCCTAGTAGGAAAGTCTGTGAAAGATTTCACGTAAATTGCACGCTGCGTTCAGGATTTGAGGCTTTTTGTTCAAAACGGGCCAATCCTGCAAACTTTGAAAGCCAATGTTAGCCAAATAGGATATGGAATATGAAATATCGGACAGATCAGTCTTGAACACATGACCATAGAGATAGTGTGTAACAATTAGCAGGCTTTTTGGACAGAATCTGGAGGAGTAATATCAAAAAAAATGTTTTTCAAAAGTCGGCCTCCTGGTGGCGCTATAACAGGCCGTTCTGGAAAATTTGGGGCATCGACCGGGTTAACGGTGCCGGAGATTAGCTGGTAACAGACTGACGGACGGACTCTCACACACACGGACGGACGGACACACGACGGAGTGCAAAACATACTCTCTCCCCATGCCTTCGGCCTGGTGGAGACTGGAGACAATAAAGTGACTCTGAATGTGAAATTTACCTACCTACCGGTGCGTCTGAGAGACATTCTAATATTTATCCCTGAATCAGACCAAAGTCAGCTATAATCACCACCCCGAACCTTCCTGGAATCGCAGGCTAATCCGTTGCCACATTAACACAAAGATCAGGCGATAATTGGCAAGAAGAACGCACGTGCGCGCACACGCACACACAAGATACCTGTACTGTATATCACAAAATACCTACACAGAAGATCAACGTGCTGTTTATTTAGACGAGGCTTATTCAGTTCAGGGTAATCGCTTTAAATCTGTTGCATTGTTGCCACTACGAGGGACTTACGTCTCATCCATTCTCCCACGAAATATCTCACGCATCACCAGCGTGTCACGTGTGTGTGTGTGTGTGTGTGTGTGTGTGTGTGTGTGTGTGTACCTACCTTCATGAGCTCTTCTGTCCACACTTTCCGGTCCATCTTCAGACTGCGGACCTTGGAGATGCTCGGACCCAGACCTCTGTGCTCTCCTGAAATAAACACACATGGATTAATTAGTACTGCACAATTAATCGAAAAAAGATTGTGATCTAGATTCAGACAGCTGTGTGATCTCATTTCTAAATTTGAGCAAGAATTGTTCAGCACTAGTTGGCCTTCCAATTCCTTTTAGTGTAATACTCGTATGTTTTTACTTTTTTGCTACAAGAGAGAGACTTTAAGAGAGGTTAAGTTGAGCACTTTGATGTTGTCTGTTTAACCCATTTTGACCCGAGATCAGATTCTAAAAATGTCTGTTTGAAAATGACAGTTTTCTGAAAAAGCTATATTTATGTCAGTCGTTCTTCGATTTAAAAAAAATAGCAGACCTACAAGCTCGTAGCGCGCCACTCGGTGGTTGAGCACTTTGATGTTGTCTGTTTAAAGCCACAGTAGTTATGGTGACACATTTTTAATGTAGTAATGTTCACAGCAACTATAGACTAAAGACAATAGCATATTTTCATGGAAAAAAACGAGAATTGTGCGACAATCGTGATCTCAATTCTTGTGGAGGAAAAATCGATATTCACATTTGAGCAACAATCGTGCATCACACGTGCATGTACTGAAAACGCAGACATTCACACACTGGATATTACACACACTGAAAACACACACATTCACACACATTCACACACTGAATCCACACATTGACAGTTCACACACACACTGCAGCCTGTGTGAAGCCTTCTGGAGATGCTTTGTGAGTGTGAAATTCTACAACCTGTGATTTTTGGGGGCAGTATGCTAAAACCACAGCATCCCTATATACTTGGGTCAAACATTCATCAAAAATAAATAACACATCTTCTACAAGCTTGCTATTTACTTTACACCAAACTTCTTTGACAAAAATGGCAGATCTACAAGCTGAGTGAGCTTGTAGAATGGCTATGATCAAATGGCCAAAAAGTATATAGCGCTGAAGTGGAAATGTATGTTTTGTAATAATAATCAAAATCTCACAAAGTAACTCCAGGAACTAAAGTTTTCAAATAAACCTAGTGGAGTAGAAGTGCAATATTTGGATCCGAGATGTAGTGGAGTAGAAGTAAAAGTACTGGAAATTGAAATTACTCAAGTAGCCTACAAACACCCCAAAAACGGTACTTAAGCACAGTATACAGTATAAGTAAATATTTCTAGTTACTTTCCCGTGCAACACTGCATATAGGAGCCGAATGGAAACAAGACCGCCAGGTCTTTCTTTGTTGTAATACTTTTGGACCAAATGCTCGACTGTACCCTGTGCTGTTTGCATTTTTATATTGTCTAATACAGTGGGTTTTCAACCCTTTTCACATCAAGGTCCATCATTTGTTTCGGCATTTGAGCCACGGACCACCACTTGATTTAGCCTCGATATTTTGTTATCGTTGGATAAGATTTTGTCTTATCATGTGTATTGATGTTGGTACCACGAGGAGATTACACTCAAACATTGATCAAAATAACAATTCTTGTAAATTAAGTAATGCAGATGTTTAACAATAATGTAACTCTTGAGAGTGTAAAATGAATGAAATTATGGTTTCATTTATAAAAGGGTCCATTTGGTTACCAACTCTCCGTCATTTAGCATGGTGACCACCTGGAACCCCCTTCAATAGGTGGTCCCCGGACCGCTGGTTGAAAACCACTGGTCTAAAAAATTGATTCAAATTAGAATCGCGATTCCGTTATGAACGATTCAAAATCTATTCATAATTTCCAAAACATTTTTTTTTCTTCTTTTTTTTCTGGTTACAGTTACAGTAGTTTTCACTACATGGTGTCTGTGATATGAAATGTAAGCTTACCCTAATCACAGTAAACATGTCTTTTTCAAGTTACTTTAGTCACTTCAGTTCAAGACTGGAGTAGATTGTGATGAAATCCTATGTATTGAATCGAGAATCATTTTGAATAGAAAATAGTTCTGGAAAAAAAATGCTTTTGAATTTAAAAAAAAAAAACGTTTTTGGATTGAGAATCGAGTTGAATCGAAAAATTGATTTTGAATCGAATCATGACCCCAAGAATCGGAATCTAATCGAATCGTGGGACACCCAAAGATTCACAGCCCTAATATACACACACTCACCTGCGCAGCGCTTGCAGACGACCACGCACAGGTTGATGGCGGCCCACTCCGGCTTGGCGGCGGCGCAGTCGGCGCAGGCTCCGTTGCTGGGCTCGGCCCAGATGCGCTCCGCCACCTCGCCGCTGGACAGGGCCTCGCCGATGGAGTCGCGCATGGCCTCCACCCACTCCCTCTTCAGCTGCTCCGACTCGGCCATGAAGCTGCGCACAGCGGAGAGACACACGGCGCGGCCCACCGTCAGAGCAGACATCGACATGACTATATAGGGATGGAGCTCGAAACCCGGCCGATACGCGGAGAAACCCCCCCCCCCCCCGATAACAAGCTTATTGAGTATACCCGGCCCGGTATCAATAAGCTTTGGGCTTATCAAGCCTGTTATCGAGCATGTTAGCAGGCCATGACGTCATTGCGAACGCAGTGAGCACTAACTATAGAAGCTGGCCTAAACTATCTGTCTGTCTGTCTATATCACACACAAAAAAACACACACACACACAAAACTTAACAAAAACTTAACTTAAAAAAAATATTAAAAAGAAAAAACTTAACTTAAAAAAAAGAAAAAAATTACAAAAAAATAGGGAAAAGGCTCTGTGTGTGTATGTGTGTGTGTGTGTTAGACTGCCACAACAGCTGCGTTCGCTTCCTGCGTTCATGCGTCTTACTTGTCTTTAAACAATCAAGACAAGAGGCGATCAAGTAACAAATCTAATCAACAGGTCGATTGCCTTCCGTCCGTTAGAAAAGTACAGTATTTGAAGGCCCTAGTAAAAAGATGCTGGTTCTGTTCAGAATGAATTGCCGTCTCCAGTCTTTCCACAAAATAATAGAAAATCCTCGATAATAACCCGGGTCCATAAGACTGATCGATAAGGTGCTCGTTATCAATCAAAATTAACGAGCTGCGTCCCCAGACATGACCATCTGCTTCAGCAGCCACATAACCCACTGACTGTCTGTCTGTCTGACAACCCTGGGCCACTATGAGTAAGGCTAGCGTGTGTGTGTGTGTGTGTGTGTGTGTGTGTGTGTGTGTGTGTGTGTGTGTGTGTGTGTGTGTGTGTGTGTGTGTGTGTGTGTGCGGTAGGTGCTCGTGAAAACACTTTGAGAAGTGACTCTTACTCATAGAGTTATATGGAGAGCGGAGGACAGCCCCGCCTCCCTAATAGCCATTTGTTTCAATGGAAGTAGCTCAGTGGCGTTTGGAAGCACCCGGAAGAACGCTCTACTTCCACATTGTTCTCGATTTAGGCGCCACAATTTGGTGCGCCAAAATGTGGTGCGCCAAAATGTGGAAATTCTAACCTCCATGAACGCGCCTGAAAAATGGCTAGGCCTAGCCAGTAGCCACACAACCGGTTCTGCTCTGACAGAGCAGTGAGACTCAAAACAGCTGATTTTTATGTTTTGATTAGGCGTTCCATCAGGCTCGTTGAGTCGTTTAAGCCCGGCTAGATGGCTGTTTCAACCAATCAGATTGCTTCCTCAAAACGACCTGTTGTATAATTGTCATTTCCATACATAAAGTTAATACAGTGAAGTAGTGAAGGCTAGCAGCCAAAGGACATCAACCTGACAACCAGTTAACAGTCAGTCTGTCAAACACATATATGACATCCCCTGGACACCAAATCGGCTCACGTGTTGCGAGCTTGTAGATCTGCTATTTTCACAGAACGTCTGCCTATTACCGTAGTCAAAGTCTACCGAATATACCGGTAAGACTACTCTGATTATAAGACATCCCCCATTTTTCAAGAAGAGAAAAAGAACATTGAATGTCAAATGGTCTAGTCCCCGATTATTATAATACAACCACGTTTTTTTTGTGGAAAAAACATCTTATATGCAGGCCAATAGCGTATTATGATATGGCCCAGAATAGCGACGCGAGAGTACACGTGTTCAAATGAAACTAAAGTGCACAACGCAAGGAGGAACTATCTTGAGCCTAATGTGAGCGATAATTCACAAAGTGCTGCTCTTGTGCAAATAAAAACACTCTGAACTTCCCAATTCAGCACACGGCTGACACTCATTAAACCATGCATTCAAAACAACACTTATTGAACACGCACGCACACACACACACACACACACACACACACATGCATGCACACGCACACACACAGATGTGTGGCCTCTGAACAGCTTGACGCAGACCCTCGTGGTTACGTCCTTCCTCTTCTCATCTGTAACACTCGTCCGCGCACGCGCACACGCACACACGCACACACACACACACACACACACACACACACACACACACACACACACACACACACACACACACACACACAAAGTGTTTTTGTACCAGCCCACATACAAAGTGAATCCAGAGAAACACACTCCCTAACTCTTCTACAAACATGAGTCTTTTAGGACTTTCCCAAATGCTGGCTGGTGATGAGCCAGTAGACCACGACTGTGCACGCACGCACGCACGCACACACACACACACAGGCTTTTGTCAACCTCTCCCACGGAATCCAGCTGAGTGAGGTATCTCTGAGATGAGCAGCTGTCCGACCTCAAAGGGACGCGGGGCGCGGCCTCCCACGCCGGAAAAACGGGCGCCCTCCGTTCTTCCATTTTTATATTGATTTGACTGCTTTCTGGATTTCACTGTAACATATCGTTTGTCGGGAGGAAACCAACTAACTCAATATTTATGTTTTTTTTTTTTGCATAAATCAGTGCTATTAAACACCCTTTACGTCTGTGTGTTGTTTCGAAAATATTGAACCAATGGAAAGTAGTAAAAAACGCTTTGGACAAAACCTCTTAACTCCATTGGACACTCAAACTGTCTGCTAAAGCAACTAACTCCACCACCTCTCCCCCCTCTCATGCAAGTAATTGATAATATCAAAAAGCACAACACCAACTTTGATGAGGCAGTATATTTTCTTAATTTCCTGAAAAATGTATATTTTTCATTTCCTGAAAAATGAATTTTTTTGGAGTTAGGTGGTTTCTTCCCGACAGCAGAGATACATATAAACATATATATATATATATATACCTGAAGATCCGGTAGGGTGTGGTGAGGTCGAAGCAGCGTCGGTCAGTGTCCTTAATGTTTCCAACGTTCATGTCAATGGAGGTGATGCCCACTCCCAGCTGGTAGTCCTGGACACACAACACAACACATCAGGTCAACACAACACACAACAGGTCAATGTCGTTGGGTAACACTGAAGAACACGTTTGTCGTTATGAAATATCTGAGATCTTTAGGGTTTTCTGGAAGACTGAAATAACATAGATAGACTGAGAACTTCAATCCGCACGCACGGCACGCACGCACGCACCCACCTCCAGGTTCTTGTAGAGGAAGACCTTGTCTCCCCCCACCACGGTGTACAGTTTGTGCCGGAGGCCTCGCATGTCTAGGAAGCCCCTGTACTGTGGGCTGGGAGCGGGAGCCGAGGAGGAGCCCGCCGGGTTCACCGTGCTGCCCCGCCGGCCCCCGGCCCCCCTGGTGGAGTCCTGCAGCGTCGACACCCAGTCGTTCCTCTCGGCTGAATGACGCGTGCGTGCATGTGATGTGCAGAGAGAGAGAGAGAGAGAATGAATGGCATTTCAATACAGTGGGGTGGAAAAAGTACTCATGTGTTTTACTTATGAGTAAAAGTATCAATACTGCAATGAAGAAATATTCCGTTAACCCATTCAGGCCTGACCTCGAAATTACAAAAATATCTTCTAAATCCTCCAGTTTTCTGAAAGAAATATCTTCACGATTTTTCAAAAATAGCAGACCTACAAGCTCGTAGCGCGCCACTCGGTGGCGCGCTATGAGCTTGTAGATCTGCTATTTTTCAATAGCTAAATTATAACATGTTTAAAACACCAAAAGAGGTTCCCGCCCAAAATGGGTTAAAGTTCCAGGATTCAAAATTGACTTGAGTACAAAAGTATTGGTATCAAAATTATACTGAAAAGAACCAAAAGTCGAAGTACTCATTATGCAGAATGTGCCATTTGGCAGGTTTTCAAATGAAAAAATATTTTAGATGCGACGCATTGTGAGCTTGTAGATCGGCTATTTTCAAATGGCCAAAATGTACAGTATGTAGGGCTGAAGCGGGTAATGTATGGTTTGTAATAATAATAATAATAATCCAATTCTACAAAGTAACTAAAAGATGTCAAATCATTGCAGTGGAGTAAAACTGGAGCTGCTATTGGTCCAAAAAGGTTTTAAAAAGAGTGAATGCGATTTAAATATAGCTGCCATTTGTTTCAAAAGGTGCAGTATATGCCAAGCTAACCTTTCCTACACAGGGCCGGATCTACCATATGGGCACTTTGGGCACGTGCCCAGGGGCCCTTGGGCACCAGGGGCCCTTGGGCACCAGGGGCCCATAATAAAAAAAATAAAAAAAAATGTTTTAGCTCAACAGAAAATGTCCCTGCTAATCCGAATGAAATAAATGGTGTCTAAAAAGATTAGTGTTTTATTGTTGGTGAGAAGGGCAGCTGAAAAGTGCAAAATTGTGTGTAAAGCAGCAACAATGCTCTAGATTGGCTGTCACTTTGGGGGGGGGGGGGGGGGGTAGGCGACCGGAAATAGGCCAATATAACGGCATAAAACTGCCCCAAAACAGCAAAAATGTTGCGTGGGCGTGAAGGGGGGCCCTTCGAGCTTCAGTGCCCAGGGGCCCTCAGAGGTGTTAATCCGGCCCTGTAAATCCTACATGAATATATTTTTCACCCACTGTCAATTGTCTAGTGTAATCCTGGGCGCTACACTCCCTCTGCCAACCTGGGGAGAGCAACGAACGGAGAGCATGCTCCCTTCAATGCATGAGGAGTCCAAGCCGCTTCTTACCACCTGCCAGGAGGGGAGTTTCCCCGGTTGGACATACCGCGTGGAAGGAACACGTTATTCCAACCAGTACCGACTGCGCCACACAGTTAACACAGCTCTGCTTAGACATGCATTTCTTTATTTATTCATTCTCTTTTAATTGTACTACATATATATTATTTAAATGTGATTGTTTTGTTCCACGTTTGCTAAAGCCTCTTTCGATTAAATTAAATGTAATTGAATGCCAAATGTGTTCACGTACGGGCAGGCAGAAAT
>NC_136792.1:49619310-49699310 GCF_951216825.1 Electrona antarctica | reverse complement strand
TCAAAATCTAACTAGTATAGTAACTATTAAAATATTTCAAATAAATGGAGTAAAAGTACAACATTTAGATTTAAGATGTAGTGGAGTAGAATCAGAAGTATTGGGAATTGTACGCACGTGCGTGCGTGCGTGCGTGCGTGTCTGACTGTCTGTGTGTGTCTGCGTGTGTGCATGCGTGTGTGTGTATATATGTGCGTGTGTGTCTGCATGTCTGTGTGTGTGTGCGTGCGTACCCCTGCGGTGGGTTCTTGTCCAGCCAGCCCATCTTCATGACGCTGCACTGACAGGTGTCCTCCTTAGTGGGCAGAGCCAGACGTCCCGTGGTGGGCAGGTAGAAACTCCCCTGGGGTGTAGTGATGCTGCGATAGTCCTCCTCCCATCCGTCAGTACTGGGAGACACGCACGGACACACACACACACACACGCACGCACACACACACAGACACACACGCACACTTAACATCTCTATTTCCGTTCACGTTTAACAAGATATTCTTGAACACCAGAAAAAAAGTGCTCACATTGTTTAACCCATTTTGACCTGAAATCAGATTCTAAAAATGTCTTCTACATCCTGACAGTTTTCAGAAAAAGCTACGTTTCTATGTCAGTCGTTCTTGTTTTTTTCAAAAATAGCAGAACTACAAGCTCGTAGCGCGCCACTCGGTGGCGCGCTACGAGCTTGTAGATCTGCTGCAGTTGCACCACTCAGTTCACACGGGTGTGTTTTTTGATGTTCATTCGACGGCTACTTCCAGCCGTTACTTCAGCGATACAGTAATAAAAGGATCATTGAGGAACAGGCCGAGCGTAGGGCGTTATAGGGACCGTCCTGTTGCTGCTGACTAAACCAACACATGTCAGAGTGGATATTCTGCGGTTGCACAACCTGTCTGAACCAGTGTTCAGAAATGCTGTGTCTGTTGAGATCTTTAAGAAGCTACTAAAAACTCATTTGTACCGCAAACATTTTGGTTTGCTCCAGTGATTGTTTCAATCTTTTGTTGATTTCTATGTACTGTTCTGTTTGTATCTATTTCTAGGTACTGTCTTTGCTGCTCTGTTTCTTATTTCATTGTTGGTGTATCTCTGATTGTGATGTTCTTGTTTTATTCCTATTATTTTATTGTACAGCACCTTGTAACAACTGTTTTGAAAGGCGCTTTATAAATAAAATTACCTTACCTTACCTGTTGTTTTTGTCGACTAAAACTAAGACAGGTTTTTTTTCGTTTGACTACCTTTTTTTCACCTAAATGGAAACTAAGCTATGATGACTAAAGCTATAAGACTAAATATATTTATAGGAAAGGACTAGTGGACAAGAGATCCAGTATAAGTCATTTTACACTTGGTTGCATGCTGAAAATAGCAGATCCGCGTTGTGAGCTTGTAGATCTGCTATTTTCTGCTATTTAACTCACTGGTCGTCATCGTCCAATAGCATCGTCTATAAAGTATATAAGGTGTGACTCACTGGTCGTCATCGTCCAATAGCATCGTCTATAAAGTATATAAGGTCACTGTGACTCACTGGTCATCATCGTCCAATTGCTCGTCGTCGCTGCACAGAGAGTTGTACCGTCGGCCTGCCGTCTGTGCCGGGCGGGGCTGGAGCGCCTCCTGGTGGACAAACAGGTTTCACAGGTCATCACTCAAACCGTTTCCTGCCCAGTGTCCATGACATCACGGACACTGTGAAATACTAACATAATATAGATATTATCTAAAAACACATATTACACACAAAGACCCCAGGAAAGTGTTCTAAATCTTATAAAAGTCATTAAAAACATATATATGTTTGCAAAAAGGGTGAAGTGTTCTTTCAAAAAGGTTAAATGTTAAATGGTCGCAGTGCGGCACAAAGTGACGTGCTGTTGTGAGCTTGTACATGTGACTGTGTACCTGACTAGTGAAAGCCCTTGTTTTAACCGGCTTATGGCCAGTGCCGTAATTGACGTAATGAATCAATAAATCCCTTATGGCCACTTAGCGTCAGTGGCCATAAGGGATTTATTGATTCATTACGTAATCGTTTAATCCCCTGTAATCGGGAGCTTAATATAACAAAATGTACGGCCGATGTAATCTACCTAAAATTTTTGATATTTTGGGCTTGATTAGAGCTTAATTTGACTTAGTTATTAAAATAAACAATGATCGATTAGCATTCCGGACATCTGATAGTGCTGCACCAGTCCAAAGCTAGTTCCGGATGTTGTTGTTCCTTAAACCGGAAGTGACATCGCCAGATTCGCTCTATATGGTCAAAATCGGCATAATGGTGACGTTACCGCCACCATCAGGACTGGGTATAATACTATAGGATTGCCGTGTGAGAATGAGATGGAGTGTGTATATCACGGATTTTTCTATTGGCATTAAAATGACAAATTAAACATATGAATAGTGCAGGCAGAAGGCACAATCCACTGTTAATTAGGCTGGCCATAAGAGGGTTAATAGCCAATTTCACTTTTTTTACAATTGAACAATGCGTGCGTCGTTCCCAAATGCAATTCCAATGGTAAGCTGTGTTGTTTTCACCCCATGAAGCAATGGAGGATTCAGACATGCCCGTATGCGTGTCTCAACCCAAATAGAAACCAGGAATACAAGGACAAAATGAATGAAATAATGAGAGGGACGGATATGTTACCCTTACTGTGTCTTGTGATATGTTGTTGTTCATAGCATGGAGACTAGAGAAACACTCTTCTGAGTCTTCAAAGTCATCAGAACTGTCATCATCAAGAGAATCTGACCCTGAGAGAGAGAGAGAGAGAGAGAGAGGGGGAGAGAGAGATTAAATACTGTAGCTCTATATTCTTTTTTAAGTTTTTTTTTTTTATCCCACTATTTTGCAACCCATTTTTCACCCAGTGTCAATTATCTAATGTAATCCTGAGACTCTCTCTGCCAACCTGGGGAGAGCAACGGACTGAACTGCTGAAATGCTTCCTTCAATGCATGAGGAGTCCACGCTGCTTCTTTTCACCTGACATGGGGGGGGGGGGGGGGGGGAGGAACACGTTATTCCAACAGGCGCCCCGGCTGGCCAGGGGGAGGCAGTATAGAGACCAGGATTACGGATGATGTTTTTTGTGAGGGTACCTACCCTAGGGGACACGGGGAGAACATGCAAACTCCACACAGAAAGGCCCTTTTGCTAACCCCGCCCAGGGTATGGGCACTGATGACGCGGAGGAGGGAACACATGTAGCTCTATATTCTGACAGTAATCATTGGTAGTGTTTCTATAGTAACATCATCCCATCATCTCATACATTTTCAGTTCAGTAAACCAGTTAAACCGGAGAGCATACTCGTACTGGTTGCAGGATCAAAGAAGACAAAATATTGTAAGTGAGGAAACAGTAATCAATGAACACATTGATTGTTTTTTCAAACAATGCACATTTTTCTATTAGACATGTAACGATTCACTCAATGCACTATACGATTGGAATCACGATGCCAGGTTCACGATACGATTTTTCACGACTGTTTAAGCACAACATTTTTTTCCAGACATAAATCGAGTATTTTATTTCTCTTTTCATTTTCGACTGAAAACCTTTTTATTCAATTCTCCTACAAAGATTTTTCTGCATTTCCGGCTCTTTTTTAGACCCTCTGCTGTTTGCATCACAATTCAAATTAAGATTTAATCACGATTTAAATTGTCACCAGTTTACTTTTAACTGACCCTGTGGAACCATTGCCCACTCCTGAATGAACTGTCTGATGCTGGGACTCTGGTGCAACGCACAGGTCCTGAGCCTGGTGAGAGCAGGAGTGGACCTGGTGAGACGTAGGAGGGGCCCGGACAGGAGACAACCCACAGGCACAGAGCCTATTCCCTCCATGCGCCAGAAGTGTACCTCCCAGCCCTGGCAGAGTAGTTCTGGAGTAGTTCCAACGGATTGTGTGCCCCTGGTTTTTCCCTAGTGGGACTGATTGAGGATATAGCTACTGGGACGTAAGTCGGGATCACTCCCGGCTGGGTCGCCTGAGTGAGGGGTATGATGTTGAGAGACCCGAAACCCCGTTGACCTCAGGATACATCACTGAGGAATAGGATACGTCCCAGGTGCATCCATGCGATGTTTTTTAGTTATGTTTTAATCAATTTGATTTTGGAGATATGCGGGGAAGAGTCAGAGTGTCAGACACGGCATGTTATGCAATTATAGGCAGATTTCAGTGTCTAAAGAGCGATAATTTGATTTAATACTATTTTGTATTGCCGCAAAAGCACATTCCAGCCTATATACAGTATATACATTCACACCATCAGCTTAAATGTTTAGGAATTCTACAACGACAAAAGCAACCCAGGATCTAACCATGTTCTCTGCATGAGCGTACATGAGATGCCAGGTCAGCTGAGCTGACACTAAATAAAAAATGGAAGTAGGGATTGAACGCGTGAGCTCTGGCATTTCCTTCATTTTTAAGTGGTGCAACCACTTCCTTAAGTGACTATGTGTGTGGGTTCCTGCCTGGCTGGGTGGGTGGCTGGGTGGGTGGGTGCGTCTGAGCACGAAAACCGCATGGTTGTTTTTCGCCACCTGTGCGACCTAACACACACACACA
The DNA here is from genome assembly GCF_951216825.1 of Electrona antarctica. Classification (NCBI taxonomy): domain Eukaryota; kingdom Metazoa; phylum Chordata; class Actinopteri; order Myctophiformes; family Myctophidae; genus Electrona; species Electrona antarctica. The sequence goes on along the minus strand of NC_136792.1, from coordinate 49,694,708 downwards.
AACACACGCACATATTAACTGTATATATGGTGATTTCGGGTGTGCCAGTACAGTACAGTGACAGTACAGTAGAGGGTACAGTAGAGGGACCCCCACACGGTAACTCTGTCATTTCTCAACCGTTTCGGACGCGGGGCGGCTCGCCGGAATCGGGCCGGCACCCTGGGTGCGTTCCTGTGGGTCTGGAACTCCCCCCCCGGGACCCCCACACGGAGTTGCACCAATTACTTCACACGGGTGTGATTTTTCTATTTTTAGTAGTATTTAGTTTTTTTGGTCAGTTTCACAAACACTTACGATAGGCAGACCGGCGATTGCTATATGTATTATACTGTATCATTATGTATGTCTGTTTCTTTCTTTCTCTATCCACTATTTTTGAGTGGTGCAACCACTCCCTTACGGAGCTATGTGTGTGGGTGCCTGCCTGGGTGGGTATGAGCACGAAAAGGGTGGGTATGAGCACGAAAATAGCATGGTTAGCATGGCGCACAAGTTTCACCACCTGTGCGCAACCTAACACACACACACAAACACAGACCCAGACGCACATATTAACTGTATATATGATGATTTTGGGTATGCCAGTACAGTACAGTGACAGTACAGTACAGTAGAGGGTACAGTAGATGGACCCCCACACAGTAACTCTGTCATTTCTCAACTGTTTCGGACATGGGGCGGCTCGCCGGAATCAGCCTGGCCCCCTGGGCGCGTTCCGGGCACCCTGGCTGTGGTCCTGTGGGTCTGGAACTCCCGGAGCCCCCCCAGGGACCCCCGCACGGAGTTGCACCACTCACTTCACACAGGTGTGACTATTTTTTAAAGACCTGAGCCGACCTGCCCATTCTACAAATGGCTTCTAAATCAGTGCAAAGGACCCATGTATTTGGCCAGAGGACACGCTCTAAGCTTGCAGATCAACTATTTCTATTTTATTAAAAAACCCCACAAAATAATAAAAAATGATTGATGTGTTTGTTTTGGAGATACAGGGTCTCCACCCAGACAATATTATACTGTTGTATAATATCGGTGATAATCAAAGCATGAAATCACCACGATTGTGATTTAAAAAACTTTAAATGCATGGTGTAGAATAGATCCTTTAACTCTGACAAAGGCAACACAGTTCACCGTGTTGGAATAGCTACAGCACAGCATCTGAAGGGAATTCCAAATCTCGGCAAGCTCATTTGCATACAATATACTGAAACCAACGGAAACCAGTGGCTTTTTCAGAAGGTCAAGAAAACAGAACATTTTTTGCAGTAAATGTAAAGTATACTACATGTATACTAATGAATAAATATAAAGCATACTACAGGTATACTAATAAATAAATATAAAGCATACTACAGGTATACTAATAAATAAATATTACAAGTATACTTATAGGTATAAGTATATAGAGTTTAAGTGGTTCATACAAATTCTCCTTTTAACCAGTGGTGGAGAAAGTTGAATTTTTATATTTATATAAAAAATGATTACTTAAGTAAAAGTAACAGAAGTGTCGTGTAGAAAAATAATCACTTACTGTAAAAGTCCAGTATTCAAAATAAATTGAGTAAGAGTAAAAGTATTGCCATCAAACAATGTACTTAAAGTACCAACAGTAAAAGTACTCATTGTGCAGAATGTCCCATTTCACAAGTTTTTAGGAAAATCCTTTGAAAACAACAGATCTACTAATAGAACTAACACTCCACAAAGTAACTAGTAACTAGTATAGTAGAACAGAAAGTATTTCAAGTTGTAAATACTTTAGAAAGTAAAAATACCTCAAAATTGTAGTACAGAATTTGATGTACTTTCCAACATCACTGCTTTTAACCACGTAAACCCTCCAGACTAACTTGATTTGTTGAGCAACAATTTATTTTCTCCAGTTTCAATTCATTGTTCTGCCTTTTACTTGTAATGTCTACACACCAAATCTCCCCCCGCCCTCCTCCTCCTCCTCATGCAGTATATCCCAAACTTCCAGGACTCAAATTCAGAAAAGCATCAGATCTACACGACAAAAAGATGAAGTATAGCATTGGATGATCGGTTATAAAGCTGTACTCACGGTGATGATGGTCGGGCGGTGGAAGCTGGGGGGGAAGCCTCCTGGCGGGGAGAGCTGGGTGCGTCTCACACGGCCCTCCTACTCCTCCTCCTCCTCCTCCTCCTCCGGATGCTCGATGGTTCTCGGGTCCTGCCCGTGGCGCAACCCTGGCGGGCGGGGGCGGAGTCCGCTCGCTCTGCTGCGCCTCAGTGATTGGCCGCGGTGTCTCCTCGCTGGAGGAGGCGAGGAGGAGAGGGGGGCGAGCGGGAGGAGGAGGAGGAGTCGTGGTAGAAGGAGTAGGAAGGGGGGGAGGAGAAGGAAAGGAGTCGTCGGTTACTATGGCGACGGGAGGTCGGGTGAAAAAGCCGACAAACAGGCGGCTGATCCTATGCATCCTTTATTGGCGGGTATAGCGGACGCCTTTCTTCACTCCTCAAGAGTCGCTCTGCTGCGCTCATGCCATGGTATATAAAATACAGTACATCATTTTTTTTGTTAAGCTCTGTGTGTTAGCAAATCATCTAACTCCCTAAAAGAACTATAACTTCAACTCCAGGAGTTGAAGTTCGAGAACTGGAGTTGAAAAACTAACTTCAACTCCAGGAGACACATGAGAGACAAAGCGAGCCGCAAGGTTCGTCAAATGTGGTTCTCTCAAACATCAGCAATATTCCTTCTTTTGTATAACTCTGTTCTTCACGTCCAGAATCCACTAACAAGAGAGTTAAAGTTGAGAGAAAGTTTTTGTCGAGCGGCTAGCTAGCACTTAGGTAACCCTGTGCCTTGATCCATGCACACCGGCCAGCCGGCTGTGTTGCTACACGAGTTCCTGTGCCAAGTCAACGGGAACTAGCATTCAAGACACGTACGTCCCAGGATTCCTGAGCAGAACCTCTGAATGTCAGAGTGAGACCCTTTGTTCCTCCTCTCTGTGCTCTGCCGGCCCTCTGCGTTCCATCCCTCTCTATCTCTCTATCTCTCCGTCTCTCTCTCTGTGACACTGGGCTGCAAGTCTCATCCTGCCTGACATTGGGGACATACCATCAACATATCTCTGGATTCCCCCACTGTGCGCACGCGAGCACGCACGCACACGCACACACACAGTGTATGACCAATGTTTACCTGTGCTGCACACACACTATTATCTCGACAGCCACTGTGACTTTCAGCTATTCAGCCAAAACATGCAAATTAGTAGATAGTTCCTCTCAGATAGTTCAACTCTCAGGTGAACTATCACAGAGTGTCACAGAGAGAGAGAGAGAGAGAGAGAGAGAGAGAGACAGACAGATAGAGAGATAGAGAGGGATGGAACGCAGAGGGCCGGCAGAGCACAGAGGAGGAACAAAGGGTCTCACTCTGACATGCAGAGGTTTCAATGGGGATTGGGGGAACCAAAAAGAAGCAGCGCCGTGGACTAGACAAGTGCTTTCCTCTGAGGTGGAAAGTCTGGCGACGCGAGGTTAAGCTACTTCCATAGAATTCCTCTCTCTCAATCTCACATATTTCAGTTTTTTATGCATTTTTCTTAATAAAGGAATGACCCATTTTTATTTGGTGTGTTACAGTGTCATGCAAACGTAGTACAAACTACCAAACTACAGACTCAGAGCACAACATGTTCCATTATGAAGAAGTTGTGACGAAACTAAACGATAACTACACCGCAACACGGGTTCTTTTGCTCCACATTTCCTGAAAAGTACGGGGTTTTGGACATGCACGGTTTCACAATGAAGGACATCTGTAATGAAGGAGGCTTCACTACATGATGATTCACAGATGAATATAGGAGTGGACACGGTCCTGCTCTTTATTTACCCACTATTGTGAAAGTTCCCTTTATCCTCTCGTGTTTATTTCATTCTGTTTCCCAACAATGAGAATAGAATAGAATGGGCTGTTACAATCGGTTTCAGTTAAGTATGTTGTTTTGTGTGTTTTTGTTTGAGCTTGAAACCAAACACAAACAATACTATGTTATTGGCAAAGTTGAATATAAGTGCTGAGGCTGGCAGGGCACTGTGTCAAGGCACCCAGAACTTGAGGCAAGTAAATTGACCCTATGGGAGCCAACCCATGCAGGGCAAAGCCAGGAGGGGAAAGAAGCGTACCACCTATGTAGACGTGCTGCGGCGCGACAGCTTGGCTGACAACACTGCAGAGCTCAAGAACCTGATGTTGGATAGGAAATTGTGGAGGGCAGTGATCCAGGAATCCCGCGTTGGTGTTGGCTAGACCTCACTCTCGCAGCAACTAACTATTTTCAAATACATTTCATGTTTTGGTTGAGGCTCTTTGGTGTGGGACATATGGGACAACACAACAGAAAGACCACAAGAAGTTTAGGGGGAAAGAAAATCCTGAAAAAAACTGAAAGTGAACATTATTGTAGTTCTTTTGACGCAACAGTCACTTCACCTAGAACTGTCCACATGGTAAAAAAACAAAACAAATAAATATAAAAAGAATTCTGCAAATAGCTCTGTCACCCAGAATAGTGACTGTAGTTTGTTTTAGAACAGGGGTTTTCAACTGATTATGAACCAGGGACCACCACGCGGACTAAGAATCAACCTGGGGACCACTGTTGTGTTGGGTGAGGGGATATTCAAATTAATATCAAATTAGTTAATTTGAGGTGAATTAAATCAAGCCCTTAACTGGCATATGCTAGTCGTCTTACTCTGTTCTCTTAACCTTCCATATTAAACTCATAGATAGCAGACACATGTGACTGCATGATTATATGAGCACATTTGACATTTCTTAATAGACTCAACTAGTCAATCCGGTTCACTTTCCCTTGAAATTCAAACTCCCGTTCTGTGGAAGTTCTTGACATCCGACTTCCCAGTAACTGACATTGATCACCAGGTCACTTAATGAACTAGTTTGTTTCCCAACTAGTGGTCGATAAAAAACATACTAAATGCATGGCCAGGGACCACAAGCAATACCTCACGGACCACCAGTGGTCCACGGACCACCATTTGAAAACCTCTGTTTTAGAATATTGACTAAGTTGGTGTGGGCACGAAGCTGCACTCGAGAATGCAGGGTGAAAGTAAGTACACTATGTATTAAATCTTACACCCCTGTTCTGTCTCTGAAATGCTGTGGAGTGCCTAAATTAGTCTAGTTTCACTTTCAGTCATCATTCAAGCTATCAACACCACTTCATGGTCGTTGCAACATTTCCTGCTGACAGCTAAAAAGTACAGCCACGGGATCATCTGACACAGATTTTGACGTGATGGTCAAGATTCAATTAATCTGCCGAGCCAACAGTCAGGCAGGCTCTATATATAGAGCATAGCAGTGCGGGCAAGGTTTTTCTGGACCTGCTGAAAAGTCTGCCATTAATTATTCCCCATAGAGATTCATAAAAAACGTTTATATAAATTATTTTAAGCCTGGAATCAAGCCATCCAGGATCCTGATTCCCTGGTGAACCATCCATGACCATAAAACCTTTGATTCTGTGAAAAAATTTTGAATAATTAATTATATGATATAGTATACCTTTGTTTAGCGGTTTTCATGTTTCTTTCTTATACACAGAATCAAATCTTTTATGGTCATGACTCACCAGGATCCTGGATGCAGGCTAGATTCTAGGCTTTAAATAATTTATATAAATATTTGTGTAAATCTCCACGCCCACTGCTATGCACTATTAACCGATTTTGGGAGGGAACCCCTTTTGGTGTTAGCATTATGTTATGCTTTAGCTATTGAAAAATAGCAGATCTACAAGCTCATAGCGCGCCACCGAGTGGCGCGCTACGAGCTTGTAGGTCTGCTATTTTTGAAAAATCGTAGAACGACTGACATAGAAACATAGATTTTTCAGAAAACTGTCAGGATGTAGAAGACATTTGTAGAATCGTCCTCAGGTCTAAATTGGTTAACCTCAAGTGGTAAAAAAGAAAAATGTCAGCACTTAAGCAGGAAACCAGGTTCAAATCCAGCGTAGGTCTTGAATTTAAATTCGCTGAACAGCAACATCAAGGCTATAATTAAGAGGTGGTTTCACGTGCACGCAACAAGGCACAGGGCATTAACCGAAAACATTTACTAAAGGAACGCCCGAGCCCCTCTCAATCCAGACCTTATTTTGTAACCCAATATAGCACCGCTTCAAATCATACCAGCCATCCCATCAGGGACAACTGGGGTAATATCAGTGACCCTACCCTCCGACGAGTGTTCCGGGAGCCTCCAGTTATTTATCTTAATCCATTTTGGCCTGACCTCGAAATTAAAAAAAAAATCTTCTAAATCCTCCAGTTTTCTGAAATAAATATTTTCACGATTTTTCAAAAATAGCAGACCTACAAGCTCGTAGCGCGCCACTCGCTTTTTTTCAAGCTTTTTTCACAATTTGTATTTAACTACATTGCAAAAGTAGCATTACTTTTCATGTAAAATTACTTTACAACTGTAAACAAGCTTTCTTGTTTAAATCTAGCTCGAGTTAACATGTGGCATCTTAGGATAGATGTAGACCTATTTGACAGTGCAGAAACATAATTGCCTTCCTTGATGTATTAATGAGCATCAATTAACGACCATCACCTGGGCACAGTCAGACACATACAGCTCCCCTCTGCAGGCCTCTACTACTGAAAGTGACTGCATGAGTCTGTCTCATTTCTTTCCAAAAGCATGTGAATATGATGGAATATGATTACAGTTCACATTTCATATCACACACTAGCCCCCCCTAAAAAAATATATATATTTATTTATTTATTTGAAAATCGAATTTTTAATAAATCGATACATATCGTCGGGATATACGATATATCGTTAAAAGCCTAATGTGCATGCATTGATTATTTCTCCTTAATATGGGCTCCTGTTGATTGATTTCTTGGTTTCTCACACACACACACACACACACACACACACACACACACACACACACACACACACACACACACACACACACACACACACACACACACACACACACACACACACACACACACACACACACACACACACACACGTTGGCTTTTTAACGTCAGTACCTTGCCTTCTCCTCCCTTTGTTACCTTTTTGTAGAGCTCGGACCAGCCCCTCTTCTTTCTCGTTCTATAGTCCCGTTGATCTTGTTTTAATCATTTTGTTTACCTCCACTGACTGAGCACCTGGTTGATCTGTTTCTTGATAAGAACAATTCCAACATGTCCCGCTGACAGCTAAGAAGTAGCACAGACACCGGATCATCAAGTTTGGCGTGATGGGCAAGTTTCGATTCATCTGCCGAGCAAGCAAGCAACAATAATAATAATAATAAATGACAGCACTTAAGCAGCAGGACACTGGGTTAACTCCGGCGTAGAAGAGGAAAGTTACATAGTGCTGCTTTAAGTAAAGTAGCATTCAATAATGAAAATCTGAGAATGAACAAAAACAATAATAGCACCCCTTAAATCGACAGCGACTCTCTTGTGAACTGCAGTAGTATAGTCCCAACTTGGAGAAATGAGCAAGGGGGGGAAAGAAGTAATCCACAGTCCTCTTATCCGAAGAGTCTAGACCTGGTGAAGTTGTCCTCTTAACCGGAGACCTGGTGAAGTTGCCGGAGTCTGGAGTGTGACAGCCCTACACACAGCTACGAGATGAGCCGTATACTCACTGTAATAGGCTGTATATAGAAGACTGAAAAAGAGGAAATTGAACATTTCACACGTTTCCTCCCCTTTACACAGGAGATGAGGATCTACACAGGAGATGGGGAGGGGGAGGGAGGGAGGGTTGCGCCACTATCGACCTACTATATTTAACCTGCTCCAACTAATTCCTGCTGGCCAGCGGACGTCATGTGATTGAAGGAACAATGACCTCTTCCTTTCAACTCCTATGTGAGCCATTAACCTTAGTGGCGCGCACATTGTACAGATTCCCTTTAGGGCCATACGGCTCGCACACGTGCATGCACTCAACGAATGGCAAACGGTGCATTTATATACACAGTAGCAGCCTTTGTCCAAGGCGCTCTACAATGATTGTACATTACATTCACACATTCACACACACGCACATGCGCGCACGCGCAAACGGATGACAGAGGAAACCATGCAAGGCACCAACCTGCACATCGGGAGCCATTAGGGGCTTCGGCGTCTTGCTCAAGGACACTTCGGGATCAAACCGGGAACCTCGCGGTACACCATGCAGCGACCGCTCTACCAGTTGTAAAGGTTGGCCCAATATGTGGCGTCAGGAGGTGAAATGCAGCCGAAACGTGCTTTATTTCCCAAAGGTCACAGGCATGGACGCACCGATATGGAAATGATTGGCCGATACATCAGAGCATCACTAGTTGGCATGGTATACAGTAAGCAGCAAAAAGGTGACATGTTGGTGTGCAGCTCCACCATGTCCTATCACTAAACTAAAACTGAGTGTGTGCGTGTGCGTGTGCGTGTGCGCGCGCGCGCGCGTGTGTGTGTGTGTGTGTGTGTGTGTGTGTGTGTGTGTGTGAGATACCGTAATTTGGCAGAGTGATAAAATATATTCTCATGACATCATACAGTGTTGAAAGCTTTACAATGTAAGTTCACACCCAGACTCAGTGTGAGGATGCCTGGCTCTCTGTCTTTTTGGCTTCAATAGATTGAAAAACCCCAGTGTTTAAGACCTGAGGGGCTGCCATCTCGCAGCCTCCAGCATTTCACCAGAGGAGAAAAACTGAATTGTTTTTATATATATATTTTTAATCCAAAATGAGTTAATAGCACGTGAAGGCAGACTCTTCACATACTAGAGCATGTCTGAAATTAATGTCAGAGCTGAAATCGACATGTAAATATGAAATAAATGCTTAAACATGTAGCAAGGTGTAATGTTAGAGTCCACAGAAGTGAACCTTTCAAGCCTGTTTTCTCAACTCTCTGTTTTCTGCAAGACATTACTCTATAAGACATATCTCCAAAACTGGTGGGTCAAACTGAACAATTCCCTGCTTTCATACCACATGAAAAAACGGGGAAACAAATCCAATGGCAGCCCCTCAGTCAAATCTGGTCACAAATGTCTTCTAAACCAGTCAGTTGTCAGTGTTTCAAGATCTTTCAAAAATGTTTAAAAAATAGCAGATGTATTTGAAGGTCGCAGTGCGGCACAAAGTCACAGGGCTTAAGTGAAGAAGGGCAGCCTAGCAGATTTACAAAAAAAATCACACCCGTGTGAAGTAAGTGTTGGTGGTCCCCAGGGAGGCGGGAGGATTTCCATACCCACAGGAACGCACCCAGGGTGCCGGCCCGATTCCGGTGAGCCGCCCCGCGTCCGAAACGGTTGAGAAATGACAGTTACCGTGTGGGGTTCCCTCTACTGTACCCTCTACTGTACTGTACTGTACTGTCACTGTACTGTACTGGCACACCTGAAATCACCATATATACAGTTAATATGTGCGGGTGTGTTTGTGTGTGTGTTAGGTTGCGCACAGGTGGTGAAAAACAACCATTCTGTTTTCGTGCTCATACCCAGCCAGGCAGAGACCCACACACATAATCACTTAAGGAAGTGGTTTGCACCACTTAAAAAGCATACCGGCTTGTGCTAGGGGATTTTGTTTCCTTTGCAAATAGCCAAGCCTCTCCAATATGAACTGATTCAGTCCAGCATGAGAAAGAATACAGTAGTGTTGTTGATTTTGTTTCCTACAACTACAGTATGACGAAAAATGTTTGTTGTACAACCTTTTTTCACTGACTAAATCACTGACTAAATGAAACAAAAACGAAATAACAACTACTATGCTATCCTGACTAAAACTATGACCAAATGTATTGACAATTTCGTCAACAAATAAAAACTAGAAAATGTTCGGGGGACTAGAGGGACTAGTGGAGAAGAGAAGAGTAGAACTAAAAGACAAGTAATTTTCTGTTTGGTTGCACTCTGAAAATAGCAGATCTACAAGCTCAAAACTAAAACTAAATCAAAATCAACACACGGTTTGCACACACAGCAGAGCCCCTGTGTGTGCACAATATTCAATGCTCCATAGAATGTTTGAACATTTACTTCATATGACTAACATTAGTTACACGGTCTCTGCGGGCCTCAAATCACATCATGCATGAAAATTGTAATTTAAAAAAGAAAGTTAATAACGTAATAGCCTATAACAACATAACAACAGAAGGAACCTGAGAGAGAGAGAGAGACAGAGAGGAGAGAGGCTGTCTTACCTGTCTTCCTATAGCATTTCACAGAGCAGTGACACACGTGCGCACGCTATAGACACACACACACACACGCTATAGACACACACGCTATAGACAGACACACACACACACGGGCGCTACACACACAGTGGTGGGGAAAAAACAAATGCGATCGGAAACGACAGCCTTAAGAGGGGAGGGGACAAAGTCAACAAAGGAGGAAACACATTTGCACCGTGTGTGCGAGTGTGTGTGTGCCAGAAGGTGACACAGTCAAGCTGCTTGCCGAGTGCATTGTCTTCAATGCGAAAGGCCCTTTGTGTGTGTGTGTGTGTGTGTGTGTGTGTGTGTGTGTGTGTGTGTGTGTGTGTGTGTGTCAGAGAAAACACACACACACAGTTACAGAATGACGCAAACCGAGCGGACATAAACAGTGAACTTAGTTCAACCAGCTGCCAATGCTTCGGTGATTGAACTAAACTCAAGTTCAATGTGGGCTATAGATAGGAGTGAGTGTGGGAGGTGACAGGGCTGCTACCTTTAAACACATCTTAAATCTGAAGCTTTCTTTGTTTACTATTTAGTATTTATAATATAATATAATATTAGAAAAACGATGCAACGTGACATAGCTCCGTTTACAAAAATGTTGTACCCTCTCCAGCTGTATATACTTCCCCCATTTTCAACTGTTCCTTATTAAAGCAATAAGCCACAAGAGGTCTCAGGTCACCGTGGATTGTATAATGGGTGAGAGGCCATGCCGTGGTGAGACACGAGCGCAACAAGTGTCTCACCACAGCATGGGCTTGTAAAGCAATCAAGTGCTCTCCTTCCCCAGTGCAGCTACAGAGCTGTGGGATCAGCTGGGAATGATATAAAGTGATTGAAGGTGTGTATTATCGGTGAGATTTACAACCGTCACGTGACGGTAACCAGCCAATCAGAATCAAGTATTGGGGACTAACCGTTTTAGAATATATTTTGACCCTTGCTTTGACAATATAAATGTATGTTTTCTCATGCCAATAAAGCTCCTTTGAATTGAATTGAGTGTCTAACCTGTAGACTGTTTCATTCAGTGCTGATTTTGACAGCAACTTATGATTTACTTTTAGTCAAAGTCTTAGTCATGTGAAATGTTTTAGTGTTAGTCTAGTGTTAGTTGACTGAACATCGTAAGAGTCTTAGTGCTTTCTCTGGTTTTATCCTCGTAACAGATGTTGTATTGACCTGTACCTTCGTTGAACTGTACCCATTCTACAAACTGTTAAATGTACAGTTGATTTTGACGACAAAAAATATTTTGGATGGGCCTTGATGGACTCCTAATGGCAGATTTTATACTTGGTTGCTAATAGCCGATCCACAAGCTCACAAGCGGTGAGAGTTTTGTTGAGTGCAACATCAGAGTGCAACCAAACATTAAATGACTTGATTGTCTTTTAGTTCTACTGGATATCTTGTCCACTAGTCCCTCCCTGACATTTTAGTCTACTCTAGTTTTTATTTGTTGACAAAATTGTCAATATATTTAGTCTTAGTCATCGTAGTTTTTATTTCATTTTTATTTAGGTTCCGTCAGAGAGAGAGAGAGAGTGTGTGTGTGTGTGTGTGTGTGTGTGTGTGTGTGTGTGTGTGTGTGTGTGTGTGTGTGTGTGTGTGTGTGTGTGTGTGTGTGTGTGTGTGTGTGTGTGTGTGGCAGCGGTGGCCGAACAGATTGCGGAGCGGTCTTGATACCGGAAGGTTGCCAGTTCGAATCAGCGGTCCGACACGTTCAAATTACCACCGCTGAAGTGCCCTTGAACAAGGCATTGAACCACTACGATGAAATGTTCTATGAGCAGGGCCTGGCTGGAAACAAGTTCTTGAGCTTAGCCCAGATACCCTGGGTAAATATAGTAATCATTTCATTTCAACAGTAAAGCTCTCTGTGTTCATGTTGTACAAATGTAATCACAGACGTCACTGGATTTATTTTAGTTTCGGGTTTTTTGACAGTTTGTCAGATTCCAGGAAGAGTCACATGGTCACTGGTCCTGCTCTACCACATTCAAGCTCCAAAAAAAGAAAAACAAGACATCTGCTGCGTTTCACCATTTCGGCCAGCAGATGGCAGCGTTAGCCACAAATAAAACAAGATAAATACAGCAACCAGTGACACAGAGGTTCACACAACAGAACAAGTAGGCCCAGAAAAGTCTGTTTTTTTCCTGAGACAACTGAGGAAATTCCACCTCCCAAGGACCATGCTGGTTAACTTCTACACTGCCATCATAGAGTCCATCGTCACCCTCGCCATCACCGTTTGGTTCCCCGCTGCAGCGGCCAAGGACAAGGCCAAGCTGCAAGCGGGTCATACGATCAGCAGAGAGGGTGATTGGCTGCCCTTTGCCCCCCCCCTTGAGGCCCTGTTTAGGAGTAGGGCTTTGAGGAGGGCCAGGAAGATCATGGCTGACCCTGCACGCCCAGGCCACAGTCTTTCCGCCTCGCTTTCCTCAGACAGGAGGTTCCGTTCCCTAAAGACTGTGAAGGCCTGACGCTCAAGCAGCTTTTTCCCCCACGGCTATCCGGAGCAGATCGATTTAGTCGGGCACCCCCCGAGCGTCAAAGATGCCCGATTATCGTCTAGTGTAAGGCCACCTTAACGCAGAAGTTGTCGCCTGGATCTACGACAGGTCTGCTCAAGAGGGGAGACAACACAATGCTTGCGTTGACGCCCCTCGACATACAAAAAAAAAACCGCAGGTCTGATTCAAAATGAATTACTAGGCACGTTAATCGCTGCTCATCTGAAAGGACCTTAAGCCAGGTGTGGATAACGATGTCTCTTACCTGTGAGCACCTGGCACGGTGGTCCTCCGAGCCGGATCCCTGGGGGGGCGGCGGGGGATGGGCGGGGCCGGAGCGCCGCCTCTAGGCGCCACCCCTACCTTGGGGGGAAGAGGTGGGGCGTCGCCGGGCTCAGTTGACGAAGAGGAGGATGAAGAGGAGAGACAGGCCGTGGGGGAAACGGCGGACCTCCGGCGGAGAGGGGAGGGGGACCTCCCCTCTCCTGCCCCCTGCTGGGCGGAGGAGGGGGGGAAGACGGCCAGCGTGTCGGGTCGTCGCTGAGGCAAGGAGGAAGGTGAGGCCGCGGACGGGAAGCCGGGGAGCGAGAGAGGAGCGTGGGTGGGGGAGGGAGTTGGGATGGTGGCGTTGGGGGTCCTACGGGGTCTTGGCGGGGTGGTGCCGGTTCCTGTACCCGGTACCGGCAAGGCGATTGTGGGAGGCACCGCGGGAGAGGGAGGGGGGGCCGCGGGGGTGAAGCGCTGCGGGGGGCAGTTGGGGGAGCTACGCGGCGGGATGGGGGGGCACTCGGAGACGGAGGGGATGGGGGGGCACTCGGAGACGGAGGGGATGGGGGGGGACTCGGAGAAGGAGGGGACGGGGGGGGACTCGGAGAAGGAGCGGACGGGGGGGGACTTGGAGACGGAGGGGGACTTGGCACCCGTCGTCGGGGGCCCGGAGACATATTTGATCCTGGATCTAGGAACCGGCCTCGCCCCCTGGTCTACGCCACCTCCTCCTCTGTCGGCTCCGCCCTCCTCCGCCTCTCGTCCTCTGGGTGCGCTCCGACTCTCTCTGGGCGTCGGCATGGGTGTCTGCCTGGTTGTCTCCCCACCCTCCTCCCCGCCCACTTCCTTCAGCCTGGGGACCAGTATGTCAGGCATGGGTCTCTCCCCCTCCCCAGTGACCAGTGCGTCTCTGGGCATGGGTCCAGGGGGCATGGGTCTCTCCCCCTCCCCAGTGACCAGTGCGTCTCTGGGCATGGGTCCAGCGGGCATGGGCCTCTCACCCACCCCAGGGACGACTCTGTCCCTGGGCATGGGGACCAATCTGCCGGGCATGGGCCTCTTCCCCTCCCCAGTGACCAGTGCGTCTCTGGGCATGGGTCCAGGGGGCATGGGTCTCTCCCCCTCCCCATGGACCAGTGTGTCTCCGGGGACGTGTCCAGCGGGCAAGGGCCTCTCCCCCTCCCTAGGGACGACTCTGTCCCTGGGCATGGGGACCAATCGGTCGGGCATGGGCCTCTTCCCCTCCCCAGGGACTAGCGGGTCCCTGGGCATGGGGACCAGTCTTTCTTTGGGCATGGGTCCAGGGGGCATGGGCCTCTCCCCCTCCCCAGGGACGACTCTGTCCCTGGGCATGGGTCCAGGGGGCATGGGCCTCTCCCCCTCCCCAGGGACGACTCTGTCCCTGGGCATGGGGACCAGTCTGTCTTTGGGCATGGGTCCAGGGGGCATGGGCCTCTCCCCCTCCCCAGGGAGGACTCTGTCCTTGGGCATGGGGACCAGTCTTTCTTTGGGCATGGGTCCAGCGGGCATGGGCCTCTCCCCCTCCCCAGGGACGACTCTGTCCCTGGGCATGGGGACCAGTCTGTCTTTGGGCATGGGTCCAGGGGGCATGGGCCTCTCCCCCTCTCCTCCACCCCTGGGCATGGGTCTCTCCCCCTCCCCAGTGACCAGTGTGTCCCTTGGGACAGGTCCAGGGGGCATGGGGACCAGTCTGTCTTTTGGCATGGGCCTCTTCTCCCCCTGTGCTCCGCCCCTCTCCTCCACCTCCTCCTCCTCCTCCTCCTCCTCCTCCTCTCTCTCCTCATTACTCTCCTTGGGGACGGGCCTGCCCGGTGGACTAGGCACGGTTCTCTCTCGCATGAGAGCTCTTCTGACGGGCGCCCGGTGCCAACTCTGCCGCCGCTCCGCTGCGCCGTGCGGGGCATCATTCTGGGGGTCGGCGGCGTCAGGAGGGTCGGCGGGGGGGAGGTCCGGGTGGTCTGGGTGGTCTGGGTGGTCCGGGTGGTAGGGCTACACGATATGGACAAAATGTCATATCTCGGCATTTATGCCAAATATTTCCAAATATTTTCATTCAAATATTTGAAGCCAACATTGTAAAATAAACATTATTAAAAAAAAACACATAACAAGTCAATACCACTCTTAATTTTAAGTGCTATTGGGTTCCCACAATTGTAATTTGATATTCTAAGTGTAGCAAGAATGGAAACTAGCGTGGATGGGATGATGCTGGCTTTAGAAGTTGACGATATATCGACGATATATTGCTATATCGCGATATCGTTGCCTTTTTGCGATACTGATATTGCACATGTTCATACCTCGATAACGATACAATATATCAGGGGTGGGCAACTTTGACGATGGAGAGGTCCACAATATTTCCACACTCACTCCAGAGGGCGCCGTGAGCCCGGTATTTCCACATGACTCCAGAGGGCCACATTACATATTACTGTCGTAGCAAAAATAGACGATCTACAAGCTTTGTAGATCAGCTATTTTTGCTATATTTGAATTGAAATCCTGAATTATTTTTTTCTATTTTTGAATTGGAATACTGAAAAGTAACTTTATTTAATGTAAAATGCATTTAGTTATAGTTATGTTAACTGTATGAACTCAATACAAAGCTGGTTGTTTACTAATAGAAAGGACGGTGAACTTCGTCCTGGGCGATTGGGGTGTTAAGCTACATATATAGACTGAAGTAATTAAAGCGGGTCATGTTTGCATGTTTGGAATTGTAACAGCTGAAATCAATAATATATATCAGTATTCTGACCCAGGGGCCGCATTAAGTGAAGGCGGGGGCCACCAGTTGCCTATATGCATGCAATATATATTGTGCAGCCTCACCGGGTGGGACGGCGCTGCTCCACGGCAACTGATGGCCGGTGTCTTCTGCAGGCTGGCCAGGATGCGGCGCCGGTGTCCCGGGAGGCTGACCCCCATGACCTCCAGCCGCTCGGCCGTCAGGGCCCTCTGGCACTCCTGGTACGTGGCCAGCCCGGCGTCGCGGAACGCCCCGTGGTACTGCTCCAGACGCAGCACGCACAGCCAGTCCCACACGGACGCGCACGCCGGCGTGCACGTGTCGGTCTCCGACATTGTGTGTGTGTGGGTGTGTGTGTATGCGGGGAAATGTCAGATCATGGCTCAAACAACCTGTGGAAGAGGAAAAAAGGAAAATTTAAAAGGCAAAAAGTGATAGTTTAAAATAATAATAATAAAGGTGGTTGCACACTGGACGTGTTTTTCGGAAAACCAACGGAAAAACGACGCTAAAAATCCGAAAACGCGTCCGGTGTGCAGGGACCTTAATCCAAATAATGAATTACCCGTGAATTTATATAGCCAAAAGACGCTTTGCATGTGGGGCATGACAAAAAACAACAAATAAAAACGACTTTATTAGGGGGAGAAAAAAAGCCCACTAAGACTAAGGCATACAATCAATAAAACAGTAGAATGAGTTAGCTAGTGTTGTCACGGAAACGGTCGACAGCGTGACGTCAAGCCATGTCACCCGTATAAAGTATGGCGAGCAGACTCAGCAGAGACTCAGCAGAAGAAGAAGATCAATAACATAACACACTACAAGTAAATATATCATACAGTAAGTATTTATTTATTTGACAGGGACAAAGCACGTTAATCAACATGTCAGTTTTCACATCAATGTAAATAAGCCAGAGTTAGCCAAAGCTAAATTGCATCTGTAGTCCCTGAGCAGGCTCTTAAAAAATTAATGATAAAAGAAAGACAGATTGTATAGTGTGCCAGCACACAACACCATGCTTTGATGCCATGTGTGCATATGTGCAAGCAGTGAAGCACCCAACACTATATCCATACAAAAACACAATACAATACAGATAAAAGAAAGACAGAGTGTATAGTGTGCCAGCACGCAACACCATGCGTTGATGCCATGTGTGCATATGTGCAAGCACCCAACACTATATCCATACAAAAACACAATACAGTACAGTACAATACAGGAACAGATCAACATGGTACAGGGGACAGAACAACTGCAAAGTGAAGTGAAAAATGACACAGGTGATAAATACTAAATAGTGCTTAATAGTTACTCATGATTACAGATTTGAATTGTTTTTAGCCACCTTTTCAGGTTGAATTTGAAGGTCACATAGTTGGAGTATCCTATATAGCGAGTAAGTATAATAAAAAGGAGGTACCTAACTAAGATACTGGGCTCAAGTTACTAATATCCAACTCCCTCCCCCCAACGCCTAAGGCAAGATACAGATCCTCTAAACTATAAGACCTCCTCAAGGAGCCTCTTACACAGCCCACTGACTGCTCCCTGCTAATATATATAGGGAAGAGGTGGGTTTTGAGGGTGGTTTTCATGGTACGGAGAGTAGTTGGTTAAATACTTTTCTACATCAGACGTGGTACGACGGTGTCACATAAAATACGTGTAGGTTACCTGTAAATCAACCAAAACAGGGGAAGCCACATTCAAAGCGGTAAAACCATCTAAGCTAAGCTTGTAGGGAGGGGAATTACCCATTAATTCATAAATAGTTAATTGATTTAAGTTTTGATAAACTTAACGATTGATTAACCGGTTAGTTTAAAGCGCTGTTTATTTATTTTTTAAGTCTGAGAACCTTAATAATTTCCCTCAATGTCTATATAAAATACATCTACATTTTACTGATATACAGAAATATTACAAAAGGCATATAATATCAAATATTTATTTGACCATTTGAGATACAGGGCCAGGCAATGGCATCTTGTTTGTATGAGGAATAAAGTCTTGTCTGTCACATCACATGCATGAGTTTGTTTGACTTTTTTTTTTAACCGGCCCACATGTGTGTTCCTCGGCCACGCAAGCTCGGAAACAGTATTACATATGCAGCCGGGGAAGCTTAGTTCTTATTCGTCTTCAAATCTCTTTTCCGTTCTGGAGGAAGGAACCGGTGAACTGAAGTTGACTCATTCTTTGAATCAAATATTGAGTTTCAATTTGAGTGTGTTTTGCAATTGCAAACCATGAGCCAATAAAGTACTTCCCCACCTAACTTGGCTTCTCCGTCCGTGCAAAAGGACAGCCGAATGGTACGCCCATCCTGTATAAAAGTGAGAGCGGGAAAACACGTTATTCCAACCAGTTCCCTTACCCTCCATCAGGCGCCCCGGCTGGCCAGGCGGAGGTAGTTTAGAGACCAGGACTACTGCATGTGTTTTTGTGAGGGTACCTACCCTAGGCCGGGGACACGGGGAGAACATGAAAACTCCACACAGAAAGGCCCTTTTGCCAAATCCACCCAGGGTACCACCCACTTTCAAAACAAACATGGGCAAATTCTCCTTTCTACAGCACTGCCACCCAAGTGTGGAATGCCCTGACTCCCGGTCTCCCGCCCACGAAAAATGCAAATCCCCGGCGTCCTTTAAAACAAAACAAAAATCACACCCGTCTGAACTGAGTGGTGCAACTCCTCTCCCCTCAAATATCCCCCCCCCCCCCCCCCCCCCGGTCTCTCTCTCCCTCTCTGTCTCTCTCCCTCTCATTAGCAGGCAACAGTGCAGCACTATCTCTCTCTCTCTCTCTGTTTCTGGCACAACAGCGCCACTTTTGCCCCTACTGGTACTCATAGTCACATAGGTTAACGTCACATAGGTTAACACGGACATTGCTGTTCCACCTTTCAGCATGCCAAAGGGAGAGGAAATGACTTTTTTCGGTGATCCCTTTGGAAGTGTGTTTGACTGTACACTGTACTGATTACATTTCTGCCAATAAAGAATTCACCCCAGCCGAATCGAGAGACTAATACAATAATTATTTTACTGACACACAAATCCCAAAATATGAAACGCCAGCATATCACTGGCTGTGGACTAACAGAGAAGGATGTCAAGTCAGAATTAAGGAAACGGGATACGAGAGATTCCGGTGAATAAATAAAGTGACGAATTCAGAAACGGGTCTCATGGTCACAGCTTACGTATTTCCTGTAGGAGGACTCGACATAGCTGCAGGGTTTAAACCCTCACCAGGCGCACCTCTTCTACTACAGTGAACGGTAGAGTGACTGATGTTAGTCTGCCTAAAAACGTTACTCTTTTACCTGCTTTTTACCAACACTAACATTACAAAGATGCCCAGAACATCGAGATGAACCTGTTTAGTTTATGGCTGCTCCAACAGTAGTGGCAACATTCCAAAAAACAAAAAGAAACGGAATGTCAAAATACTAAGCATTTAAAGTATGAGGTATAAAGTACAGCAGCCTTGTGTTCATAAAACAGAAAGATTGCGTAAGACTGACGTTATGTATCTTTCAGGACCTTTCACTGCTTCGTCTCAACCATTACTCAATGGCTCTGGTCTCAGCCACCGCGGTGGATATTTTGACATTCCGTTTTTTTCTTTTTTTTGGAATGTTGCCACTACTGTTGGAGCAGCCATAAACTAAAAATGCATTTTTAGCCATTTTCTGCCGAATATTTTCTGCGGCCGAATATTCGGTGCATCACTAGTCTATACCCAAACTGAACCACGCCTAGGCCTGTCACAACTCACAATACATTGCAATTATTTGTGAGCTTGTAGATCGGCTATTTCCACTATCGATTGATGTCAGTCAAGTGTCTGGTGCTGGGGGTCTGGTGCAACGCACGGGTTCTGGACCTGGTGAGAGCACTCCCTGTTGAGACGTACCGTAGGAGGGGCCCGGACAGGAGTCAACCCACAGAGCCTAGTCCTTCCTTCCACGCGCCAGATTGATCTACCTCCCAGACCCGAGTAGTTCCGGAGCAACGGATTGTGTGGCACCTGGTCTTTCGGGGACTGATCGAGGGTATACGCTACTGGGACGTAAGTTGGGACTTGATCCCGGCGTATGGGTCACCTGAGTGAGGGGGGTCTGAGGCCCGAAAACCCCGATGACCTTGGGATACATCACTGAGGATACGTCCCAGGTGCATCCACGAGATGTTTTTTTGGTTCTAGTTGTAGGTTATTTAGGTTATTTGTAGGCATGTAACGATATATCGTATATCGATATATATCTATATTAATCCCGGCGATATCAATCAATTCATTGAAATTAAAAAATCGCTAGTGTGTGATGTGAAATGTGAGCTTTAGTCATATTCCATCATATTCAAGTGCTTTTGGAGAGAAATTATAGTCACTTTCAGTAGTAGAGCACTGTAGAGGGGAGCTGTGTGTGTCTGTGACTGTACCCAGGTGATGATGGTCGTTGATACTCATCAAGGAAGGCAATTATGTTTCTGCACTGTCAAAAGTAATGCTACTTTTTTGCAATGTAATTAAATAAAAAATCTCAGGGGGGGAAGATAAATTATATAAAATTTAAAAAAACAGAATTTTTTCTTTAATATCGTGAAAAATCATATCGCGAACCTCATATCGTGATACGAATCGTATCGTGAGTTGAGTGAATCGTTACATGCCTAGTTATTTGTCATATCTCCCCTGTTTCACTTCAAATCCTAAAAGCCAAACAGAAATGCAATTTCCATTCCTATATTCCAGTGTTCAACGACATAACTTTACTTGTAACAGAGTAGTTCTAATATTGCAGTATTGATAAAAAGTAAAAGGTTTGAGTACTTCTTCCAACACTGGTGGTTTTTGTCATTCCTGTCTAGACGAGA
Source organism: Electrona antarctica (assembly GCF_951216825.1). Taxonomy (NCBI): domain Eukaryota; kingdom Metazoa; phylum Chordata; class Actinopteri; order Myctophiformes; family Myctophidae; genus Electrona; species Electrona antarctica. Next base: position 49,673,952 of record NC_136792.1, on the reverse strand, counting down.
TTAAGTGTGAAAACATCTTTGTAAAAACAGGAACATCAATCGATGTCTTCACTGAGCGGGTTTTTGAGTGTTTACTCAGAATGCCCATGACCTACTGTAGATTCTGTCACGGGTCACACGGCTCAATATTAGGCCTGAACACCGCACCGTAATGGAACACGAACAAATATGTGCACGTAATCATAAATTCTCTAAAAATAGTTTGTGAGTATAAGTAAGAGGTCAGCCGTTTTCTCAGCTGTGAGTCAGATGACGTCTGATGCCATTTAAAGGGATAGTTCAGATTTTTTTAACTTAAGTTGTATGAAATACTTGCCATTAATATAGTGGTTGCAACTGCATTAATTGATTGCCCGAGTCCCGTGGTGGGAGTTCTGCTCTGGTTTTGGTGAAATATCAAGTAGTTCCGGTCATTTTGTGGGGGCACTGGGGGCCACGCAGTAAAAGTAAATTAATCCACAAAACTAACGTAATTTGTATTGTTGACCTATTTCTAAAATATTAGTGCAACTTTCGTTCTTTTTTTACCCCTCTATCACACAGAACTATGTTTTTTGTGTCCATATCACTACGCCCAAAAAATAGTTCCATGTGATAGAGGGGTCAAAGTTGAACGAAAGTCGAGCTAATATTTTAGAAATAGGTCAACAATACAAATTACGTTCGTTTTGTGGATTCATTTACTTTTACTGCGTGGCCCCAGTGCCCCGGAACTACTTAATATTGACCAAAACAAGAGCAGAACTCCCACCATGGGACTCGGGCAATCAATTAATACAGTTGCAACCACTATATTATTGGCAAGTATTTCATACAACTTAAGTTAAAAAAATCTGAACTATCCCTTTAAGGACAGTCCCACACAGCTGCTGTCTGTTGGTGGTGGTGGCTATACCGTGTTCAACATTATGCATAATAACAACGTCACATTTTGGATTAGGTTCTATGGCGTTAGAACTACTGCCAGTCGCCTCTTCACGGCGGAAACAGCCGACTCACAACCTAAAATTTAAATGGGCTCTATGCACACACGCCATTTTGGAAAGAACTTGGGGCCCCTTACCTATTTCCTTCCACATGTGTTACCGATGATACTTAATGAATGTTCCATTCAGATACCAAGGATTCGACAGCGATGTCACCGTTATGCTATGCAACACGGAAGTAACACAGACTCTGTAAACCAGTGGTTCCCAAAGTGGGGTCCGGGGACCCCCAGGGGTACTTGAGGGAGTTCCAGGAGGTCCCCAGCTAAATGATAATTTGGAACCAAATGGACCCTTATGGGTCTGTAACTCAGAGAGTGAGTTCAATTAGCATAGATTTTACAATATAAATTGGGGGTCCCAGAGATAGAAATGCCATTAAATGGGGGTCTGTAGACTAATGCATGTCAAAGGGGGTCCTTGAAATTAAACAGGTTAAAAATCACTGCTAGAGCCGTAAAAATCTTCTCTTATGGGGGTCCCTGGCATATCTTTTCAAACGGGGGTCCATGGGCTAATTAGTGTCAATTTGGGGGTCCTTGAGATGAAAACGTTTGGGAACCACTGCTATAAACCACAGTCAAGTGACGCGTCGCTGACGAATCCTTGGTATCTTCATTCCAACGAGTGAACTTTTCACCGCATGGAAAATCCTGGTGACGCATGGTTATAGAGCTACAGTTGGGAAAAGTGCACGGGTGTTTTTTTTTCTTTTTATGTCACGGGTGGGATGCTCATCTTACGCCCACGTTTGCCCGTAGTAAAAAGTCGCAACTTTCTTTTTTTGCTACTGGGAAAGAAGGAGCTTTGAGAGCTTGTAGCTTGTGTGTGTGTGTGGGGGGGGGGGGGGGGGGCAGGGCTGGATCTACCATATGGTCACTTTGGGCACGTGCCCAGGGGCCCTTGGGCACCAGGGCCCCCTCACCTCCACAGAAAATGTCCCTGCTAATTCGAATGAAATAAATGGTGTCTAAAAAGATTAGTGTTTTATTGTTGGTGAGAAGGGCAGCTGAAAAGTGCAATTGTGTGTAAAGCAGCAACAATGCCCCGAAACAGCAAAAATGTTGCGCGTGAAGGGGGGCCCTTCGAGCTTCAGTGCCCAGGGGCCCTCAGAGGTGTTAATCCGGCCCTGGGGGGGAGAGAGAGAGACTCGGTTTTGACTCCTTCAAAACCACTCTCAAAGGGCACCTACGCACGGCTGCAATTCAAAACTGGCCCCCGTAAAATCTGAATCCCCCCAACCGCCCCCCCCCCTTTTTCCCCTCACTGTATGTTTCTTTTCCCTTTTTACCTCCATTATGATGAATTCCTGTTCTGTTCTTTGTCTATATAGAAGTGTCTATCAATACGTCTCTAAATGTTTTGATGAATTGAACATGGTGGTCTTTGTATTGAGTTCGTGCTTGAAATGTACTGTAATTCTGCAAACTGTTAATAAATATTTCAATCAATCAATCAAAAGCGAAAGAGAGAATGGTGCAACAGAGTCCTCTGGCCACGTTCAGGTGTTTAGACAGATACCTGGTTTAATAATAGCCAACTAAAGATGGTTGCGCCCATTCATCCACACTCAAATGCCCACTTGTCCGGTCGGGCAAACTCCAAGCAAGTTTTATTTTGCCTGCCACAGCAACAATCCCGATGAACATTACACGATGTGCTGTCCAACAATCACATTGCTACTTATTGTCTCCACCAGGCCGAAGGCATGGGGAGAGAGTATGTTTTGCACTCCGTCCGTCCATCCATCCGTACATCCGTGTACAGCTAATCTCCGGCACCGTTGGCCCAGCCGATGCCAACTCTGCACACACATACTCCCTGGATGCCAACCTCTGCCCCAAATTCTTCATTTACGTTCTCTCTTTCTTTTTACACCATGGCTTCTTTCTTAAGGGTTAGGGTTAGGCTCGCTCAACTCAGGCAATAATTTAAAGGTTCAGGCGTGTTCTGGGTGCAGATTCAAAGAGAGCGTCAGAATTCTGACACTGATGAAGGCCTGCGCGCCGAAACGCGTTTGTCTGGTTTGACTGCTGCTGCGGATCATCTCCATTATTAACCCATTCTGGGCGGGAACCCCTTTTGGTGTTTTAAGCATTATGTTATACTTTAGCTATTGAAAAATAGCAGATCTACAAGCTCATAGCGCGGCACCGAGTGCCGCGCTAAGAGCTTGTAGATCTGCTATTTTTGAAAAATCGTGAAAATGTGACGCAAATCTTTGAATATATATTCTTTCAGAGCGAACGTTTTTAACTCAAATCTTTGCTTCTGGGGGGGGGGGGGGGGGGGGGACGGGGGGGGGACGGACATAGAAACATGGGTTTTTCAGAAACCTTTAGAAGACATTTTGTAGAATCGTTCCCAGGTCAAATTGGGTTAAACAAGACTCTTACTACGATTGAGAGTGCGGATTTTATTCTCTTTCTATATTCTTTCTTAAGCGCTAACCACACCAAAGGGTCACCATGCAACTCCTTGGATTACATAATTGAATTACATGCGTTGAATAGGGTCAACGTGCAACAAGACATATCACACCGCAGGGACAGCGCAAAAAACGTCTTGACCCTTTAGTGCTCAATGTCTGGATCCATGGTCGGCACACAAAGTGAATTAAAGTAGGCTATGTGCATCCCATGTTGCCATGTTGTAACACCGGTGTCGATAATGAATGAAGACCACAAATCTAAAGCTTTTTCAATATAAAATTAACACATTATTTAACTAAGCATTATGTTATACTTTAGCTATTGAAAAATAGCAGATCTACAAGCTCATGAACTTGTAGGTCTGCTATTTTAAAAAAGTATTGTGAAAATGCAGCGCAAATCTTTGAGTATATATTCTTTCGACCTCAGGCCAGGGTTAAAACAAAAACATTAATATTTTACTGTAATTGTATATTCCGTTCAGCCTGATAACTTACTCTGTAATGTTAGCTTGAATTTGTTTCAGTGACTGAAAGTATGCACTTTGCAGTATGCTGGAGTATGCACCAGCTTGTGTGCGTGCGTGCGTGGGTAAAAAGAGCAATTTCCTGTACCATTTCCTCTAACAGGCCAGAGACTCTCTCTCTCTCTCTCTCTCTCTCTCTCTCTCTCTCTCTCTCTCTCTCTCTCTCTCTCTCTCTCTCTCTCTCTCTCTCTCTCTCTCTCTCTCTCTCTCTCTCTCTCTCTCTCTCTCTCTCTCTCTCTCTCTCTCTCTCTCTCTCTGTCTCTCTCTCTCTCTGTCTCTCTCTCTCCCCTCCCCCTCTCCCTCTCCCTCTCCCTCTCTCTCTCCTCTCCCTCTCTCTCTCAGATACTCAAGCTAGCAACGCATCACATCGCACATACTTAGCTCGAAACCTTTGCTATTTGCGGCGAGCTGCACTGTTATCTCTATCCTGAGTTTGTCCGGTGAGTCTGTCACTCACCGGCCAAAAGCACTTCCCGTTTCTCAAAGGAGGAAGTCAAGAAAGAGGGCAAGCCGTCAAACAGTCCACTTTATGAAACACCCGTTGATTAATGCTGAGGTCATAACTGTGTCATGTATGGATTATTATATATATGCTCATAAACAACTAGCCTACCGTGACAGTATATTAGCACACACACACAGTATCTCTGTGTGTGTGTATTCTCTCAGTCTCAGCATGTAACACTTTGTCTTACCACAACGCCGACAGACCAACTCATATCAGCACCACCACACACACACACACACACACACACACACACACACACACACACGAAAAAGAAGAAAGTTTGAGCAAAGCTTTTACCACAAAACGTTACACGTAAAAGGGTTCCCCTCACATCAGATATCGGAGCCTTTGCTACGCGACATAGCGACATTCGGTTCCATTCGTGCACTCTCTGAGTTAACCCATTCAGGAAGGGGGAACCCATTTTGGTGTTTTAACCCATTTTGACCTGAGATCAGATTCTAAAAATGTCTTCTACATCCTGACAGTTTTCTGAAAAAGCTATGTTTCTATGTCAGTCGTTCGTCGATTTTTCAAAAATAGTAGACCTACAAGCTCGTAAGGCGCCACTCAGTGGCGCGCTATGAGTAGGTCTGCTATTTTTCTGCTATTTTTCAATAGCTAAAGCATAACATAATGCGAACACCAAAAGGGGGGTCAAAAGGGGTCCAATTTCTTCTCTGTATCGTTCCAATTTGTATCGTTCCAATTTCTTCTCTGTATCGTTACAATTTCAGTTCCTATTGGTTCTAACACGATCTCTCTCTCTCTGTTTCTGGCACAACAGCGCCACTTTTGGTGCTCATTGGTACTGGTCACACACATAGTCACACACAAACAAACATAGTTGAACACGGACATTGCTGTTGAACACGGACATTGCTGTTCCTTGGAGTGGTTGCACCACTCAAAAATAGCAGATCTACAAGCTGGGTGGGGTGTCCCTGGAACAACATATTTTCAGACGGGGTCGGCGGTCAATTACAGATGATGTTTGGGGGTCCTTGACATGAAAATGTTTGAAAACGATAGAAACATGGGTTTTTCCAGAAAACTTACAGAGAAGGAGAAGTTCCGAAAACTGTCAGGATTTAGAAGGCATTTGTAGAATCGTCCTTATGGGTCTAAAAAAAAATGGGTTAAAGTCAACAACACCAGTGAACCAAAGCTGGATTCACTCACAACACAGAGCCCTGTTTCTCGGACAGAGTGGGAGGAGAGCTCCATTATTTTGGTGCTGCTCAAGCATCCGCTTCTTTTCACTTTCTGCTGCCTCACACAAACATCGAACTCCCCTGGTCCTTTTCACTTTCAGAACACCCATTTAATCCTTCTGTCCCTCTCTCTCTCTCTCTCTCCCTCTCTCTCTCTCTCTCTCCCACCCTCTCAGAAAGCAGCCAATAACAGGGCTCTCTGTGTTGCCTCAACAATGGCGCATTCTGTTGCCTAGGCAAGCGTGCGTGAGTGCATGCATGCGCGCGCGCACACACAGACGCAATGTATCAAACGCACTGCAGACACCAAGCCGAGTGCGTGTTCACTTAATGATGCTGCACACGCACCCACACATACACACACACACACACACACCAACTATGCACCCTTCCTGTCAGAGCCGTGATGCATGCGTTGCTATGTGCGTGTACTGTAAATGTACATGAAGTGAACGTGCATGTCAGTCTCTCGCGTGTGGTGGTTCCGTCCAGGGTCAACTCTCTGCCCGCTTTCTTTCAAAAGCCTCTTTCATAACTGGCCCCGCCCCCTCTTCCTGTCTTGTTCTTCCGTCATTACTTTTAGGCCAGAGTCAAGTGTATACGGTATAGGTGTACAATTACAATTTACAACGAAGGCATTTCGCAAACGCTCGTTATCCAGAGCGACTTACAGCAAGCAAGAAAAAAACGTTTTTTTCACGATTTCAAGTAAAAAGTGACAACGTTTCGTTGTTTCAGTTACATCTTGTCAGGTCATGAACCTTGACCTGACGAAGATGTAACTGAAACATCGAAACGTTGTCGCTTTTTACTTGTACCCTGTCAATAAATTAAGGGCCTAAATTGTCTGAGCTGCTCCAGTGCCTCCTTCTCTCAACTCAAAATTAATACTTTGTAACTTTCCACCAGTGTAGATCAGGTATTTCCGGTGACCAAAAGTAGCAGATCTAGAAGGTTTTGGATCTTCTTGCTATACTGTTGCCGTTTGATCGTTTATTTTCACAGAATGTTCTGCTATTATGACCGTGTCCAGACCAGGGACTGGGAGGCCATAGGGTTCCTGTAATTATAAATATTTGCTCCCTCAGCAGTATCTTCAGCAGTATCTGTGTGTGTGTGTGTGTGTGTGTGTGTGTGTGTGTGTGTGTGTGTGTGTGTGTGTGTGTGTGTGTGTGTGTGTGTGTGTATTCTCTCAGTCTCAGCATGTAACAGTTTGTCTTACCACAACGCCAACACTTTAGCAGGCCAACTCATATCAGCAACACGACACACACACACACACACACACACACACACACTTGACCTGTTTACCAAGTTGTCTGTCTGTCTGTCTGTCTGTCTGTCTGTGTGTGTGTGTGTGTGTGTGTGTGCGTGACTGTGTGTGTCTGTGTGTGTGTGACTTTGTGTGTGTGTGTGTATGTGTGACTGTGTGCGTGTGCGCGTGAGCGTGAGCGTGTGCGTGCACGCGTGCATAGCTTCAGGCAGGGTATTTAATCCAGTGTGAGGGTAGCATTGTCCGCCTCCGGTCCACTCCCCACTGCAGCCTCATATGACACCTGCTTCCTCTCACTAGAAGGCTATAGCGCGGAGTCCCCTTCACGTTTCGGTAAACGGTTCCGCCCCTCCTCCTCCTCCTACTAGTAGTAGTAGTAGGGGATACCGAGTGCGATATAAAGCGTGCGAGTTGCCGTGGTCGAACGTTGCGAAGTCCGCTTTAAGCCGACTCGGCCCCGTTCGAGTTGCAGCCCGATATGGACATAATAGTAAATCCTATAGAGCGTCGAAGTCCTGATGTCACTCGCTCATCCCCCGGTTCATGGAAGTGTTTCTCTATGGAGATCTGGAACGGAATGACCTGCAAACTACATTAAAACTGACCACATTGGTACCCCTGAGTCGTTTTAAAACCTTGGTGAGCATACAGATCCCCACAATATGTAACTGTTTTTAGAGAGTTTTGAAATGTGTCTTAGCTTCTATTTGTAACCTATGTAATTAAATGGTAAATGGTGCATTTATATAGCGCCTTTATCCAAGGCGCTTTACAGAGATTGTGCATTACATTCACCCATTCATACACCGATGGCAGCGGAAACCATGCAAGGCACCAACTAGCACATCGGGAGCAATTAGGGGTTCAGTGTCTTGCTCAAGGACGCTTCGACTCTGGGGGAGCCCGGGTTCGAACTGGCAACCTTACGGTTACCATCCAGACACTCTACCCCTGAGCCACCGCCGCCCCTAATTCACATGTATACCTTTTGTTTCCGTTTTGCTGATCTACTGATGTATTGTGATGTTTTTTTATATGATATTGTATTACACGACAACACTGAAAATAAGTTTAATTACTCAGTGTAATTTCGAGAATAAATAAAACTTGAATGAATGAATAACATGGGGTCATCTTAACCCATTTTGGGGCGGGAACCCCTTTTGGTGTTAGCATTATGGTATGCTTTAGCTATTGAAAAATAGCAGACCTACAAGCTCGTAGCGCGCCACCGAGTGGCGCGCTACGAGCTTGTAGGTCTGCTATTGTTTTTTAATCGTGAAAATGCGGCATAAATCTTTGAATATATATTCTTTCAGAAGACTTTTTATTTTATTTCGACTTCAGGCCTAAATGGGTTAAAATCGTCTCATATAAGAATTGCGGTCCAAAAATAAACAAACTGTCTCTGCGAAATTATCGGGGAGGTGTCTCTGTATCATTTAAGACAGTCAGTCAGTCATATATGATACAGTCCGTTTCTAGCGAAAATGTAACTAATTCAGCAGCGGTAACATTAGCGTTTTCTCTCAGTCAGTTGATTCTACATCCATACGAGTGAAACGGCCGGGATGATTTGTTTAGTTTTTCTAACACAGTTCTTATATGAGGCGATCTAAAATCCCCCCAGAGTAGGGGTGGGCGATAAATATCGTATCGTCATAGAATGTCTCCACAATATGCCATTTCAGAGATAACGTAGATATCGTGCTACAGTGAATGCAGATTCTATGATTTGCAGTTCCATACCTTAACCCAGTTGCATGCTGAAAATAGCTGATCTACAAGCTCACAACGCGTCGTGCTGCGACGCGTTGTGGGCTTGTAGATCAGCTATTTTCAGCAAGTGTAAAAACAGTCATTACGACGGCATCAAGGCCCGCCAAAATACATTTTGTTCGACTAAATCAACAGTAGATTTAGTCGACTAAAACCTTATGATATTTAGTCGACTAAAACTAGACTAGACCCTAAAACATTCCAGGTGACTAAAATGTGACTAAAACTAAATTAAAACTATTCAAGAGACTACGACTAAAACTAAAATCTAAATTTGCAGCCAAAAACACTGCTCTCGAGTTATCATCGCATGTAAATAAATGTATACAGCGACACATTCCTCCAAAACTACTAAAAGGGAAATACATTCGTATTATTATTATAGGCCTATCTCACAGAATTTCCCCGCCCTCTTTCGGAGCTAGTGGTGATAGCGTGATGTCACTCCATAGACACTACATGTTAACAGAGGTCATTTAAGAAGTCTACAACTTTTGTTTTCTCAAGGTAAGGTTTGTTCTCTGTTCGAGCTGATTTACCATCTTGTTTGCTTCATAATAATATTGGTCTGTCACATTTTTACATTAGGAAATGTACTTAGATTCTCCAGAGAAAAAAAACTTGTAAATGCTAATGTTAAATGACACCACTAGCTACCGGAAGGGGGCGTGGGAAGGGGGCTGTGAGATAGGCCTATTGCTGTGATGATTTTTTTTTAAACGGGCAACAGTGTTTTCACCCAAAAAACCCTAAACTTTTGTTGAGAGAGGTGAAGAGTAAATTTGCATTCCGAGGCCGACTCCATGTCATCCACTAAAAACCTGACTCACTGTCATCAGCATTGTATCACAGCGTCACACGCGCACACTCACAGGCCGAGAATGTGCGTGCAACAGCACACACTAACTCTGATCAACGTGCAACAGCGTGCGCGCATGCGCACTCACAAACACACACACACACACACACACACACACACACACACACACACACACACACACACACACACACACACACACACACACACACACACACACACACACACACACACACACACACACACACACACACACACACACACACACACACACACACACACACACCACCCCCCCCCCCCCCCACCCCCCCTCTGGACTTGAAGTTGCGTGGGCTCACATTCTTTCTGACTAGGCCTAATGCCTGGACTCCAATAAGACAATAATCCTTAATCTGTCGCTTTAACCCAATTCCAATCCTACGTCAACAACACCACTACTTTCTGGAGGTATACGAGGAGGACCAACCAGTGGTCCAGGGACCACCAGTGGACCTTGAGGGGGTTCCAGGTGGTCCCCATGCAGATAAATGGAGAGTTGGTATATACCAAATCTCTCAAGAGTTAAAACATTGTTAAAATTACATTGTTTATAAGAAGTCTACACAATTAAGAGAATGTAGAAGAATTGTTACTTTGATAAACGTTTTGCCTGTTATCTCTCATAATGGTACCAACATCAATACAGCATGGAATTGTGGACAAACTCTAATCCACGACAACAACAACAAAATATTCTTTAGTTTTGGGGTCTGCGAGGCTAAATCTCATCAAACGGTGGTTTTCCGTGGCTCAAATGCAGAATAAATAATGGACCTTGATATGAAAAAAGGGTTGGAAATCAGCGCTTTAGCAGATTCTGCCCCCCCCCCCCCCCCTCTCTCTATTACCGTTATACGTAAACAGACTCACACACACACGGACATGAGTCACACACCCACCACCAGTATGCACTCAATACACTTTGACCCCCCTTTCATTTGAATTAAAGTGACTCAATCCTGCCAGTAATGGACCACTTTGAGTGTGCGTGCGTGCGGATGCGCGTGCGTGCGTGCGTGTGTGTGTGTGTGTGCACACTACACTACACTACACTACATCCTCTTTTGGGGCTGGTGCACAGTTTCACATGCAGAGCCTTTCTGTGGCCACAGTATGGCTGCTAAAACACCACCACATCCAGCCCGGGACAAAGCCTCTATGCCTAGAGCACATGCACGCATCTATCAAAGCTCAAACCTTTTCATGTCAAGGACCCCCTCCCTTATTGACGCTTATTAACCTGCGGACCCCCATTAGAAAACATATGCCAAGCAGAGACCCCCATAAGAGAAGATGTTTACGGCTCCAGCAGTGACTCTCAACCATTTTAACCCATTTTGGGGCGGGAACCCCTTTTGGTGTTAGCATTGTGTTATGCTTTAGCTATTGAAAAATAGCAGATCTACAAGCTCATAGCGCGCCACCGAGTGGCGCGCTACGAGCTTGTAGGTCTGCTATTTTTGAAAAATCGACTGACATAGAAACATAGCTTTTTCAGAAAACTGTCAGGATGTAGAAGACATTTTTAGAATCTGATCTCAGGTCAAAATGGGTTCATTTCAAGGGCCCACGGTTTGACCTGAATTTAGGCTACGGTCCCCTGTCTAATGGCATTTATATTTGTAAAATCAATGTCTGAGAGTGTACACACATTTGTACACTCTCTGAGTTACAGACCTATAAGGGTCCATTTGTTTCCCAACTATCAGTTTGCTGGGGACCCCCCGTATAAACTCCCTCAAGGACCCCCAGGGGTCTCCGTACGCCACTTTGAGAACCACTTTATTAAAGAAGGAATTGTGGTCAGAATCGTATTCAACGACGACAAAATATTCGTCTTGCGGTCTGAGAGGCTAAATGTCATCAAATGGTGGTCCGTGGCTCAAATACGGAAGAAATAATGGATCCTTGATATGACAAGGGTTGAAAACAACTGCACTGGCTTAAGGGGGAATTCCCCCTTGGCCCCCTGGGGGGAGATATTATAGGCTTTTGGTCAGGCAGAGGCTCAGAGCCAGCCACCGCTAAACTAACATGCATATACTGTACATACAGTATGTGACCAGATTTGACTGAGGGGCTGCCATCATGCATCCTCCAGCTTCTCACCAGAGGAGAAAAACTCTGAGATCAGATTCTAAAAATGTCTTCTACATCCGGACAGTTTTCTGAAAAAGCTATGTTTCTATGTCAGTCGTTCTTCGATTTTTCAAAAATAGCAGACCTACAAGCTCGTAGCGCGCCACTCGGTGGCGCGCTATGAGCTTGTAGATCTGCTAGTTTTCAATAGCTAAAGCATAACATAATGCTAACACCAAAAGGGGTTCCCACCCAAAATGGGTTAATAGCACAGCAGGCAGACTCTTCACATACTAGAGCATGTCTGAAATAAATGTCGAGAGCTGAAATCGACATGTAAATATGAAATAAACGCTTAAACATGTAGCTAGGTGTAATGTTAGAGTCCACAGAAGTGAACCTTTCAAGCATGTTTTCTCAACTCGCTGTTTTCTGGAAGACAAAGCCATATCTCCAAAACAGGTGGGTCAAACTGAACAACCAACATGTCAATTTGAAGCTATGATTCCCTGCTTTCATATGACGTGAAAAAAACGAAAATGGAAGAATATTCAAATTCCACTGATCCTATCCAAGGGCATAGGATCAGATTGTTTTTTTGGTCACACATTAGGCTACAATGACCGTGAGAATCATGTCAGTGTGACACAGTGTGTGAGTGTGTGTGTGTGTGTGTGTGTGTGTGTGTGTGTGTGTGTGTGTGTGTGTGTGTGTGTGTGTGTGTGTGTGTGTGTGTGTCCTGTCAGGGTCAAACACATCAGGATGTGGACAGAAATGTCACTGTTGTGACATTCTTTCCGCACAGTCACCATGTCCCACCTTCCACCCACTAGCTTTACCCATTTTGACCTGAGATCAGATTCTAAAAATGTCTTCTACATCCTGACAGTTTTCTGAAAAAGCTATGTTTCTATGTCAGTGGTTCTTCGATTTTTCAAAAAATAGCAGACCTACAAGCTCATAGCGCGCCACTCGGTGGCGCGCTATGAGCTTGTAGGTCTGCTATTTTTCAATAGCTAAAGCATAACCTAATGCTAACACCAAAATGGGTTCCCGCCCAAAATGGGATAAGCATTATGTTATACATAATACATACATATTGAAAAATAGTAGATCTACAAGCTCGTAGCGAGTGCCCCTTGAAAAATTGTGAAAATTGCTTCTGGGGAGTCCCTGCCTGGAACAACATATTATCAGATGGGGGTCGGCAGCCAATTATCATATACTTGTTGAGGACCTTGACATGAAATATTTTAAGAACCACTGATATAGAAACACATGTGTTTTTTCAGAAAACTGTCAAGATTTAGAAGACATTAGTAGAATCTGGTCACAGTCCGAACTCCGAATATAACAGCACGATACAACAGCAACAACCTCCTTCTTTCCCTTTTTTACATTGCTCTTTAAACCGGTCAGCAGAACCCCGAGACATGATTTATAAGCCGACAAGATGAATACGATGATGTTATCATGAGTTTACTTTTCATCCGCCAGTGATTTATTGTGCGTTGTGTTGTTAATCATGAGCGCATGCTCTCTCTCTCTCTCTCTCTCTCTCTCTCTCTGACGCCGTGTGTGCCCTGAAGGACAACAAGACAGTTCCTCTTCCCCAGATCATTACACAGTGACTCAGCCATTAAACGCTCATAACGAGCATGAGAAAGACCGAGAGAGAGAGAGAGGGGGAGAGAGAGAGAGAGAGAGAGAGAGAGAGAGAGAGAGAGAGAAGTAGGAGGAGGAGAGAGAGAGAGAGAGAGAGAGGAGGAGAGAGAGAAGGAGGAGAGAGAGATAGAGAGAAGTAGGAGGAAGAGAGAGCGAGAGAGAGAGAGAGAGAGAGAGAGAGAGAGAGAGACTGAGCGAGAGTGAGAGAGAGTACAACAATGTGCAAACACAGCAGCAAGATTTGTGAGCTGCTGTGACAGGAGAAGGATGTCAAATGGAATACAAGCGAAGGGAACCCGCACACTCATATGGTCCAAAAGGTTATTTATTGACGACGTTTCGAGGCAAGGCTCTTCATCTGGTCAAACTCCTAGTTTTATCATTATTATCATATACTTTTTGAGGACCTTGACATGAAATATTTGAAGAACCATAAACTCCTAGTTTGACCAGATGAAGAGCCTTGCCTCGAAACGTCGTCAATAAATAATTTGGAGCATATGAGTGTGTGGGTTCCCTTCTCTTTTCCGGTCCCTTTTTGAACCCAGCACCACGAAGTGACGTGCCTATTTTACTATAGTTTCTAAATGGAATACAAGCACCGCAAGGAATACAAATCTAGTGTGTACATTGTTTATACCCTACACTGTTTACAGTAAATGTAACCTCGGGACATAGAAATTCTGTTATAGAAACAGAGCAACTACCCTTAACTCAATTACAGATTTGAATAAATTGCTGCTACTTGTCGTGAATGCTTTTTTTATACTAAGTGAATGCAAAAACACTGAAATAATGCTGTCAACTTTCACACCATCGCGGGACGGAGTATAAATTATACTTGATGGGCTGCAGGTGCGCGTGCAGTCGTCCACAAACAGGCTCTGCTGCCGCGATCATGAGCGCACCTCCCGTTCTTATGACAGCGACTGGTCTGGAGGTGATTTTGAGGACAACTGATTTGAATTGCTATTATTGTTCAAACACAACAGAAACCAAGGATTATAAATGTCAAGGGCGAGAGATCACAATAAAAATCCTAATCATTCTTCATCCACACTGGGAGAAAAACAGCATCTGAAAGTTTGATGGTGCATTTTTTTTTTTACACGTGAGTGCAGTGAGAACTGCATCTTATGAGAGGCAGGGTTCTTGTGCTTGTGCTTCCTGCGCGCGCATGCTGGTGCTTATCAGTTTGACGCCGTCTGTTAAGGCGTCTATACCTTAGAGTATATATGAATAGAGACGGCACCCGGGTGGGAGGCGAAATGGACATAGTGGCCGAATTTGGTATTGCAGCGTGGGCCCAAACACATGAACGCGCTGGTCCGTTTGCTATCATTGCGCACGTTCATGATGACACGTGAACGCCGTTTCATACGTGAACGCACGTGAACGGCTGAACGCGTGCAATGATAGTCAAAGGCAGCGCGTTCATGTGTTTTTGGGCCCAATTCATCCCAGAATGCACTCTGTTCCTACCCGGAAGGAGTGAAATCGCCTCATGCGCTTTTGAGCAACTTAATGCAAGTGGATGGGAGGAGAAACCCGGTGCCGTTTCTATTCATATATACTCTAAGGTCTATACTTGCTATAGCGTCATTCAAAACCCTGATAGGGTTGCCTAAACTTAAGAATCGCCCCGCCCCGCCCTGGCCTGTCTGTCTCTGTCCAGGCCGGACGCTGCTGCCGTGTCAAAACTCTGGGACTCTAAAAGAGTTTGAGGCACAAAGAACACTATCCAGATTGGAATTAAAAAAGCTAAATAAAATCTCAAGAGTCAAGACTGAAAATATGTGTATATGAATGAACAAGTGAGGAAGAATTTATATGATTGCTTATATCTTCTAAGCATCATATTTTACCATCATTTTTATAATACTCATATAATAATGTGCCATTTGATGAAGCTGTGAGGGCCTTGGATGTCTGCACTGTGGCCTAGTGGCCGTTGTTTGTGTTATAGCCTATCTTGTTGTGGTTCACTTTGTCCTTGAAGCAGCTACAGCTGTAATTTCTGCCCTGTGCTCCTCATGGCAGATCTACCGTAGCACTAAATGAAACGTCCGAGGCCAAGGTACCACTGACCTGACTGTTACTGTACTTCTCCCCATGATACCATGATACATAAAAGCAGGGGTTCCCAAACTTTTTCCTGTCGACAAGGACCCCCAAATTGACACTCACTAGCCTGCGGACCCCCGTTAGAAAATATGTGCCAGAACCCCTCCATAAGAGGAGATTTTTACGTCTCTTAGCCGGTTTGACCTGAATTAGGCTACGGACCTCCATTTAATGGCATTTATATCTCTGGGACCCCGACGTATGTTGTAAAATAATAAGAGTTAATTTAACTCTGAGAGTTTACAAATGGAACCAAATGGACCCATAAGGGTCCATTTGGTTCCTAAATATAATTTAGCTGGGGGACCCCCTGCAACTCTCTCAAGGACCCCACTTTGGGAACCACTGACATAAAGCGCACACACACACACACACACACACACACACACACACACACACACACACACACACACACACACACACACACACACACACACACACACACACACACACACACACACACACACACACACACACACACACACACACACACACACACACACACACACACACACACACACACACACACACAGAATGCCAGTGGTGGAAAAGTTTACTTAGGTAAAAGTATCAATACTGCAAAATAGAAATACTCTGTTACAAGTAAAAGTCTGACATTCAACATAAAGTATTGGCTTCAAAGTAAAAGTAGTACTCATTGTGCAGAACGTCCCATTTAAAGTTGTCACATGTATACAAATCTTTTGAAAATAGCCGATCTACAAGCTCACAATGTGTCACATCGAGACGCATTGTGAGCTTGTAGATCTGCGGTTTTCAAATGGCCAAAATGTATATAGGGCTGAAGTGGTTAATGTATGATTTGTAATAATGATCCAGAATCTATAAGTAAACTAGTACGTTTTCAAATAATTGCAGTGGAGTAAAAGTTCAATATTTGCCTCTGAAGTGTACTGGAGTAGAAGTAAAAGTACTGACATTTTTAAATACCTCAAAATTGTACTTAAGGGACACTTCACAAAAAATACATGTTAATGATGTTTAGAAGATTTAGAACACTTTCCTGGGGGTCTTTATGTGTTGTAATATGTCGTGGTGTCTCGTAAGGGACCGCCGGCCAGGTAGGCGCCTCCACGCCGGTGGAGAGACAGACAGAGGGAGGTGGAGCGCCGCGCCAACCTCTCGGACGCATGATAGAGGGGCGGTACGTACCGGCTGTCATCCTCTAATCAGAGCGATTGCTTCCCACCCGTGTCTCCTATACCTACAGCCATAAATAGCGCAGCCTCCCTCCCTCCCAGTCAAGGTCTGGTCTCTCTGGTGTTGCACACGCTATCGGGCACCTGGCACACACCTCATTCCCTCACTAAATAGGCCATGTACATTATATCGAACACTGTAGTAATTGCATGTCTCTCGTCCGCAGGCAAACTATACGACTCTGATGAGTCATACGGAAACCCCGGGACAGGATCGGGAGGATAAGAGGAACCCCCAGCCCCCCCCCCCCCCCCCCCCCCCCCCCCCATTCGTAATGGCCATGGATAAGTTGACTTAGACTAAAGGCACCCCCCCCCTTTTGTTGACTCTGTTGCCTATAGCTACGTGACGTCACGTGCCTCGATCACCCCGTCCGAAAAGGAAGGGAAATAACTGTTTATACTAAATACCCACCTCACGCCTACCAGGAACCACGGGAACCTAGAAGGAGAGGAAGAGGATAGACCTTTGTTGACCTATGTGAACGCCTACCTTAGTTCACCTTTTTGTTGTCAACTCACTTCTAAATAAATCAAAGGCTACAAATACCCAGTAGCAGACAGTAGCACTTGCCTCTGTGTCTTGGTTTTGTGATCAAAGTGCGACAATGTGTTTTTTAGATATTTTACATTGTAGCAGTGAAGCCCAGTGTCTCTGATGTCATGGATGTCAGTACAGTGCACCCAGGGATCTCACTGGTGGGACAAGAAGAAAAGCCGCCGCTGAACTGAAAAAAATGTCTTCTAAATCCTGACAGTTTTCTGAAATACCTATGTTTCTAGGCCTATATCACTCAATATTTCATGTCAAGGACCCCAAAAATGATCTGTAATTGGCCTCCGACCCCCATCTGAAAATATGTTGTTCCAGGGACCTCCCCAGAAGCAAAGATTTGAGTTAAAAACGTTTGTTCTGAAAAAACTATATTCCAAATTTGAGGCACATTTTCACGATTTTTCAAAAATAGCAGACCTACAAGCTCGTAGCGCGCCACTCGGTGGCGCGCTATGAGCTTGTAGATCTGCTATTTTTCAATAGCTAAAGCATAACATAATGTTTAAAACACCAAAAGGGGTTCCCCCCCAAAATGGGTTAAACTTGCATCACTTCATTGGCTCCCTGTTCAATGCGGAATCCATTTTAACGTGCTACTCGTCGTTTACAAATTAAGCCCATAGTTGGAAATGCATTCCCACCCCACTACCCAGTCATTACTTGCGTACTGTTTTCGGCTGCGTTTCAGGGGGTCCCCAGCAAAAGTAGTCATAGCTTCACCGAACATTTTAAGCACTTTGTCCATTTGGGAATTTAAAAATAGCCTTACATCTGATCTGCTATTCTTTTGAACATTTTGGGGGAAAAAACGAAAAATTATTTTTGAATGATTTTGATGAATTTTCAATTTTTGTTCAAATAAATCTTCTCTTCTGGGTGTCTGCTGTGATTTAGGCTGACCACCTGAGTGGTCCTTCGTGAGTCTCCATTCTAAACCACAGGGGGGGTGGTGGGCGAGGATCAGCTGAGTAGCATGTTGTGCAGAGAACATCATGTCAACACCAGGCTGCAGTGCATACTTAACCAATTTAGGCCTGACGCCGAAATAAAAAAAAAACTTTTCAAAAATAGCAGACCTACAAGTTCATAGCGCGCCACAGAATGATGGGGGGCCCCACCACAGTTAGTATGGGGGTCCCTCTAGCTGTCAGAATGATGGGGGGCCCCACCACGGTTAGTATGGGGGTCCCTCTAGCTGTCAGAATAGCAGGGGGCCCCACCACGGTTAGTATGGGGGTCCCTCTAGCTGTCAGAATAGCAGGGGGCCCCACCACAGTTAGTATAGGGGTCCCTCTAGCTGTCCGAATGATGGGGGGCCCCACCACAGTTAGTATAGGGGTCCCTCTAGCTGTCCGAATGATGGGGGGCCCCACCACAGTTAGTATGGGGGTCCCTCTGGCTGTCAGAATGATGGGGGGCCCCACCACGGTTAGTATGGGGGTCCCTCTAGCTGTCAGAATAGCAGGGGGCCCCACCACAGTTAGTATGGGGGTCCCTCTGGCTGTCAGAATGATGGGGGGCCCCACCACAGTTAGTATGGGGGTCCCTCTAGCTGTCAGAATGATGAGGGGCCCCACCACAGTTAGTATGGGGGTACCTCTGGCTGTCAGAATGATGAGGGGCCCCACCACAGTTAGTATGGGGGTCCCTCTGGCTGTCAGAATGATGAGGGGCCCCACCACAGTTAGTATGGGGGTCCCTCTAGCTGTCAGAATGATGAGGGGCCCCACCACAGTTAGTATGGGGGTCCCTCTGGCTGTCAGAATGATGAGGGGCCCCACCACAGTTAGTATGGGGGTCCCTCTAGCTGTCAGAATAGCAGGGGGCCCACCACGGTTAGTATGGGGGTCCCTCTAGCTGTCAGAATGATGAGGGGCCCCACCACAGTTAGTATGGGGGTCCCTCTGGCTGTCAGAATGATGAGGGGCCCCACCACAGTTAGTATGGGGGTCCCTCTAGCTGTCAGAATAGCAGGGGGCCCACCACGGTTAGTATGGGGGTCCCTCTAGCTGTCAGAATAGCAGGGGGCCCACCACGGTTAGTATGGGAGTCCCTCTGGCTGTCAGAATGATGGGGGGCCCCACCACACCACAGCCAAATAGGCATTCAGTTCACTGTGTTTCATTGGCTTTCAAGATGAGCAGCTACTCTATCTGGATCCTCACTATACCGTCAGCCTGTGGTTGATGCTTCGCAAGTCAACGTTCCACTGGAGTCATTCCACTGTAGCACACCCAGAAAGATGCCCTTCTGTTGTATGGATCCAAGCTGCACCGTTGGCTTCTATGCCAAGAGCCAGAAGGACTTTGAGTCTCTCTGCTCTGCTGTCAGTGTGGCTCTGTCATAGTCTAGTTAACCCATTTTGACCTGAGATCAGATTCTAAAAATGTCTTCTACATCCTGACAGTTTTCTGAAAAAGCTATGTTTCTATGTCAGTGGTTCTTCGATTTTTCAAAAATAGCAGACCTACAAGCTCGTAGCGCGCCACTCGGTGGCGCGCTACGAGCTTGTAGATCTGGTATTTTTCAATAGCTAAAGCATAACATAATGCTAACACCAAAAGGGGTTCCCGCCCAAAATGTATCCCATCTTACGCCTACATATCAATTCAGGGGTCCTCCTTGGTATGAAAAGGTTTGAGGACCACTAAGCAAATGTGTGCTGCTGGTGTCATGCTCAATAAATGGGAGATATACAGTTATACACACTTGTATATCTGCAAACTACAACAAAATTAGCATGCAACAAAATATAAATCAGGTGGAAATCAAGTGGTGGAAAAAGTAGGCTATAGTAAAAGTATCAATATTGCAATGTAGAAATACTCTAGCCTCGCGTAGCGATACTAATATCATGCCCCATATTTGCATACTGGGCCCTGGTTGGTTATTGCCTGGTTCCAGACGAATCTGGTTGGCTCTTCACGACTTCGGCCGTGAAGTCATCCCTCAATTGAGAGGGGCCAGACTTAATCTGCCTGGGGCGATATGCATTGAGAGGGGCCAGACTGAATCTGCCTGGGGCGATATGCATTGAGCGGGGACAGACTTAATCTGCCTGGGGCGATATGCATTGAGCGGGGCCAGACTTAATCTGCCTGGGGCGATATGCATTATGCAACTAGGGGCCAGACTTAATCTGCCTGGGGCAATATGCATGGAGAGGGGCCAGACTTAATCTGCCTGGGGCAATATGCATGGAGAGGGGCCAGACTTAATCTGCCTGGGGCGATATGCATTATGCAACTAGGGCTGGGGTCAGACTTAATCTGCCTGGGGCGATATGCATTGAGAGGGGCCAGACTTAATCTGCCTGGGCAATATGCATTGAGAGGGGCCAGACTTAATCTGCCTGGGGCGATATGCATTGAGAGGGGCCAGACTTAATCTGCCTGGGGCGATATGCATTGAGAGGGGCCAGACTTAATCTGCCTGGGGCAATATGCATTGAGAGGGGCCAGACTTAATCTGCCTGGAGCGACATGCAACTAGGGGCCAGACTTAATCTGCCTGGGGCCACATGCAATATGCATTGAGAGGGGCCAGACTTAATCTGCCTGGGGCGATATGCATTATGCAACTAGGGGCCAGACTTAATCTGCCTGGGGCGATATGCATTGAGAGGGGCCAGATTTACGGCAAGACACTGAACCCCACATTGCCTCAAGTGGTTGCCACCATTGGTGTGTGAATGTGGGAAGTGCAGGACGCTGGCGTTGACTGTTCGCCGCTTCACCTCCCAATGCATGAATGAATGGACCACTGTCTGTAAGCGCTTCTTCGAGTAGGCACGTAAAGTGCATAGACAAAGCGCTATAAAAATGCAATCCATTATGCTGGGGACCACCTGGAACCCCATCAAGGACCACTGGTTGAAAAACACTGCTCTATAGCAATGAGTACTATCACAATATAGAGATTTCTTTAACACTTAGCTATTTTAACCAAAGAAAATCACTTACCCTACTTTGTACCACACATTTGTACATAAGTACTCACTAAAGCAGTGATTCCCAAAGTGGGGTCCGGGTACCCCCAGGGGTCCTTGAGGGAGTTCCAGGGGGTCCCCCAGCTAAATGATAGTTTGGAACCAAATGGACCCTTATGGTTCCATTTGTACACTCTCAAGAGTTAAATTAACATTGATTTTACAATATAAATTGGGGTCCCAGAGATAGAAATGCCATTAAATGGGGGTCCATAGAATAATGCATGTCAAACTGGGGGGTCCTTGAAATTAAACTGGTTGAGAATCTCTGCTAGAGCCGAAAGAATCCTCTCTTATGGGGGTTTCTGGCATGTGTTTTCAAATGGGGGTCCGCGGAATAATTAGTGTCAATTTGGGGGTCCTTGGCATGAAAAAGTTTGGGAACCACTGCACTAAAGCAGGGGTTCTCAACCCGTGGGTCGCGACCCCTCGGGGGGTCGCCAAATTATTTGAGGGGGTCCCCAAATTATTTAAAAATAAAAACTAAAAAACTAAACTAAAATAGCAGACCTACAAGCTCGTAGCGCGCCACCGAGCTTGTAGATCTGCTATTTTTCAATAGCTAAATTATAACATAATGCTTAAAACACCAAAAGGGGTTTCCGCCCAAAATGGGTTAAGGTTATTGTAGCAGTCAATTTATATTGGGGGTCGGGAGGGGGCGGGGCGGGGGTCCCGAGACATTGCCAAACGCATTTCCGGGGGTCCCCGGCCAAAAACGTTGAGAACCCCTGCACTAAAGTACCAGTAAGTGTACTTAAGTTACTTTTACACACGACTGAAACGAAAGTTCACATGAGAATGTGAATTTTCAGGAGAAGATAGTTCTGCATGGCTGCACTGAACTCTTCTCCTGTCTGTGGGGACATAAACAACTGCGTCAGCACTGCATTCATTCATTCATTCCAACTCCATTCTTGAGTCCGAACACATAACGGGAGCTGAGAAAAACAAACAAGACTGACTGCCAAAAAGGAGGAGGCTGTCAAAGTGCGCGAGGAGGAGGAGGAGGAGGGGGGGGAGGGGGGCACGGCTTATTGCTGCGTGGTGGTTTTTGAACCAAAAACAAAAAAAAGCAGAACCGGACTTGAACGTTATCTCAACGCAACGTTTCGTCACCAACATTCATCATATGATGAATAATAACATCATCCTGTTGTTGTAGAAAGAAAAACAAATCAAAGAAGCAAAGCAAACAATCGTGATGTTTGTGTCGGTTTTCAACGCAAAAAAACAACAACAAAACGAAACGCACACACACATTAAAGTTATTTCTGGCGACAGTGTTGTCGCTGGCGACCGTTTGAAATGCATGCCACTTGTTTTGTCGCTGCGTCTGTCTGTCTGTCTGTCCGTCGCTGTTCGCCGGGGCTTTAAAAGTTTATTTAAAAATCACAATGTATTTAGAACTATGGAGAAAGAGGGAAAATGATACTGATACAAGTGTCAAATGTTCACGGAATAAAAAACAAACACCCTTACCTTCTGAGCCATACGTAGTTGTGAAGTGGAGGGTGAAATGACGCGGTAAAGTATAGTTTATACGTCCTGAATGTTGATGATCAGCTCAGCTTCCACTATGAAGACACCAAACCTCTGAGAAACTTCCGTGCGGTGTGGTTGTTGTGCGTGGTCACGTGACACACACTGACACACACATACACACGCACACACACGCGCACGCGCGCAGAGAGAGAGAGAGAGAGACTGCTGTCAACTTTTAAAAGTATTGCTAACCCAGTAACCCTTCCTATGTGAAATGAAATGAAATGATTGAAATGAAATGAAATGATTACTATATTTACCCAGGGTATCTGGGCTAAGCTCAAGAACTTGTTTCCAGCCAGGCCCTGCTCATAGAACATTTCATCGTAGTGGTTCAATGCCTTGTTCAAGGGCACTTCAGCGGTGGTAATTGTAACCTGTCGGACCGCTGATTCGAACTGGCGACCTTCCGGTACCAAGACCGCTCCGCAATCCGTTCGGCCACCGCTGCGTATAACTATCTCTGACAGAAAATAAATAATCTTTTTTTTTTCACAATTTTATTACTCAACGTGTCAATGTAACACAGCTCTGTTTACACCTTTATTGTATTTGTACATTGTTTTATCTTGATTGACTGTCTTGTTCCACGTTTGCTTTGGCAATGTAAAAGTATGTTTTTCGCATGGCAATAAAGCTCCTTTGAATTGAATTGAATTGAATTGAATTGAATTGAATTGAATTGAGAGAGAGAGAGAGAGAGAGAGAGAGAGAGAGAGAGAGAGAGAGAGAGAGAGAGAGAGAGAGAGAGAGAGACTTTGACTTTTATCAATTCCTTTATTCTTAAAATTGTTTACATTCTTTCAAAACTACATATAAACTACAATAGGCTACATTCTGTACATTGCCCCATTTCCCCCTTATTCGTACATTTCATGTACAAAAGTGACAGAAAATGCACAATCTTATAGTTTCACATGATATAGCCTAGTATTCCCTCAGGGTGTAATGTAACACAGCTCTGTCTGTTTACACCTTTATTTTCATTCCTATACTTACATTCAATATTAATGTGTACATATTGAAAATAAGCCACTGTAAAGCCCTTAATTCAAAATCACCAAACTGAATTCTTAATAGAATGCCCGAGTGCCAATAAAGCACCCAACATTATTGTAACGTTGAGCACCCTGAGCTGGAGTCGAACCCCGATCTTCAACGCAGTAGACAGGCAAGCAACAAGCTACGAGCAAGTTATGGCCGGGTCTTTTGCAGCGTCGACTCGTTACAATATTTACTATACAGAAATGTAATTGTTTGAAATTGTGAGGGATATACCCTATTGGCCTGAATATAAGTCTACATTTTGTTTTTGTTTTTTTCAATGGAAATATCGTAAAAAATAAATAAACGGGACATTCAATGTTCTTTTTCCACAAATGAGTCTTGAAAAACGGGGGTCGTCTTATAATCAGAGTCATCTTATATTCGGCCTTTTTCTTCTCTCCTTATTTTTATTTTATTTTATTTTATTTTATTTTATTTTATTTCATTTCATTTTGTTTTATTAAAACATGAAAGTTATTGAGGCAAATTCTCTGTTGTAATGACCTGTAGAAACCACAAGAGGCCACAATATCCATAATAATAAACTTTATAACGTTACCTTTCATAGAAAACAATATCAAAACATGCAAGCAGTTCCAACTAAAGTGCTTTATAGTTACACAAAGACAAGCAAACAGGAAACAGAGATTAAAAGCAAAACAACAAATCAAAATCAAATCAGGGGTTTGCATAAAATAAAGGAAAACAAGAGAAACGTATTGAAAGGAAAATGTAACAGTCCAGTTAAATTGTTACTGCAATGCCAAATACGACCACAAGGCGGTGCCAGGTGCCCCCTTTGTTACTTGAGTTGAGAGCAGTCAGTGCATAGTACTAAAGTAGTACAACATCTACTCAATGTTCATGTACTTAAGTACAATTTTGATATATACTGTATATATATATATTTAGACTTTCCTGGAGTATTTCCATTCCAATTTTCAAGACTTGTACTTCTACTCCCATACAGTATCACAGGCAAATATTGTACGTTCACTCCACTACAATAATTTGAGTAGTTACTCTATGCCTATAGATACAATTTAGACTATTATTATTTTTGTTAAGCTTACATGAACCACTTCAGCCCTATTATATGCGATAATAGTCCAACCTGCGTGTGAACATCAATTTGTTTTGAGACTTATTGATATTGATAAGATATTGTCTATATCTTCTGAGATGAAGTGACCATAGGCATTAGGATGGTGTTAGGATGGTGTTGATCAGTGTTGATTTTGTCGACTAATACTATGACAAAAAATATTCGTCGACTACCTTTTTTCACTGACGAAAACTAAATGGAAACTACATGAACACTATAGGATGACTAAAACTAAGACTAAGACTATATATTGACAATTTCGTCAACAAATAAAAACTAGACTAAAATGTGACGAAGGGACTAGTGGACAAGAGATCCAGTATAAGTCATTTTACACTAGGTTGCATGCTGAAAATAGCCGATTCTACAAGCCGATCTACAAGCCAATCTACATTGTAGATCAGTAAGATCAGTAAGTGTAAAATCAGCCATTACGACGGCATCAAGGTCCGCCAAAATACATTTTAGTCTACTAAATCAACTGTAGATTTAGCCGACTAAAATCTTGTGATTTTGAGTCGACTAAAACTAGACTAACGCTAAAACATTCCAGGTGACTAAAATGTGACTAAAACTATATGAAAACTAGAACTGTACTCTGTCGAGTGCCTACTTGCTTGTTGCACCCAAGTAGTGCGCAAGCAGAGCGTGCAAGTACTGTAGACCGCTACAAACTTTCAAATCTCAGCCTCTCTGTGAAAGAACGTTTGCAATATTGAATTATTAGGTTTAGCTATTTCCTACGTACCTAGTGTTTGGAGGTAAAAAAGTAATATTTCGAAGTATGGTAAAAGCTTCTACCTATAAAAGAAATACAGTCCCATCGATTTAGTGTGTGTGTGTGTGTGTGTGTGTGTGTGTGTGTGTGTGTGTGTGTGTGTGTGTGTGTGTGCGTGTGTGCGTGCGTGCGTGCGTGCGTGCGCGTGCGTGCGTGCGTGCGTGCGTGCGTGCGTGCGTGCGTGCGTGCGTGCGTGCGTGCGTGCGTGCGTGCGTGTGTGTGTGTGTGTCCATCTGTGAACAGCTAACCTCCTAGCCTGGAAACCAGACTAATCTGCCACAGGAAAAACAATATCCTTGGGGAGAAAGATGGTCTGGCACTCCTCAGTTTGAATTACATTTCGCTCACCCAAGAGTCGTGGGTGACCTGCAATCAGAGCCCTCGATTCAAAGTGAGACTTTTTGGCTATGTCGTTTGAACTTCGACACTACCTCTGGGGGAGCCCACAGGGATCGAACTGGGAACCTTGCAGTTGCCATCTGGCTGCTCTACCGGCGACTCTATACCCCTGAGCAACTGCCACTGCCGAGTACTTGGAGGCCGACCTGAAGCCACATGGAACTCCATATTTGGGCAAAGCTGACATAATATTTGATGACTCGAGATTTAAGGAGCTCTATTTAAAAGCTGATTCACACAGTGTGAGTGCAGGCTTCTCTGGACAGTTTCTTGTGAGCCGCTTAAAAGGTATTTTGAAATAATATTTCCGTTTGTCATCAATCATTAAACGATGTTTGCCGGCGTACTCCATTCTGAAGGTCAGTATGACAGAAAGACAGAGGCTGAAATCCAGCAGATGATCCAGGACAGACGAGTGAAGATCCAGGAGGTCAAACACTCAGTGGGGCTCAGCAAGAAGGATGCAGACACAGTGCTAGAGGACAGTGTGCAGGTCTTCACCGCTCTGATCAGCTGCATTGAGAGAAGCCAGGCTGAGCTCATTGATGTGATTGAAGGGAAGCAGAAAACAACAGAGAAACAGGCTGAAGGCTTCATCAAAGAGCTGCAACAGGAAATCACTCAGTTAGAGAAGAGAAGCTCTGAGCTGAAACAGCTCTCACACACTGAGGACCACCTCCACCTCCTCCAGAACTTCACATCCATCAACACGGGGTGGAGACCCACCAAGGACTGGACAATGGTCAATGTCCATCAGTCTTCACTTGTGGGGACAGTGAGGACAGCTGTGTCCCAGCTGGAGAAGACACTCAGTCAAGAGATGAAGAATATGTCTTATGTTTATATGAGGAGGATCCAGCAATATGAGGTGGATGTGACTCTGGACCCTGATACAGCACACTGCAGACTCATCCTGTCTGAGGATGGAAAACAAGTGAGTGATGGAAACATACGGAAGAATCTCCCTGACAACACAGAGAGATTCTCTCCATGTATCTGTGTCTTAGGAAAGCAGAGCTTCTCCTCAGGAAGGATTTACTATGAGATTCAGGTTGGAGGGAAGACTGCCTGGTATATAGGAGTGGTCAGAGAGTCCGTCAACAGGAAAGATGCATATAAGATACTGAGTCCCAACAATGGTCACTGGACTATAACGATGAGTACTGGATATGCGTACCGGGCTTGTGCTGACCCTCATGTCCTCCTCCCTGTAATAGAGAAGCTCCAGAAGGTGGGAGTGTTTGTGGATTATGAGGAGGGTCTGGTGTCCTTTTATGATGTGAAGGCCACTTCAGTTCACCTCCACTCTTTCACTGGCTGCGTCTTCACTGAGAGACTCTACCCATTCTTCTGTCCCATGTTAAATAATGGTGGTGTAAACTCTGCTCCTCTGATCATCTCTCCTGTCAATCACACAGATTAGACTAGTAATAAATAATAATAATAATATAGCTGCAAGCAGCTATAAGACGGGGTCAAGCCCCAAAAATATTAAAATCACACATTGGTTGTCTGGCAATGCTGTAGTCCCGTAACCAGAGTCAGACTTCATTCGCGTGAATGGAAATGCAACTTCTTTGACGTGGCCAAAAAAAGCAGGTTAAAACTATAACCATGTGCCTGGGCCATGGCTCAGTGGTCCAGGCACCTTGGCTGGTAATCCAGTCTGGCAGTGTGCCGCGGGTTCGACTCCCGATCCCGACGGCCTTTACTGCATGTCTTCCCCCCATCTCTCTCCCCATTTCCTGTCAGCCTACTGTCTGTCCCGCCGTAAAAAATATAAAATAAAGGTGAAAGCCACAAAAAAAACATTAAAAAAAAAACTATAACCCTGTGGCGGGTTAAAACTAACCTGTGGCTCCCGACATGTCTGGCAGGTTACAACTAAGCCGTGGCAGGTTAAAACTAACCTGCGGCTTTCCTCCCCTCCCCTCCCTGGTAGAAAACAGCGGAGAACCAAATTTGGAGTGACGCACCTCTGCACTATTATCGGTTAGCGAAATACAAGGAAGTGGGTTTCCTATATGGCAGATTTTCCAATAGGGTTCCGAGGCTACTGTACTTCCCAGTTCCCACAGATTACAATCACCCAAGGAGAGTAGGAGAGTTTGAAAGCAGAGTGTTGTTTTTGGCATGCAGCAAATTTTGATTTTAGTTTTAGTCATAGTCTCTTGAATAGTTTTCATTTTGTTTCAGTCACGTTTTAGTCACCTGGAATGTCTTAGTGTTAGTCTATAGTTTTGGTCGACTAAATACCATAGGATTTTAGTAGATTTTAGTAACAAAATGTGTTTTGGCGGGCCTTGATGCCATCGTAATGACTGTTTTTACACTTGCTGAAAATAGCCGATCTACAAGCTTGTAGATCGGCTATTTTCAGCATGAAACCAAGTGTAAAATGACCTATACTGGATCTCCTGTCCACTAGTCCCTTCCTAACATTTTAGTCTAGTTTTAATCTGTTGACGAAATTGTCAGTATATATTTAGTATTAGTTTTAGTCACCATATAGCTTAGTGTTCATTTGGTTTCCATTTAGTTTTCGTCAGTGAAAAAAGGTAGTCGACGGAGAATTTTCGCCTCAGTTTTAGTCGACGAAAACAACACTGTTTGAAAGCATGACCAATAATGACATACAACTCCCATGCTGGGCGAAGTGCAACAATGTGCAAACACAGCAGTGAGATCCGTGAGCTGCTGTGACAGATGGAGAAGGATGTGCAATGGAACGCAAGTCAAGCACCTTAAGGACGTCTATACTAATCCACCAATCACGGATCTGCATGGAGCGACCTCGGTACATAGAACATGATCTATTGGATATTCTGACTTTCAATTATGTATGTTCCACAACGTTTTCTCATGCCAATAAAGCCCTTTGAATTGAATTGAATGCAGATGAAAGGAGAGGAGAGAAGAGAAGGAGCTGAGAGAAGTGGAGAAGGAGAGAGAGAGAGAGAGAGAGAGAGAGAGAGAGAGAGAGAAAGAGAGAGAGAGAGAGAGAGAGAGAGAGAGAGAGAGCAAACGAATGGAAGGATAAGGAGGCAGGGAGAGAGGGAGGAGGAGGAGGACGAGAAAAAAAGAAAGAGACAAGAAAGGAGGAGGAGGAGGAGGAGGCGAGGGGACTGATGAGTCATCACCACTGTGTGTATCAGCCTTGGTGGGCTGTGCTGTGGAGGTGGCACGCACGCACGCACGCACGCACGCACGCACGCACGCACACGCACGTCGTATGTCAGGATAATGGCTGAGTCGGTGAAACAGAGGCCTCAGCCTCATTAAGGAGTAAAGGACGGTGGATGATAAGAAGGACATGAGGAGGGACAGAGAGAGAGAGAGAGGGAGAGAGAGAGAGAGAGAGAGAGACATGGAGGAGAGGACGTTACAACAGTACACTATACCAGGGGTAGACAATAGTAGCTACAACAGTAGCCTATATACACTATACTACACTCCAGATAAATGGAGGAGAGGACATTACAACAGTAGCCTATACACTATACTATACAAACAAGCCCAAACATAGTACAGACTTATGTATTTATGCTCTGAAAGAAGCAGTGGAGACCTATTGAAGGCAGGGCTCTACTATGCTGGTTGGTTTTATTGATGCGTCGAGAGCTTTTGACAGAATTCATCACTACAAGCTTTTTAATAAGCTCAAGCTTAGGGGTGTGCCAAACTGTTTAATACGCATTCTTGTTTACTGGTATGCTAACCAGAAAATGCAGGTAAAGTTGGGGAGCACATTATCCACCCCTTTTCGGGTGGGTAATGGTGTCAGGCAGGGGGGGATTTTATCCCCAGCCCTCTTCAATTTATATATGGAAGGCCTGTCAATGCAGCTGGAGGGGTGCAGAACAGGTTGTATGATTGGCCTGATTAATCATTTTATGTACGCAGATGACCTTGCTATACTTTCTCCTAGTAGCAGTGGGTTCCAACAGCTACTCAATGTATGTACAAATTATGGTATTGACTTTGATATTCTTTATAATGCTAAGAAGAGCGTGGTACTGATATGTAGAACTAAAGAAGATCTGGAACTTAAGATTCCTGCCTTTCATCTGTCTGCTCAAATTATGGGCGTGTCCAAGATTACAAAATATCTTGGGCATATCATAACAGATACCTTAGAGGATGATGAGGACATGTTTAGACAGAGGAGAATGCTATATGTACAAGCCAACATGTTGGTCCGTAAATTTCACCATTGTACTACGGATGTTAAGGTAAACCTCTTTAGAGCTTATTGCACCCCTCTCTACACAGCTCCACTGTGGGTGAAGTATAAGAAGGAGAGTCTACGCAAGCTGCAAGTAGCCTATAATGAATCGAATCCTGTTAAAAAAAAAACAGGAGCACTAGAGCCAGTGGGCTTTTCTGTTCATTGGGTCTCACTACATTTATGGCTCTGTTGAGGAACCTGACATTCAAATTCATGAGCAGGCTGGATCGCTCACTGAATGGACTCATTGGACAGATGACAGACCCAGGCCGTAGTTCTGTAAGGTACACTTCTACCATCAGAGGACACTGGCACGAGTGCCTCGCTTAGAGTAGTAACCTGTGGGGCTGGGTAAATGTACTGTATTTTTATTTATTTTTATTCTCTATTTTGTGATGTACTGTCTTACCTTGTGGGCCACGAGCCTGTAATAAAGTTTATATATACACTCCAGATAAATGGAGGAGAGGACGTTACAACAGTAGCCTATACACTATACTATACACTCCAGATAAATGGAGGAGAGGACATTACAACAGTAGCCTATACACTATACTATACACTCCAGATAAATGGAGGAGAGGACATTACAACAGTAGCCTATACACTAAACTACACTCCAGATAAATGGAGGAGAGGACATTATACAACAGTAGCCTATACACTAAACTATACACTCCAGATAAATGGAGGAGAGGACATTACAACAGTAGCCTATACACTATACTACACTCCAGATAAATGGAGGAGAGGACATTACAACAGTAGCCTATACACTATACTACACTCTAGATAAATGGAGGAGAGGACATTACAACAGTAGCCTATACACCAGGGGTGCCCGCACTTTTTTTGACTTGAGAGCTACTTTCAAAATGACCAGCGCGACAAGGTCTACCCACCCAAAAAACATTATATCATTGCTGAAAATAGTTGGCGGCGGCGCTGGTGTTACATAAGACAAACGCACTTGGAATGGGAAATAGAGGGCGGAAATGGAATTGGTACTGTTTTGTTTTGTCTAACTTTGTAATATGCTTCTGGCGTTTGTGCGCAACACTCAAAAAACAAAGTATTGCATTGTGGGTTTGAGCCGACAGGCCCGATTTGATGTTAATCAATGAAGTCACCTTAATTGAAGTGGCAGATGCTTTTTTTAATTATATATATTTTTAGGGCCATGTCATGTGATCTACCTGCAAAGCCTTTCTGATCTACTGGTATAGATCACGATCTACGTTTTGGGCACCCCTGCTATACACTCCAGATACATGGAGGAGAGGACATTACAACAGTACACTACTGGTTTTCAACCCTTTTCATATCAAGGCCCCTTCATTTCTTAGGCATTTTGATCCACGTATAACAGGGGTTCTCAACGTTTTTGGCTGGGGACCCCCATGACAAATGCTTTGGCCATGTATCGCGACCCCCGCGCCGCCCCCCTTCCAAACCCCCAATACAAACTGACCATAATAGAGAAAATATATCATAAATTAATACTGAAACCAGATCAAGGAAAGTTTATGCATGTACTATGTGTACTATGTAAACTCTTCATATTTCCCAGCCATTCAGTTGCACTTCACTTGAGAGCGGAAAAACCCTCTTACGCTCTCAAGAGTTAAACATATATAAGGGTTAAAGATCTATAAGGGTCCATTTGGTTACCAACCGTCCATCATTTAGCCTGGGGACCACCTGGAACCGCCTCAAGGACCACAGCTGTACTACAGTCCAGATGAATCTGTCCAGTGCTGTCAACTACATTTACTTCAGTAGGCCTACAAGTTTTTGTATTTGTAGCCTATTTCCTTTTACTTGTACTTAAATGATAAATGGTGCATTTATATAGCGCCTTTATCCAAGGCGCTTTACATAGATTGTGCATTATTCACCCATTCACACACACATTCATACACCGATTGCGGCGGAAGCCATGCAAGGTACCAACCTGCACATCGGGAGCAATTTGGTGGTTCAGTGTCTTGCCCAAGGACACTTCGACATGTAGACAGGAGGAGCCGGGATTCGAACCGCCGACCCATGGATCATTGGACGACCTGCTCTACCTCTTGAGCCACAGTCACAGTCGCCCCAGAGTACTTCTTCTCTGCTACATCTCTCTAATACACATATTGTACTTGTACTACACACATACAAGTACAAACGTGCACCCAAATAAGTCACTTCCTGTCTGACATGCAGGCCCTCTCTCTCTCTCCTCCCTCGCTGTTTTAATGGCGAGTTTATCTGAAGGTTGCCATGACAACATATTGGAGGATGATCCCGCTTTACAGTAGGTCAGGGATGTGTGTGCACACACACACACACACACACACACACACACACACACACACACACACACACACACACACACACACACACACACACACACACACTTATATAGCCTATAGGCAATTGGCCTATACCGGCTGGAAAAAAAGGGTTACAAAATCGTTGGATAGAAAAAAGGGAAAAAAAATATTTTTGTCCATACTGTACATCAGTGCTATTGAACACCCTTTACGTCTGTGTGTTGTTTCGAAAATATTGAACCAATGGAAAGTAGTAAAAAAACGCATTGGACAAAACCTCTTAACTCCATTGGACCCTCAAACTGTCTGCAAAAACAAGGAATTGACAATATCTAATGTCACAACACTAACTTTGATGAGGCAGTATTGCATCGTTTAAAGAATAAAAGGTTTTTTTAATTTCCTTAAAAAATTATATTTTTCATTTCCTGAAAAATGAACATTTTGGAGTTATGAGGTTTCCTCCGGACAGCAGAGATATATAAAAACCCACAGACTTAACCACATTCAAGAGGTTTTGAACGTAGCGGAAATAGAAGATCTACAAGCTCACAACGCGTTGCAGTGCATCGCATTATGAGCGTGTAGATCTGACATATAGCAAAAATAGCGTCTGACACATGACGTAAATTCTCCATTCATTGTCAATGGGAATTTAATGTATGTGTAAGACGAAAATCTACACTAATAGCTGAATAATTAATATAGGAAGGCATGAACGGCGATCTCAGAACCATAACCATAAAGAACCATAAAAATGTTGAATCATGGAGATACGAGGTTACTGTGCAGCATGTCTGCTTTCGAAGGAAAAAAAGAAGAAAATTGTAAATCAATTCTATTGCGCGTCCCTCGGAGGTATGAACAGGACCATTATAAAAATGATCATCGCACAGCAACCATCCTTAGTGTTTATTTAACCGCGAGGGCATACAAATGGAACCAAACGGACCCTCGGCCAACGGGTCGATGAGGTTCCATCCGCGGTGCACCCTCGGGAGAGACAGACCCATATTAACAGGCACTCAGGATTTTACGGCGCAGGTCAACGATGTGTGACCTTTTTTTCTGAACGCAGCGCACTCTGGTTTGTATTTTCATACCTGTGAGCAATGGTGGAAAGTAACCAAGTACATGTACTCAAGTGCTGTTCTTCAGTAACATTTTGACGTATTTGTACTTCATGAGTATTTCCAATCTCCCAATACTTCTACTCCACTCCATCTCGGATCCAAATATTGTACTTTTACTCCACTGCAATTATTTTAAAGCATTATAGTTACTAGTTACTTTGTATTATTTGTATTATTATTACAACACATACATTAAACACATCAACCCTATAGGCCGCATATACATTTCGGTCATTCGAACATATCCGATCTACAAGCTCACAATGTGTCGCGATTCGATGCATTGTGAGCTTATTTATCTGCCTTTTTTCATCATTGGATACGATAATCCAATCGTGCATGCATGCACGCACGCGCACGCCACACACACACACACACACACACACACACACACACACACACAGTGTGTGTGTGTGGAGAGAAATGACTCCAAACACCAATGAAATTGAAAACCTTTTTTTATTAATCTGTATTTTAAGTTTCAAACTCTACATACATTCATACAGCTCGTTAACAGAGGAGCAAACATTGTGTGTGTGCGTGCGTGCGCGTGTGTGTGTCCCAGCTACCGACTGTCTGCACACACCCACATATGTAAATTATTATGTGCTGACAAAGGAGCAGTGTAATCCAGACAGACACATAATCAATGGCCGACAGTACAAGGACAGGGAGACAATGACATGGCGTGCGTGTGTCGTGCGTGTGTGTGTGTGGTGCGCGTGTGTATGTATAAATAGCCTAAAGGTCCAGGGTTTTCCAGAACAGGTACCTCACCATCTCCACTATAAGGCAGCTGTGTACAAGGCAGTCTGCCTCTCAACACTGCTCTACAGTTTCGGAAACTTGGACACCCTACCAGAGCAGCGGATTCGACCGTTATCTCTCTATTGAATAGGCAAAATCATCCGTTATCAGCACCTTCGAATAGGGCCAATATGGCCATACTGGCACCCTTGGCTGAACATAGCCTGGTCAAGGTTTCCCCCTGGTGGACTTGTCATTTCCAACTATTGTCGGCGCATGGAAACTAGGGGCTACTAATATATACTATTCTCTGCCTATCGGGACGTAACTCGGACGGCGCTGAGTCGGCGGGTGCCATGTGGCTCAAGGCCACCAGACACGGCGCGCCTCCGTCAGGACATCAGTGATAATGACAATAGGTGATAATGACATACTGAAACAGTGAGTATGCCAGTATGGCCATATTGGCCCTATTCGAAGGTGCTGATAACGGATGATTTCGCCTATTCAATAGAGAGATAACGGTCGAATGGGGTGACCAGAGGCACATAAACAGTCCTTCCACATATTCTGCCTCCAAAAGGATCCTGGGTTTGATTTGGGCCGACAGGGTGCCTTATATTAAAATGTATGACTCGGACCAACACACCCAGCATCAACAGCGCTCCTTGACCCAAAAACACCTCAGATGGGTCGGGGCATGTGATCCGTATATATGCCAGCCCACCAGTCTATACCCCGTCAGATCCCTCTATGGCCAGCTTCTAGTTGGTCAAAGGTCTGCTGGGGGGACCGAAAAAGAGGTACAAGGACCACATCAAATCAACCCTCCTGAAGAAGTGTGACATCAAACCACCAGCACTAGTAGTCCCCTGGCTGTTGATCGCCACACCTGGAGCTCGACCCGTCACCAGGGAATCACTCGTCTTCAGGAGAAGCTCACAGAGGAGGGTACAGCGGCGTGCACGGAGGCTATACCGACGTGCCTTAGCCTATTTAGGCCTGACGTCGAAATAAAAAAAAACGTTCGCTCTGAAAGAATATTTATTCAAAGATTTGCGTCGCATTTTCACGATTTTTCAAAAAATAGCAGACCTACAAGCTCGTAGCGCGCCACCGAGTGGCGCGCTATGAGCTTGTAGATCTGCTATTTTTCAATAGCTAAAGTATAACATAATGCTTAGTTAAAACACCAAAAGGGGTTCCCGTCCAGAATGGGTTAGGACCACTGACCTCCACTGGTGCCTTCCCCTAGCTGCCCCTCCTGCGGATCACGCATCGGTCTGAATAGCCACCTGGGCTATGCTCAAGACGACAGACAACAACAATAATCATGAATCGTATTTGGAGCAATGTCATCCAATGCAGTCCATGAACTTCAAGGTGCAGGCCCTTTGTCAGTATTCGCCAATAGAAGTCTATGTAGAAGAGCCACCATTGGACCATGAAGTGAACGGAGTTGTCTTACTCCAGGGTTCCCCAATACATTTTCCTCAAGGGCCATATTTTGACTAGGGAACCAGGCTGGGGGCCAAGTCTGCACGCGCGGAAAATTGGGTTTTTAATTTTTTCATTAATTAATTAAAAATTGTTCTCAACCAGTGGTCCGGGGACCACCAGTGGTCCTTGAGGGGGTGCCCAGTTTGACATGCATAGGCTACTGACCCCCATTTAATGCCATTTATATCTGGGACACCCCCCCAAAACAAAACAAAAACTTTTTTATTTTTTGAATTCTTCCAGGAGCCACAAGGGGGCGCTCCGCGGGCCGCCTATTGGGGAACCCTGTCTTACTCTATGGCTCTGAAACCTCCTAACTAACATATTCTAACTTTTTTTCCCTTTCTTTTGTAAATTAATGTAAAGTAACGCACTACTTCTTGATCACAAGAAAGCATCAATAGTATCTGCAAGCTCGAATCTGCTACTTCTGACACCTTCGAATTTGAATCTCGAACAGTTAACAGTTTTGAGGGTTTCTCCACCCGACAGGGACACATACAGTACGCATATGAACCAGTAGGCAGCGCCGGTCCAGCGTGAACATCAAAGCTATACATAATTAAAGTATAACCTTTGAGTGTGTGTGTACGGTTAACATTAATTGCACTCTGCTGGCCTGGACATTGGGGGTCGGTCGGCATTCGAATTCCTCTCTCCGCTGCAACGTGAGTGAGGAGGAGGAGGAACTTTATTGTTTGCAGAGATGCTAGAGCTAGCCAGTGTCCTCGCCTGGCCCTGGATATATAACAACAACAACAACAACAACAGGATTAACCTTGTTTTGGTTTTTTTACCGTCAGTTTCCAGACTGGTAATGACTATAAAGCTGCTAAATGCAGGGTGAGCATTCATCGGCAAATCTGCTTTAGTTCAGTTCACCTCCTCCTACTACTGCCTCACACTGGAAGAGCAGTGTGTGGTTCACACGTGTTTTCATGTCAAGTTAATGCATTTAACTTAACTTAAAAAAAAGGTATTTAGCCGAGGACCGCCGTCCGAAAATAAATCGGCGTCAGGGACCGGTGGCGCCTGGAAATATTTCAGACGACAGAAATATTCTGTCAGTCTGTCTTGATACATGAGTGTGTGTGTGTGTGTGTGTGTGTGTGTGTATATATATATATATATATATATATATATATATATATATATTAGTGCTGGGTGAAATGACTGCAAAACTATTCCAAACATTTGTCTCGATTACCAATAATATACAACAGATCTATAAGCATGTAGCCTGTATATATCAACGATTGTTTTGTATGCCATCAACAAAGTACAGGGTTAAGTAGCTATACCCTACAAATCAATTAATTACGTTTTTCTTGATTGCTCGATCGGGGGGGCGGCGGTGGCTCAGGGGTAGAGTGGCCGGCGAAGTGGCCGGATTGGGAACCGCGAGGTTCCCAGTTCGATCCCAGGCTCAGCCTTAGAGTTAGTGTGGAAGTGTCCTTGAGCAAGACGCTGAAGCCCTCCCTGATTGCTCCCTAATGTGCAGGTTGATCCCTTGAATGTGTGTGTGAATGGGTGAATGTAATGCACAATATATGTAAAGGTGTGAATGGGTGAATGTAATGAACAATCTATGTAAAGGTGTGTGAATGGGTGAATGTAATGCACAATATATGTAAAGGTGTGTGAATGTGTGAATGTAATGAACAATCTATGTAAAGGTGTGTGTGTGTGTGTGTGTGTGAATGGGTGAATGTAATGCACAATCTATGTAAAGGTGTGTGAATGTGTGTGAATGGGTGAATGTAATGCACAATGGAAAGCGCTTTGGATAAAAAGCTCTATACAAATGCACTGTTTACCATTTATTCAATTAACCTACATGAGCCAGATTAAGTCGGTTTTCAGTTAAATGCCCAGCGCTATATGCATATCATGTGCAAATACAAATGTATGCTCCATTATATCAAGAGGTGTGTACTAATCCCTGTGTGTGTGTGTGTGTGTGTGTGTGTGTGTGTGTGTGTGTGTGTGTGTGTGTGTGTGTGTGTGTGTGCGCGCCTATCCACTAGTCAGTCTCTCTCTCTTTCGCTTTCTCTCTGTGTGTGTGTGTGTGTGTGTGCTCTAGTCACTCTCTCTCTCTGTCCTGGCTCTCGGTGTGTGTGTGTGTGTGTGTGTGTGGGGGGGGGGGGGGGGTGCGTGCTCTCAGTCGCTTTCTCTCTCTCTCTCTCTGTCCTGGCTCTCGGCCATGCTGCTCTCGTCGATGTTCTCCAGGCTGTCTGCGTGCTGGATGCTGAGCTCGGCGAGGGGCATGATGGGTAGTGTAGTCTGTTCCGGGTAGAGCCACGGCTTCAGGCCCGGGTTGTGTCTGTGTTTCCACTCGGGGTACTTCACACACGCCTTGTTGATCTTCTTCATCGCCTGACCAGAGAGAGAGAGAGAGAGAGAGAGAGAGAGAGAGAGAGAGAGAGAGAGTTGAGAGAAATGGTTGTCAAGAGAGACATATATTTTTAAAATCAATATGCATGTGTACTAGGGTTGGGACAGTTAATCAAACTAATCGATTTAATCGATTTTTAGAAATAGCCACCTTGAATACAAATAATGGACTGGAAATTTCCGAAATGTAATTTTTTCTTTCAATTCGTCTTTCAAAATATCAAATAGTCTACTCCAGCATGCAGAAATTCTGCATGAAATGTGGCGTTGATTGATTGAACATTTTATTAACAAGTTTGACAACGAGTACAAGTAGTACAGTCAAAGGTTATGCCAAAAACCCCTGAGGCACAGACAGGCAGGCAGACAGACAGACAGACAGCGGTGGCCTAAGGGTTAGAGGAGCACCCTTGTTGCCAAAAGGTTGCCGCCTTGCCGGTTCGATTCCCCGGACGGGCAGGAAAAATCTGGGTGGGGAAGTGATTGTCATCACTCACCCAACACCGCTGAAGTGCCCTTGAGCAAGGCACTGAACCCCCAAATGCTCCCCCTGGAGCTGCTTAGTGGCCAACAGTATAAGACTGTGGTTGTACTGGTCAGCTCCCAGGTTCTAATGTGTGTGTGTGTGTGTGTGTGTGTGTGTGTGTGTGTGTTAAAATGAGCATCTGTGCTCAGCTACTTCCCTGGGTAAATAAAGGATTACAAAAAGAGACAGAGACGCAGGCAGGCAGACAGACAGTCCCTCTTCTAAAATATGCGACTACAAGACACACCTTACTGCCAGCGATGCGAACGAGCCAACGATTAAATCTCATTAGAACACATTTTTAACAAGACTGTCCTGGCGTACCGCGAGCGACAACGACGTCGCCCACCCCTCCTATAATTCGCTCGCAGTCTCTATCTGAGTGAGGTTTCGCCACCTCCAAACACCTTTATTGGCTGAGATCTACACGCTACTAGTTATTGGTTATTTGATTGGTTCAGGCTATACGTCGCAACCCAATGACCGACGCTCCATGTCAATCAGGACAGTTTTTCCGCACGATATCGCCGTCGGAACGCTCGCTCCTTGCCCGTGTAGATGAGGTGTTAAATTAAAGGGCCACTTCACCCCTTTTGCAACCAGATCTTACTTTAATTATGTTTGGGAGACAAGAAACACTTTCCCGGGGGTTTTTATGTGAGTAATATGTAGTATGTCCCGATACTGTATCGGTATCGGGAAAAGTATCGGATCAGCCCTTATTTGTCATATCGGGTCATATCGGTATCTGTGAATATGCCAGTCTAACCACAGATCCGACACAGGGGTAAGGGGTTGACACTATTGCAGGTAAATAAAATGTTGGGGCATGTGGAGTTTGCTTTGGAGTTGCCCAAACTGCAAGTGCACATTTGAGTGAGGAGTCTGCTATAAACACAACACGAGATATATAGCTAGATAGCTATACACACAACATGAGATCACGACATTGGTATGGGTATTCGGTATCGGCTAACACACAAATTGAGGTATCGGGATCGGAAGCAAAAAAAGTGTATCGGGACATCCCTAGTAATATGTGTTTTTGGTTTTTAGATATTTTAGTATTTCAAAGTGTCTGTGACACTGCATGGTCTCACTGCTGGATTACTACAATGACCATAATGCTTTGCTGCACTCACCCCACCTTGTGGAGAAGGGGAGGGCCGTCTTATACTGACACAACATGTAGTCCAGGAAGGAAGTGAGACCAGCGTCTGTGACATCGCAGCCACTTTGAAATACTAAAATATCTAAAAACACATATTCAAACTGTTTAAGTGCCAGGGACGTTAAGACGAGCTGAATCTAATTATGCACTGATTGCCAGGGACGTTAATTTTTTTTAAATCCGTATTTTTGAAAATTCCTCTAATCTGGTGTGCAGGTGATGACATGCACATGACATGCACAATATAATTACATTTTATTTATTTTATTTATAATGGGAACAGTGGCACCCAGGACCAAAACTGGTGTCCACCCCCTGGCACTTAAGGAGTTTTAACCACATAAAAACCCCAGGAGCTTGTTGATCTGCTATTTTTCAATAGCTAAAGAATAGCATAATGCTTAACCCATTTTGGGCGGGAACCCCTTTTGGTGTTTTAAACATTGTTATAATTTAGCTATTGAAAAATAGCAGATCTACAAGCTCGTAGCGCGCCACTCGCTTGTAGGTCTGCTATTTTTGAAAAATCGTGAAAATATTTATTTCAGAAAACTGGAGGATTTAGAAGATCTTTTTAAAATTTTGAGGTCAGGCCTAAATAGCCTGGCTAATAAGCCAGACCGAATCAGCCGTTGGCAAAAAAAAAATTGCCTGCCGGCGGATTACGGTCTGGAGAGGCTCAATTGTACGCCCATTTCCTACACCAGAGAACTGGTGTGGCCAATCGGGACACGGTATGCAATATGGGCGGGCTTTGGTACAGTGACGTTCAATGCTTGAGACCTTTGACTGACAGTAGGTCTGACCAATTGCGTCAAAGAGAAAATGTTTGAACCCGCCCCCCCGGGAAACAAGATCCATACACAGCATCTCCAGACTCAAATACCACACGACAGTGTGATTTGAGTCTGGCTTATTAGCCAGGCTAAGGCCTAAATGGGTTAAAACACCAAAAAGGGGTTCCTGTTCAGAATGGGTTAAACATCGGACAGCATTCGTTGTATACTCAAACGCTCTGGGAGAGTATTGTTCCTTTGCCAACATTCAGCCCAATTATTTGACACCGACCGACGCACAGGGGGAGGAGACGGATGTGAAGAGATCAAAGGAGAGATCGATAGAATAAACACAGACAGAGATGGAGAGGGAGGGGGTGGTGAAACAGAAAGGGTACGACGAGCCCAGGCTGTTAAGGCCAAAATGTACTTGCTTTGGCATCGGCCACTGGAACATATAAATCTAAATTACTTACTCTGTTCGGCTTTAAAGGAGAATTCCACGCTAGAAGGCTTTCTTACCTTTATTTGTGGTTGTTACGTCCACACCAAAGAGGTCCAGGTGTTATTTTGTGCATTATTGGCTATTTCCCTCAATGGGGGTTGGGTGTTTGTGCTACTTTGCTTATTTCCATCGAAATAAGTAGTAAAGTGTGACGCTTGGGATACTATTTACATTATGGAGAGAGGATATATACAAAAAAAATAGCGAATTAGCACAACAACCCAATGCCCCATTCAATTCAATGCAATTCAATTAAATTCATTGAGGGCTTATGGTAGGGGAAATAGCCAATAATGCGCTTTTGCACAAAATAACACCTGGACCTCTTCGGTGGGGACGTAACAACTACAAATAAAAGGTAAGAAAGCCTTCTAGCATGGAATTCTCCTTTAAGGCTTTGTAAACTAAACTTGTATGAGGCATAGGACCTAAATGGAAACAAGACAGCAAGGACTTTTTTTTGGTGCTATCCCTTTTGGACTGAGTGTTTGACTGTTCAAGGTTCAAGGGTTCAAGGTTAGCTTTATTGTCCCTTGCGGGTAATTGGTTTGCAGCCAGATCATAGTAAAAAAATCACACCTGTGTGAACTGAGTGGTGCAACTCCCCCCCCCCCCCCTCTCTCTCTCTCTCTCATTAGCAGGCAACAGTGCAACACTATCTCTCTCTCTCTGTTTCTGGCACGACAGCGCCCCTACTGGTACTCATGAGTCACACATGAGTCACACACATTAACACGAGTCACATAGGTGAACACGAGTCACATAGGTGAACACGAGTCACATAGGTGGGTGAACACGGACATTGCTGTTCCTTGGAGTGGTTGCACCACTCAAAAAATACACACAACAAACAACATTCAATACAAGACTAAGATCTAAGAACAGGGCACTAGAGACAGAGAATTCATGACATTCAAAGTAGCAAAGTCAGCAAAAGTGCATTAGTGGGCAGTATGTGCAAAGAGGCAAGAATAAAGTGCTAAGTGGCAGCGGTGGCCGAACGGATTGCGGAGCGGTCTTGATACCGGAAGGTCGCCAGTTCGAATCAGCGGTCCGACACTGAAGTGCTGAAGTGCCCTTGAGCAAGGCATTGAACCACTACCATGAAATGTTCTATGAGCAGGGCCTGGCTGGAAACAAGTTCTTGAGCTTAGCCCAGATACCCTGGGTAAATATAGTAGCTTTGCTAACTGCTGTTCAGCAGCTGAATAGCAGCCGAGGACAAAGGATAGTTTGAACCGATTAGTCTTTGTAGTGGAGCACCCTCAGGCGACGACCTGAGGGCAACAGTTCAAACTCAGACCGAAGTGGGTGATCCGATACCTCCAGGAGGGAGGAGGCTCTCTTAAGCATCTGCCTCTTGTATACAGTTCTATGAGTTGGGCTTCGGGTTCTCCCAGAAATCTTACTGGCCACTTTGACGAGGCTGCTGAGCCTGTTCTTGTTGTTTGCCAGGGTCAGATTACCGTACCAGGCAACCATACAAAACATGAGAACAGATTCAATAAAACTACTCTGTACTCTGTTGCTGTTTATACATTCTGTCTAATAAACTATTCAATCAATCAATGAATAAAAGATAATGACTAGATAATATTGGTATACAAAGTAATGAGTATATACCAGTGGTTCTCAACCAGTGGTCCTTGAGGAGGTTCCAGGTGGTCCCCGGCTAAATGATGGAGAGTTGGTAACCAAATGGACCCTTAGATCTCTCTCTCTCTTTTTGAGAGCGTAACATGAAATCAAATGGTTGCATTTTACGCTCTCAAGAGTTAAACTATAGAGTATGCACATGCATGATTTTCCCATCAGGACACGCCCCCCTCATCTAGACTGAGTGGCAAAACATTGAGCAGCATGGAGTGTTGGAGTTTGGAAGCGCTTGTTGGAAATCACTCAACCGTCCTGCGTACCACCAGTTTCTAAATGTCACATAATGCAGGAGGCAGCAAAATGTTGTGTCATTGAAAACAAGCACTTCCAAACTCTGACACTTAATCAAATGCAGGGCATTTCTTGACAGAAAGTAGCTCATAACTTTTCTATTGTGGATTTTTATGAAACAAAAACTTTGCAGATAGAAAGAGGA
The DNA here is from genome assembly GCF_951216825.1 of Electrona antarctica. Taxonomy (NCBI): domain Eukaryota; kingdom Metazoa; phylum Chordata; class Actinopteri; order Myctophiformes; family Myctophidae; genus Electrona; species Electrona antarctica. The sequence continues at coordinate 49,630,482 of NC_136792.1, read as the reverse complement.
TAATTCAAACTTTTCGTACAGCTGCAATGTTGGTGAGTTTAACATTGTTTAATGCAATCAGACAGGACTTTTCTGTTTGGATGAATGGGCTGTCAAGGCCAGAAAGTAGTTTTTTGCCACTCAGTGGGCGTTCCCGCATAACTTTCAGGTATGATGATGTCACGCGCATACCCTCTATAGTTAATTATCTGCATTACTTAATTTACAAGAAGTCTACACAATTAGAGAATGTAGACAAATTCTTATTTCGATGGTACCAAGTACCAACATCAATACAGCATGGAATTGTGGACAAAATTGTATTCAACGAAAACAAAACATTCTACGTTTTGGGTTTGAGTCGAGGCTAAATCTCATCAAACGGTGGTTCCGTGGCTCAAACCTCAAATGCTGAATAAATGAAATGAAATGAAAACCCACTGATATAATAGCCTACACACAGTAACAACTAAAACGACGCAGGCACTTTCCCAGATTGAAAGGTATAACAACGTAGACCGTGTTCAGCTCTAAATGTGTTAATGATAAAATTCTATTAGAGGCTAAATTCGTCGCCTCCTGCTCTCTCTCAACTGGCACCAGTTGAACCCAGCACAAAGGAACCTTAGAAACACACCTGGTACACACTGTACACTGTTGCGATTGCGTTTAGATGTTGTTTCCAAGCAACCTTTTTTTTTACAGGTGTCTTGAAAAGACAGCTGTCAACAAACACCCAGAGGACTATAGTTTCTAAAACGTGTACGTCACCAAGAGGGGGGCAGCGTCTGAAAAGCTAAATTCTAGCCCACATCACTCAGAATAGAGTGACGGTGGTATGTTTTTGTAAATATTGAGCTCGTTCTTGGCGACAACATAGTGAACCAACACCAGGATGGATAGAAAGAATGTTGGGCCCAAATACATTACAAGGACAAGGAAAATGTTGTGAACAAACACGGCTGTGCTTAGATACTTTGTTGAACGTTATGTCTCTGCCCCCGTGCGCCGTACAGCCGAGATCCAAGCCATTCTACGTCTTTTTGTAAACTCGTCAATCTGGGTTCCTTGGTGCTGTCTCCATGCTGGAAAACTGAAAATCTAATTCCGTTTTCTGGCTCATTCCCTCGACGTGACCTGCTGTGGCACTTATTTACTGAGTAAGTCTGCACCATTGTGAGGTCAGTTTAAAAAAAGAACGTATACAAGCACACCTGATAGTCGCTCAATGTAAACAAACCAGACAAGCCAACAAGTATGGCGGCCGCTACCATGTGACACATTATGTTGACGCCCCCTCCAGGAGATTTTGGTACACACTATAGAGCGCCGCAGTCCCGCCCCCTTTCATGACGACGCCAGGCCCAGGAAATAATTCCCAATGCATTTTTCCCATAGACATTTCAAAACGTATTTATTTAAAGACCTTATGTTGTTGACCTTAAGCGTTGTACAAAGCCAACTCGAGTTGTGACAACAAACACAATATTTTGGACCAAACAAATAATTACAAAGAAGAAAAACAAGAAAAAAAAGTGTTGTAACCTGCCGTTTTCTTCTTCTTTCTAATTATTTGTTCGGCCCGAAAAAATCTGTTCGTTGTCATGATTTCTCACAACTCGAGTTGGCTTTGTACGAGGCTTAAAAGTTCTCTAAGTAAATACTTTTTGAAATGTCTATGAGGAAAATGAACAGGGAATAATTTCCTGGGCCCTGGTAGGGGATGCCTTCATCCCTCTCCTCTCCATCCTGACAGGGCTGGTCTATTTCAGCTCACACACACGCGCATGCAGGGGCACACACGCGCATGCAGGGGCACACACACACACACACACACACACACACACACACACACACACACACACACACACACACACACACACACACACACACACACACACACACACACACACACACACACACACACACACACACACACAGAGCCGACATCATTCATTATACATGGAGCTCCATGGCGCCCCCATTCTGCTCTGCTGGGTGTGGGTGTGACCGTAATGCATGAGGCAACCTCTCTCTCTCTCTCTTTATAACCCAACCTCTCTCTCTCTCCCTCGTTATAACCCAACCTCTCTCTCTCTCTCTCTCTTTATAACACTATACAACCTGTTCTGCTCTTTACAGCAGTGGGTTTTCATTTCAAGGTCCATTGTTTATTCTGCATTTGAGCCACAGAACCACACTCAGAAAACAGAAACTACTATCTACCCAAATATATTGGTGAACATTCTTTTTATACCCTTAATTATTGAGTAAACTTGACTGCTATGAAATCAAGTAAAATCTACCTTAAAAATTAAGTAAGTGCAAGTAATATATTAAAGCAGGTTGAAATGACAATTATTGAGTAGATAAACTTAATATGCATTAGCACCTTGAATTGACAATAACGGTGCACCGTTTGATGAGATTTAGCCTCGCAGACCAAACAACTTAAGAATATTTTGTCGTTGGATAGGATTTTGTCCACAGTTTCATGCTGTATTGATGCATCTAATTGTGTAGACTTCTTGTAATTTAAGTTAATTATTTAACTCTTGCGAGCGTAAAATGAAACCAAATGGACCCGCCCAGGTGCCCATCATTTAGCCAAGGACCACCTGGAAGCCCCTCAAGGACCACTGGTTGTCCCCGGACCACTGGTTGCCGGGACAACGCTCCACACGTCCCAAACTCTTCTCCCTTCTGGCTCAAAAACTATGGAATGCACTTCCCCATTGCAATCCGATCTGCAACCTCACTCCCAACCTTCCGCCGTAGTCTGAAAACCCACCTCTTCAGACTCCATCATGGCCCGTAGCACTTGCCCTAGCCCCGAACATTTTTATGTAGACTTATAAAACTATACATGCATAGATCCATAGATATTCCACTGTTATGTTCTTAGCCTACGTATGAGTCATGATAACTACTTTTTATGTATGTGATGTATTGCCATGCTTTTTGTTCTTGCTTAACCCATTTTGGGCGGGAACCCCTTTTGGTGTTTCAAGCATTCTGTTATACTTTAGCTATTGAAAAATAGCAGATCTACAAGCTCATAGCGCGCCACCGAGTGGCGCGCTACGAGCTTGTAGGTATGCTATTTTTGAAAAATCGAAGAACCACTGACATAGAAACATAGCTTTTTCAGGATGTAGAAGACATTTTTTGAATCTGACCTCAGGTCAAAATGGGTCAAAATGGGTCGCTCTGGATGAAGAGCGTCTGCTGAATGCCTAAATTGTAAATTGTTGAGAACCACCGATCTAAGACAAACAACGCATGATGTGCTGTATGCGACCGACCGTGCAAATTTTCAACACGGTCGGACGACTAGAATTGTCGTCACTGTGTGTCAGCAGACACTCAACATGTCCATAACACATTATATTGGCATGAGCAAACACATAGATATATATAAACTCTAGATGGCTCAAGGCGGAGTTTCTGACGTCGTTCACCCGGCAGCCATCTTACTTCGGGGCTACAGTACAGTATGTTCAATGGCAGCTCAAACAGAAACAGTCATAACTCGCTCAAATCGGGTTGGTTTATTACAAACGTTGTCAACGTGGCTATGATTCAGGACGCTTATCTGCTTAATTTTCTTTTTTTTATATGAACGTCGTATAAAAGCATATAAGTATGCGGACGTCTCTGACGTTTATAACAAACCAAACCGGTCATTTAAGAGTACATGCCCCATAGACACAATGTTATGTGGCCCGAGGTAAGATGGCCGCCACGTAACGACGTCGCTCTCTATTGGCCAACAGCGCGGGTGAGCTATCTAGAGTTTATATCTATGAGCAAACATACCTTCCTTTACATTGTCAAAGCAAAACGTGGAACAATACGATGAAAACTAAATGGATGTATGATTGAAAGTCAGTCCAATAGATCATTGTCTATACATGTACCGAGGCTGCTCGGTGCAGATCGAGCAGGAATACATGCATGCCGTGATCAGTAGTCTTTAGGGTGGTTGTGTTCCATTTGATGTCCACCAACACAGCAGCTCACACATCGTGCTGCTGTGTTTTGCACATTGTTGTACTTCGCCCAGCAGATATTGGAGTTTTTGTTGTTGTCGTCATTTGTCATGTTCTTAAACTCTCCTCCATGCGTGTGTGCGTGCGTGGGTGCGCGTGCGTGCGTGCGCTGAATTTGACTTACTTTGGGAGCAAGGAACTGGGAAGACTTGTTGACAACCCACTTGGGTAGTGAACCTGCCGAGAGAGAGAGAGAGATAGAGAGACAGAGAGCGAGGGGGGGGGGGGGGGGGGTGGGGGTGGGGTTGTGTTATCTAGGATCAATGTGAAGTCACTCTGACCTGATACTTCCTACTAACAGAAGTCTCTCTCTCTCTCTCTCTCAGTTGCACACGCAATTGAGCGCACGTGTAAAAGCGAGATGTGATTCAGGAGAATAACAGCTTTCAGCAGCCCTGGCATCCTTGAGAGAGAGAGAGAGAGCGACAGAGAGAGAGAGAGAGAGAGAGAGTCAAGCGGAGAGAACAGTACTCTTGTCTTCATATAGTTACTATGGCGACTCCTTTAGAAATAAGGCCAGAGAAATTAATGATTCATTACAGCCTTCAACTCACATCACCCAACATGTGTGTGTGTGTGTGTGGTAGTGTGTGTGCATGTGTGCGTGCATGTGTGCGTGCATGCATGCATGCATGCGTGTGTGCGTGCGTGCGTGCGTACCCTTGGGGTCAACCTGTGCCAGGTAGGTGAGGATACAGTGATCTGGTCCCTGGCTCTGCACCATGTAGCCTGTCTGCAGAGACACGGCTCGCACTAAGTCCTTCTTTGGAGGGTATTTCTGTAGGGTAAAAAAAAACACGCACGCACACACAGGTTCAAACACACACACACACACACACACACACACACACACACACACACACACACACACAGGTTCAAACACAGAATAGATTTGTAGATACTGGTCACTACTAGTTATAAAGGCTAGAGGGCGGACGCGGAGCATTCGGAGTATTCATTTCAATGGAAGTTGCTCAGTGGCAAAGCACAAGAGTTCTTAAAAAGTTCTATACCTTGAGTCAATGTCACTGTGGAAGTATAAGGTGGCGAACTTAAAAGAGGGTCCAAGGCAGCTCTGTCCAGTAGAAGTAGAAAAATCCTTTATTTCATTGATTAGTTTAGATAATAAAAACAAGGGTTTAAAAACACGACCAACGTGTTTCGGCCTGCATGGGCCTTCATCAGGGTCAACTAAAGATGACTGTTTGACACGTCATTAAGTAGTGCCAGTAATCAGCATCTCATTAGATCACATGACTACATCATCATCAGAATAATGCAGAAACGACAAACACCTGGGTGTGCACACCTAACTATTACAGCTCATTTAGCAAACTGAATTTTACGTACAAAAACCAGAGAATAATCACATGTGAATACAGTATATAAATGGAGAAAAACAAAAAAGGAAAAATAAAAATAAAAGTATAAATGTTGGTATGTAGTACTATGTATGGAGGAGAGGAATAGAGAGAAGTCACTGTAGTAAGAACGGAATTTTTGCTCAGTGGCGTTTTGAAGCACCCGGAAGAACGCTCCACTCCCTTATTTGACCATCAACAGTTGGTGGTCAAAGTGCGGAAGTGCCAACGAGCGCTCAACGTTAAACCCCAGGTGCTGCGCGGGGTTTACTCGTGCTAAATGCACGGCCCCCGCCTGCAGTTCCAGCTTTGACCAGTAGGGCCGGCGGCTTCAGCGTGGGCCAGCCGCTCTGGGGGCTTACTGCAATCCCCTAAACAAACAGGCTCCCTCCCCGCTACCTCTCTGAACTGGTTGGAATAACGTGTTCCTTCCAACGCGCTACAGTACGTCCAACCGTGGAAACTCCTTCCCCTGTCAGGTGAAAATAACTTGTGCATTGAAGGAAGCATGAGGTCAGTCTGTTGCTCTCCCCAGGTTGGCAGAGGAAGTGTAGCACCCAGGATTACATTAGATAATTGACACTGGGTGAAAAAAAAAGCGGTTGCAAAAATCGCGGATAAAAGAAAGAAAACTAGAAAAAGTGCCCCTCGGGGCACAGGTCTCCACCAGGGCAGGTCAGGTTGTGGCCTCCTGGTGACGCTATAATAGGCCAATGTGAAAAGGGTACAATTTCTTCTTACGACTTGGATGGAAATTGGATGATTTGAGGCATTTTGTTTCAAAAATGTGTTTTGCAAAAATCCACCTGTTGGTGGCGCTATAACAGGCCAATGTGAAAAGGTTGGATATATTCCTCAGCCTAGTAGGGACGTCTGTGAAAGATTTCACGTAAATTGCACACTGCGTTCATGATTTGAGGCTTTTTGTTCAAATCGGGCCAATCCTGCAAATTTTGAAAGTCACTGTTAGCCAATCAGGATGGAATATGCAATATCGGACAGATCTGTCTTGATCACATGACTATACAGATACTGTGTAACGATTTGCAGGATTTTTGGACAAAATATGGAGGAGTAATATCAAAAAAAGTTTTTTACAAAAGTCGGCCTCCTGGTGGCGCTATAACAGGCCGTTCTGGAAAATGTGGGGCAGAGGTTCATCGTTGGCATCCAGGGAGTGTGTGTGCAAAGTTTGGCATAGATCGGGCCAACGGTGCCGGGGATTAGTTGGTAACAGACAGACGGAAGGACACACACACGGACACACACACACACACACACGGACGGAGTGCAAAACATACTCTCTCCCCATGCCTTCGGCCTGGTGGAGACAAAAAAGCAGCACTACAAGCCCTTATCACCAGAAACAGACCTCTTTAGAGACCTCTTTAGAGCCCTTATCACCAGAAACAGACCTCTTTAGAGACCTCTTTAGAGCCCTTATCACCAGAAACAGACCTCTTTAGAGACCTCTTTAGAGCCCTTATCACCAGAAACAGACCTCTTTAGAGACCTCTTTAGAGCCCTTATCACCAGAAACAGACCTCTTTAGAGAAGAGCTTTGGAGAAGAGCATACATTTCACACGTTATACTTGTAGTTATTCTGCTAATGCTCCAAATCCAGGAAGTGAAACTGGAATAACAACAAGTAACTAAATAAGCACAAACTGAATTAGCATTCACGAGTCAGCGAGTTTCTCGCAAGTATGGCAGCCATTTATGAAATGCAAAGAGGACGCAGTGAGCATGAAAGAGGTGTGTGTGTGTGTGTGTGTGTGTGTGTGTGTGTGTGTGTGTGTGTGCACGCGTGGCAGCGGGGCAGATAATGGAAATAACCGTTCACTTGCGGATACAAGCACCAAAATTGGCACACATACTCCTTAGGGATTGCTCTTTTGATAAAACCATTGTGCCAAATAAAATGTCAAGATGGCGGCCATTTCTCAAGAGGGCCACCATTGAATATACAGTAATATTGCATTCCGCAATAAAATCCCATAGACTTGTCCTATTTGAATGATCTTGGTGTCAAATCATACATTTTTCACTATGTAGAATCCAAATTTGGACCCATGGACTTACTCACTAGTTTCCTTGTACCATATATCAGTCCCGGAATCCTAATATTCTGCTAAATTAGAGGTTTGTGTTATGTCTGACTCGGGTAAAATGGATGGTAGTCTATATCTTAATATTGTTAGAGGTTTAGTATGTGTGTGTGTGTGTGTGTGTATGTGTGTGTGTGTGTGTGTGGGGGGGGGGGGGGGGGTAATGTAGTAGCTCAACAGAGCAGATGTCAACGTACAGCCAGGGCACACTGGTGGCACCGCTCCTGTGAAACTCAGCATGGGGTTCAGTATCAGCTGAGTAATTTGTTTGGTGTAGCTAAATAAACCGTTAATAAAACCGCCCAGGTGGAGCCTGCAGAACCATTGCGGCTCAAGAAACCACCACTCCTGAATGAAGTGTCTGGTGCTGGGAGTCTGGTGCAACGCACAGGTCCTGGCGGTACTCCTGGTGAGAGCAGGAGTGGACCTGGTGAGACGTAGGAGGGGCCCGGACAGGAGTCAACCCACAGAGCCTAGTCCCTCCACATGCCAGAATTGTGCCTCCCAGTCCCGGCAGAGTAGTTCCGGAGTGGTTCCAACGGATTGTGTGGCCCTGGTCTTTCCCTAGTGGGTCTGATCGAGGGTAGCTACTGAGACGTAAGTCGGGACTTGATCACCCCGGCTGGGTCACCCGAGTGAGGGGTATGATGTTCGTTAGACCCGAAACCCCGATGACTTTGGGATACATCACTGAGGATACATCCCAGGTGCATCCAAGTATTTTTGTTCTTTATGACTTCAGTGTCCCAAAAGTTGTCTAATAAGCCCTGCATATTTTAGCTAGTGTAGATTACATGTAGTTTACCATGTATGATGTTCAGTTAGACAACCGCGCCTGAATTGACAGGGTATGCCAGCAGGGGAGAGCCGAGACAATGGTAAGGATATATGACTTATTCATGGACTTACCAAGATGGTGTACAGATCGCACAGGACTTAAATGATACTGGATGAACGATCAGGCTAGGTGTAGATTTTATTGTCGAACCTAGTTGTATCCCATACCTTATTGTGCATGATGGCGGTAAAAGGATAACCCCTCTGCCTTGATTCACTGAATACAGATAATGATCATACTGTGTCTGTGATACCTTGATTACCATTCACCAAGATGTCTAATATAAACCCAGGACCGCCTAAATTCAAGACTGACTGGAGCAAGTGTTGTCTTTGCAAAGACAAGAATAGTATGAGCTCTCATCACCACATGCAAGACAATCACAACAACAACTAATATTCCCCTGGGGGTGGCATTGAATAAACTCTGAGGAGGAACAAGGTGCAATATCATGATTGAAGGTTGTCGCATTATGTGAAGGTTGAAGGTTGATTGCATTATGTTGTCGCATTATGTTCAACAACACGAAACTGGAGAGAGTGAGAACCACAAAACGAAAAGCAGAGAGTGGAGTAGAACCAGCATTCAAAGCCAACCATGTTTCAGATGTGACAAAGATGCCGCATACTCTGAACTCACAGAGTATGCGTCGTCATAGAAAGCTATGACGATTAATCTCAATAAGAGTTAATGAATGTGCTTGTGCCCAAACTTTAAATGACGGAAAACTTCTTGCAAGACTCAGTGGTGGAGATGTTATTGCACAGGAGCTCCATGTTGCATGCTTGGCAGACCTGTACAATAGAGAGGTTGTACCTCACAACCACAAAGAGACTGGAAAAGGAACATTCAACCGAAGAGGATGCCCAGTTGCCCACCTACAGGAAATCTCAGAGCTAGTCACACATCTAGTGGAGACCACCAGATCTGGCGAGGGTCCTTCAGTCCTTCGACTTGCAGACATATAGTTCACCTGTACGCCCAGTGCCTGGAACAGCTGGGTGTTGATGGACCAGCTGTCAACTCCACATGACTGAATGAAAAACTGCTGTAAGAAATACCTGCTTTAGAGGGAGTTGTGGTCGTTGCAAGATGTTAGCTGCTTTGCTAAGGACAATAGCTTCACTATAAGAGTCAGAGGGCCCTATTATGCGTGTCTTAAGTACCAGGTCTTATTCCTTAACTTAAGACCTGGAGGCGTGGTCAATGCCATTTGGCCACTCAGAATAGCCAAATGGCATTGATCACGCCTCCAGGTCTTAAGTTAAGGAATAAGACCTGGTACTTAAGACACGCATAATAGGGCCCAGAGGCTTCTGACAAGCCAAAGCCTACATCTTTCTGGAAAGCCAAATGAACATCCCTTCCCTGCTTGTGAGCCTCCAACTCAGGTATTTCTGACAGCAGTTTTTCCTTCAGTCTTGTGGAGTTGACAGCAGATGCATCAACACCCAGCTGCATTCCACTGGCTGAGCGCACTCTGCTTTTCGTTTTGTGATTCTCACTCTCCAGTTTCGTAATGCGACAACTTTTGTGATATTGCGCCTTGTTCCTCCTCAGATTTTCTTCAATGCCACCACGATCATCAAGTCTGTCTGGATCCATTTTATTAATATGCATCTCATTCATTGTGTGAAAGAGGGGAATATTAGTTGCAATCATAGTGTAGCCATCATGTTGTGATTGTCGTGCATGTGGTGATGAGAGCTTTACTATCGTCCAGTCAGTCTTGAATTTAGACGGTCCTTGATCTATATTTGCAATCTTGGTGAATGGTAATCAAGGTATCACAGTATGACCATTATCTGTATTCAGTGAATCAAGGCAGAGGGGTTATCCTTTTACCGCCATCATGCACAATAAGGTATGGGATACGACTAGGTTCGACAATAAAATATATGATCTACACCTAGCCCGATCGTTCATCCAGTATCATTTAAGTCCAGTGTGATCTGTACACCATGTTGGTAAGTCCATGAATAAGTCATGTATAGCCCCCTTACCATTGGCTCGGCTCTCCCCTGCTGGCATACCCTGTCAATTCAGGCGCGGCTGTCTAACTGAACATCATACATGGTAAACGACATGTAATCTACACTAGCTAAAAGATTCAGGGGCTTATTAGACAACATTTGGGACACTGACGTCATTATTTAGCTACACCAAACAAATGACTGCATATACTTGCTGATACTGAATCCCATGCTGAGTTTCACAGGAGCGGTGCCACCAGTGTGCCCTGGCTGTACATTGACATCTGCTCTGTTGAGCTACTACATTACCCCCCCCCCCACACACACACACACACACACATACTAAACCTCTAACAATACTAAGATATAGACTACCATCCATTTTACCCGAGGCAGACATAACACAAACCTCTAATTCAGCAGAATATTAGGATTCCGGGACTGATATATGGTACAAGGAAGCTAGTGAGTAAGTCCATGGGTCCAAATTTGGATTCTACATAGTGAATTTTTTTTGATTTGACACCAAGATCATTCAAATAGGACAAGTCTATGGGATTTTATTGCTAAATGCAATATTACTGTATATTCAATGGCGGCCATCTTGAAAAATGGCCGCCATCTTGACATTTTATTTGGCACAATGGTTTTATCAAAAGAGCAATCCCTAAGGAGTATGCACGTGCCAATTTTGGTGCTTGTATCCGCAAGTGAACGATTCACCTGTAATTTGCATGTTATCTGCCCTGCTTCCTTTTGTTCGATCGAGTCGAGATGCTACTCACGTTAGCATTGGGTTGCTACTAGCTGATGTCAACAACACTGGAGCGCGCCATATTGATCGCCGCCCGCACCACATC
>NC_136792.1:49611810-49614310 GCF_951216825.1 Electrona antarctica | reverse complement strand
ACACACACACACACACACACACACACACACACACACACACACACACACACACACACACACACACACACACACACACACACACACACACACACACACACACACACACACACACACACACACACACACACACACACACACACACACACACACACACACACACACGGCCCCGGGCTAATACCGTTACTACAGTTACAGCAGCCACAGGGGGAAACGGTGTTAATTAAACGTGACAGAGAGAGAGAGAGAGAGAGAGAGAGAGAGAGAGAGAGAGAGAGAGAGAGAGAGAGAGAGAGAGAGAGAGAGAGAGAGAGAGAGAGAGAGAGAGACAGAGAGAGAGAGAGAGATAAATGCATAAATGAAAGGGGAGATATGTGCGACCCCCAGATGATTGTATAATTTGTAACTTATTCTATGCCTCAGTCCAAGATGGCTATCGTTTCATCTCCGTTCCTCGATGGTCTTCTTCTCGTTCCCCCACACCTGTGTCTCAGTCGTTTCAACCACTTTAACCACCTGTTTAAGCCTGATTATTCTGCTGCCGGTGAACATCGGTGCAGATCCTCGCATATAACATAATAGATACTTTTAACCCATTTGGGCCTGACCCAAATGGGTTTCAAATTTTCTTTTTCTGAAAAAACCTTATGTATCAGTGGTGCTCAATATTTCATGTCAAGGACCCCAAAAATTATATGTAATATGCCTCCGCCACACCCCCCCCCCGCCCCTATGAGCTTGTAGATCTGCTATTTTTCAATAGCTAAAATATAACATAATGCTTTAAAACACCAAAAAGGGGTTCCCGCCCCAAAATGGGTTAAAGCGAACATTTTGAACTCAAACCTGCCTCTGGGGGTCCCCCTTCTGGCACAAGATATTTTGAGATGGGGGACGTCGGCCAAGTACAGTAGCCTACATTATAATGAATTAAACGCTGATATAGCAACACACGTTTGTTTTTGTTTTTAGACAACAGGTAAGATTTAGTAGATACTAAGATTTAGAACTTACTCTGGGAGCGGAACCAAAACAGAACCAAATGGACGGGGAAGGGTCCATTTGGTTCCATTTGTACACTCTTGGCGGTATAGACCCTATAAAAACAGCACCCTGTCCCATTTGAATTTGCCTCTGGGGTGCCGGCCAATAGAATGTGGATAACAGGATGTTGGTCCGCCCTCCTCTTCCTTCCTATGTTTTCATTCCCACTAACAACAATCTATACACGTTCTGAATGCCCCTGCCGACAGATTCAGCAGCGCAGCTCGGAATCTGTTCTTGAGACATTACTTGAACCCTGACGTCCATATAGAGGGTATGCGCGTGACATCATCATCAAACCAGGAAGTTATGCAGGAATGCCTACTGAGTGGCTAAAAACTACTTTCTGGCCTCGACAGCCCATACAACCAAACACTAAAGTCATCTCTAATTGCATTAAACAACATTAAATAATGTTAAGCTCACTTTGCCTGTCACTTTGCCACTCGATTTTCCATTCACTTTATGCATACGCATACCCTCTATTCTAGGGGGATGGAACATTAGCCATAAATTGATCTACATCTAACAGTGCAACGACACTCTCTCTGTTTGACTGAGGATAGAAGGTTAAAGAGGTCAAGGGTCCATTTGGTTTCATTAACTGGCTCATATAAGACTGTGAGGCCACTTAACACTACACTTAGCTCTGTGAATCGAAATGACTGACACCTCTGACCCCAAAAACTGCATCAATTTCAAAGGAGCTTATTGTCTCCACCAGGCCAAAGGCATGGGGAGAGAGTATGTTTTGCACTCCGTCCGTCCGTGTGTGCGTGGGTCCGTCCGTCCGTCTGTGTACAGCTAATCTCCGATACCGTTGGTGTGGCCGATGCCAAACTTTGCACACACACTCCCTGGATGCCAACGACGAACCTCTGCCCCAATTTTTCGGCCAGTTATAGCGCCACCATGAGGCCGACTTTTGCTAAACACATTTCTTTATATTACTCGTACAAATGTTATCCATACATCACGCAACTCGGGATACGCTATCTCTATAGTCATGTGATCAACACGGACCACTCCTCCGCGTCCCCATTGGCTAAGATTGCCTTCCAAAGTTCTGCAGATTTGTCCGTTTCGAACAAAATGCCTCAAATCATGAACACCGCGGGCGATTTCTGTGAAATTATGCACACACATTATCACTATAGGCAGAGGACGAAGAAACGCCACTTAACCCATTTTGACCTGAGATCAGATTCTATAAATGTCTTCTAAATCCTGACAGTTTTCTGGAAAAGCTATTTTCCATGTCAGTCATTTTTCAAAAATAGCAGACCTACAAGCTCGTAGCGCGGCACTCGGTGCCGCGCTATGAGCTTGTAGATCTGCTATTTTTCAATAGCTAAAGCATAACATAATGCTAACACCAAAAGAATGGGTTAAAAGTGGACTCATGGTGGCGCTACAACAGATCTGTGTACAACTTTGTAGGCACACTCCATAGAGGCCA
>NC_136792.1:49444310-49609310 GCF_951216825.1 Electrona antarctica | reverse complement strand
GCATGATAATGTACAATGAGGATGATAATGATGCTAATGCTAACGATGCTGCTGGTTGTTATCAAGGCCGGTCATAATCAGTGATGGAAAAGGTACTGTTTTACTAAAGTAAAAGTATCAATGCTGCAACGTAGAACTACTCTGTTGCAAGTAAAAGTCCAGAATTCAAAATGTACTTGAGTAAAAGTACAAGTATTGGCATCAGAATGACCTCAAAGTAGCCTACCAAAAGAAGAAAGTATTCACTATGCATTTCAAGTTTTCAAAAGTATACAAATATTTTAAAAACAGCAGATCTACAAGCTCACAATGCATCACGATGCGACGCATTATGAGCTTGTACATCTGCTATTTTCAAATGGCCGAAATGTATATATAGGGCTGAAGTGGTTAATGTTTTGTAATAATAATCACAGTAAATGTAGTAACTGAAGTTTTCAAATAAATGTAGTGGAGTAAAAGCTTTTTTGTCCCTCTGAGATGTAGTGGAGTAGAAGTAAAAAGTATTGGAAATCGGAAAGTAAAGTACAAATATCTCAAAATTGTACTTAAGTAAAAATACTTCCACCACAGGTCATAATAACAGTGATTACATCCCTGTACATATACATATGTATGTAATTTATATACAATGACAATAACTAGAGGGATTGGCGATTAGCGTGGTGATGCTAATGGTGATTAGCGTGGTGATGCTAATGGTGATTAGCGTGGTGATGCTAATGGTGATTAGCTGCATGCTACGACCGTCTCAAGACTTAAATTGTGTTCCTTCCTTCCTCCTATGATGGAGATAGAGAGAGAGAGAGAGAGAGAGAGAGAGAGAGAGCTCTCCTTCTCTAAATGACTGTCTCTCTTTCTCTCTCTCTCTCTCTCTCTCTCTCTAATAATATTTCATTTTATGTTATACCGTATGTTATATTATGTTCTCATTACAATTAGCCCTTGGCTAAGTCCCTCCCCAACCCGTCTTTGTCCAATAGGCAGGTTAGCAGCGAGGAGGAGACAGGGCAAGCTGTCCTCCTCCCCCATAGAGATGCATGTTAAATGACAGGATTTCTCCATATAAATAATCCATAATTTCAGTAGCGAGAGCATCAAAATTTATTTTTTTCCACTCTACACCAAATCCCTGCGGCAAAAAAACGTTGCGGATCGACAAGCTGCGTTCTTGGCTATAACGTTCGCGAGAATAATATGGTAAATGGTGCTTTTATAAAGCACTTTACATAGATTGTGCATTACATTCACCCATTTTCACACGCACGCACGCACGCACGCACGCACGCACGCACGCACGCACGCACGCACACAGACACATTGGGCAGTATTATGCGTGTCTTAAGTACCAGGTCTTATTACTTAACTTAAGACCTGGAGGCGTGGTCAATGCTGTTTGGCCATTCAGAATAGCCAAATGGCATTGATCACACCTCCAGGTCTTAAGTTAAGTAATAAGACCTGGTACTTAAAGGACCACTTCACCACTTTCCAACATCTCTTCATATAATTGGTCCTCACTAATGTTCATGATAAACCACCACCATTTTTTCCTACTCAGTCTGTGTCTCATAGGAGGGCTTTTGGCAGTTTGGACACCCGTCCACCAGTGACATCTTCATTAGGCAGATTTTTTTTAATCACGATTTGTTTTAAAATATATTTAGATTTGTATTATCGTGACAACGATGGCTTCAACTTTTGCATTGTAACTTTTCAGTAAAAGAAAGCCTGCCGTTTCTATTAGCTTGGATTCACCATCGATGATGTCACTGGTGGACGGGTTTCTGAACTGCCCACAGCCTTTCTATGAGACACAGACTGAGTAGGAAAAAATGGTGGTATTTTATCATGAACATTAGTTAGGACCAATTATAGGAAGAGAAGTTGAAAAGTGGTGAAGTGGTCCTTTAAGACGCATAATACTGCCCATTGTTTCAACATTGTTTCAACAAGTGGGTCTATAAAGATATGAATAAAAAAGGAACGGAATGGAAATCAACCTGTTCTAACTGTCATATTTGTCAAATGTCTCCTGGCTGTCTCTGCATGTAAAGGGGGAAATGAACACACCTGTCCTCTATGAATACACGCACATACACGCGCACGCACGCACGCACGCACACACACAGCCAGTCCCTCCTTGAACACACATAAAATACACTCCCAAGGGATTAGGCAAATAAGGGCAACTTACTCAAGTTACACGCACACGCACACGCACACGCGCACACACACACACGCACGCGCACGCGCACATGCAGTTATTGTACTGAGGAACGTGCTGTACTTACCCAGGAACATTCTGTTGACTTATTGCATTCATTTCCATAACCTCTCCCTATGTATCTCTGGCTCTCTCCGAGAGCTTTGAATTTACCACTGTGACAGATAGCACATGGATGGCGTTCACATACACAGGCTAGAGATGCACCCAATATTCAGCAACGCCTTGCTCAAGCCTCCAGGACGCTTCCCCGTTTTTCCTACCCGATTTCGCACCAGTGAGGGGGAGGGAGGGCCGGGGGGGTGCAAGGCGACGGCCCTATACAGTTAGTTGAATCGTCAAAACTCCTGCATTTGATCATCCATTTATTCCATTAGAATAGACCATAGACCATTTTATGATTTTATCTGTATTCTTGGAAAAATATAAAAATATGACAAGGCTATGAAAAGGCTACACACATTCATACAGCGATGCCGGAGGAAACCATGCAAGGCACCAACCTGCACATCGGGAGCAATTAGGGGTTCAGCGTCTTGCTCAAGGACACTTGAGCAAGACACCAACTCTGGGTGGAGGCCGCGGGATCGAACCGGGAACCTCGCGGTTCCATTCCAGGCCACTCTACCACTGAGCCACTCCCTCCCACAGATATGGATGGTGCTGGGGTTGAGGAAGGTTAAAATGGACATGTTTTGACCCCCGAAAACTACAATGACGGTGATAAGCGACTCACCGCTCACCCCAACACATCTCTCTGGTTTTACTAACCACCGTTTCGGTGGTCACCTTATCACCTAAAACTGTAGTACGAATAGGCCTTAACCCATTTTGAGCATTATGTTATGCTTTAGCTATTGAAAAATAGCAGATCTACAAGCTCATAGCGCGCCACCGAGTGGCGCGCTACGAGCTTGTAGGTCTGCTATTTTTGAAAAATCGAAGAACGACTGACATAGAAACATAGCTTTTTCAGAAAACTGTCAGGATGTAGAAGACATTTTTAGAATCTGATCTCAGGTCAAAATGGGTTACACCAAATCCCTGCAGGCAAAAAAAACGTTGCGGATCGACAAGCTGCGTTTTTGGCTATAACGTTCTCGAGAATAATATGGTAAATGGTGCTTTTATAAAGCACTTTACATAGATTGTGCATTACATTCACCCATTTTCACACACACACGCACGCACGCACACACGCGCGCACGCACGCACGCACGCACACACACACACACACACAGACACATTGGGCAGTATTATGCGTGTCTTAAGTACCAGGTCTTATTACTTAACTTAAGACCTGGAGGCGTGGTCAATGCTGTTTGGCCACTCAGAATAGGTAGGTCTGCTATTTTTAACGACTGACATAGAAACATAGCTTTTTCAGAAAACTGTCAGGATGTAGAAGACATTTTTAGAATCTGATCTCAGGTCAGAATGGGTTAACGGGGCCACTGTTGGAGTTGAACTAACAGTCAGGATTTTGCTGTGTGTAGCTGGGGGCGGGGAGGGGGAAGAAGAAAAGAGTTCTCCCTCAAAGCACCTGGAACAGAAGTGTATATCACACACATACACGCACACACGTGCGTGCACACACACACACACGCACAGCAACATGCAGAAGGTAGTGTAATCTACCTGTGCCACATCACCCATACACTGTAAAGCCCCGAGTGATATTTGAACTCTGAGAGTACAAATGGACCCGAAAGGGTTTCTCTGTATTTGTTTTTTTTACAGTGCAGCTGAATAATCACCCGCCTTTCACATCCTGTTCCACACACACACACACACACACACACACACACACACACACACACACACACACACACACACACACACACACACACACACACACACACACACACACACACACACACACACACACACACACACACACACACACACACACACACACACACACACACACACACACACACACACACACACACACACACACACACACACACACACACACACACCTCCCTTAAGTAAATACCTAATGGAAGGCTAAGCTCTCTGCCTGAACCCAGGCAGGCGCGTGACGCGCACACACGCACGCACACGCACACACAAAACAGAGCATGACGCTTCATAATTTGACCTGCTCGTGTTCTTCTCTTCTCATCTCATATACCTCTCCTGCTCTATCCACTCACTCCCCACCACACGGGAACGGGAACTGTGTTAAAGCGCCCATGCACGAACACGATAATCTTTCACCCACTTCTTCTTCTTTACAACTTCTTTGTAAGCCCGTGACGTGACAGTGAGGAGAGATATCTGACTGCGTCTGTGTCTCCTGCTAGAGAAACAGGGCAGGATTTCTACACCAATGAACAGATCAGCTGATGTGCATCAAACAGCCAGTCTGTCCGTGCCAGCCGAGCTGTGGCTTCAGAGAATGAGGAACCGACGGCTCGCTTTCACAGTCCGTTAAGATCCTACAGTCCCATGTGACAAAACTGGACCATCAGCATAATGTGCAACAGGGAGAGGGGGGACGGACGGGGACGGGCGAGTGAAATTAAATTTTGTCGCCGTCTGGCGTAAAACCTTGTATGTCCAAAAGGGTTAGTTTTAAACACACACACACACACACACACACACACACACACACACACACACACACACACACACACACACACACACACACACACACACACACACACACACACACACACACACACACACACACACACACACACACACACACACACACACACACACACACACACACACACACACACACACACACACACACACACACGTGTGCATTGTAGATGCTTGTAGATAGTAGTATAGAAGCTTGTAGATATTAACACACACAATCCGTGTCCCCTAACATCACATCGCGACGTGTTGTGAGCTTGTAGATTGGCTATTTTTGCAACTTTTCTGTGACACTGTATAGTATGGCATTAACTGATTCCATGCAGTTACCATTTTTTCTACATTCTCTAATTGTGTAGACTTCTTGTAAATTAAGAAAAGGACATGTTTGACAAAAATGTAACTCTTAAGAGAGGGGTCCATTTGGTTTCATTTTACACTCAAGAGTTAAAGATCTAAGGGTCCATTTGGTTGCCAACTCTCCATCATTGAGCTGGGGACCACCTGGAGTGTTTGTTCAGTTAACAGGAGTCTTCATGTCTCTCCAGCTTTTTATTAAACGGAAAACGCATTTTCAGGTCGGGATACCAATTGTATCCAATCAGGATAGAGAACTAAGCTGAGAAATGAAGCTGATAAATGGCTATACTTTCTCCTAATTGGCTAAAATTTAGTCACCTACAGTACCCGCAAATGTATTCTCTGTTTATTAAAGAGGTGGAGAGACAGAGAACACTCTATAGCTTTGTCTTAACCAAAAATATATAACTTACCCTAGCTTTAATTATACTCTTATACCTGTATGTGTGTATTTTCACGTACGTATTTCTTTGTTCATTAATTAAATTGTATTGTGATGCAAACATTATTTTGTAGGACTATAGTAGTACTTGGTTTAGACTAGTCATTGGTTAGACCAGTCATTAGTCCTACAACTACAACCTATCTCAAACCCTCACCATAACCTCCCACGGGGCAGCACACCTAAACCTAACCTTAACCCATGTCTAACCAATGACTAGTCTAACCCATTTTGGGCGGGAAGCCGGGAACCCCTTTTGGTGTTAGCATTATGATATGCTTTAGCTATTGAAAAATAGCAGATCTACAAGCTCATAGCGCGCCACCGAGTGGCGCGCTACGAGCTTGTAGGTCTGCTATTTTTGAAAAATCGAAGAACGACTGACATAGAAACACTTTTCAGAAAAGTGTCAGGATGTAGAAGACATTTTTATAATCTGATCTCAGGTCAGAATGGGTTAACCCATGTCTAACCAATGACTAGTCTAAACTAAGTATGCACCCCCTATACTACACCATGTTGCAGTGACTAGTCTAAACTACGTATGCACCCCCTATACTACACCATGTTGCTACTACACCATGTCTAACCAATGACTAGTCTAAACTAAGTATGCACCCCCTATACTACACCATGTTGCAGTGAAACGGGACTTCCCCGTTCTCCCAGTCTGTGACTCAGTGAAAGTGACAGACACAAGACAAGGCAACGTGGCAGCAGGCAAGACCAAACATTGCATCATAGAGTACGTGGTGTCAGCATCTTTATAAATGCACCACGTCTCTGTATTTCTGTAATGCTCTTAACTTGAGAACCGTTTGCCCCATCGACTTAAAATTCGACACACGCGTTCTACACCCCCACAGAGAGTGCTGCAGTGCCCTGTGTCGAGTCGGTCGGACCCACGGTTGTCCAGAGCCGCCACAAAAGGCCTCTCTGCCCGGGCTCTGGACAGAGAGACCCCTGCCCTGGCTCCATATGAAGCTGGCCTGTTCCGACATCACAACACTCCATATTTGGGCATGCCTGACACAGAACTGACACAGTCACTTCTCAAATCAGTCTGGACAGAGGCCGCCTGACACGCATTTCATAACGGCACCTGTTACGTAGCCACGTTGTTGCTGATATGTCATCAGCCAGCGCCACGCTTTCCATGCTTCTCACGGTTGACAAAAATAGCGCCGTTCGAGACTTGAGAGTAAAAACCTACGGTATATAGTAAACGATTCAGTAGTCCACTCACTCCACTGTCAGATTCAGTAGTACAAAAGACGACAGATGTGTGGGGTGAGTTTAGTGAATGATAAGGAGTCGTCGCAGGACACATAGCAGTAGCTGCGCAGTGTGCATTGATATTCACCTTTATGCAAACGACACAGTCTTATATTGTGTTGCTGACACAGCCCAGCTTGCCACCAGTAAGCTGCAGCTGGCATTTAATACTCTCCAGGTTGCCCTGTTTGAGCTCAGGCTTGTCCTAAATACAAGCAAAACTAATATTTGATATTGCTGTATTTAGTGTATGTTGTTGATTTTTGTGCTTTGTATTTCGGCTACATTGAAAATGAGGGCCTGCCCCTCAATTGTACTCCGAGTTTAAATAAAGGTTATGATACAACGTCAAACGAGTGTTTTTCCTCAACCCGCACCACAGACCAATCAGAAGCCTCGGCTCCATTTCAACCGTATTATGTCCCGCCTATAGGAGACTCTCCAGACTGATTTGAGAAGTGACATTTCAGATGCGCGGAACGCAGCTAATCAGGCTGGAACCCAGGCTACAGAACTCCGTACATGTATATAGGAATAAAGGGACACAGAGAGACAGATACAAAAATCTCCATATATGGGCATAAAAGGGATGGGTGGAACGGGTACTCTGACACGGGTACAACGGGTGTTACATAGCCGGGTGGGGCATGGATCTCCAACTTCCATCGTTAGCGACTCGGTGCTCTACAGCCGGGCACCAGTCTAGTGTCTACAAATGCACCAAGTCTCTGTACGTGTATAAGTACGTCTGGAATCCACGTAACTCGAGAACCATTCGCCCCACCGACTTCAAATTCGACACACGCGTTCCACACCACCGCAGGGAGTGCAGTGCCCGGTGTCGAGTCCGTTGGATAGCCGGTTGTCCAGAACCAGCACAAAAGCCTCTGCCCGGACTCTGGACAGGGCCCAAATTAGCCTTATTGATCACACCTGATCACCCCTAGATCTCCATATATGGAGCTGGCCTGTTCTGACTTCACACTGATGTTCTGACCTCTACATGACTATTTGGGCATGCCTGACAAAGAACTCCATATATGGGCATAAAAGGGACACATACATAATAACTGGGCCTGTTCTAAGTAGGCCAGTACCTGACGAGCACAGCTCTAGTTAGATCTAATTTAACTTTCAATGCAAGTTCAATTATTGTTAAACATCTTACAAGACGTCCACAATTAGAGAATGTAGAGGAATTGTTAATTTGATCAACGTTTGCCTGTTATCTCTCCTAATGGTACCGACATCAATACAGCATGGAATTGTGGACAAACTATTATCCAACGACAACACAATTTTGTTTTGGGTCCGACTCCGAGAGGCTAAGGGCAGTATTATGCGTGTCTTAAGTACCAGGTCTTATTACTTAATTTAAGGCGTGGTAATTTTTCTTTACCCAGGGAGGTAGCTGAGCACAGGTGCTCATTTTCAGCAACGCCCTGTTCGGCCACTCAGAATAGCCAAATGGCATTGATCACGCCTCCAGGTCTTAAGTTAAGTAATAAGACCCTAAGAAACGCATAATACTGCCCTTTATGTGCAAATGGCTCAAATGGCAAACTGGAAAAAAGAATGATCCTTGACATTGGAAAAGGGTTGAAAACCACTAGTTTAAGAGGCCAGTGTGCCACAAGAACGGCTACGCTAGTTTGCTTACATTATTCTAGGTTATGTTAGTGTGCTCACTGTATCATTCTAGGCACTTCAACATGACATGGCATTTCAAAACATGTGCCAGTGTTTTGGTCCGTTTATTTATGTCATACTACGGCAGCGTTAAACATACAGTACGTAGGCCTACACTCTCAAGAGTTAAACTAAAGCTGCAATCTGTAAAATGTACAACAACATAGCCCACCACAACTCGTTCAAACAACTAACCTTGATGACTATTTCTATGTATTTTGATGTATTACCAATGCCATGTGTTGTTCTTGCTTACTTGCTTAAATTGTAATTTGATTCCTTGTTCCAGTACCAACCACTCAGGCAAGGCAAGGGGGGGGGGGGGGGGGGGGGGGATATGAGCTCCAGGCAGTAGCCTACTAGCTTACTCTGACACCAGGGTCTCGAGGTGTCAACGGAAGAGACCCCCACTATAAACAGCTATAGTGTAGATTCTGTCTGAACACAAACATGAAATGCCATTGACAATGAATGGAGAATTTACGTCATATGTGTCCGAGTGTCAAATCGGCTGGGTCATGTTGCCGATCATATCGTGCGTCTCTATGAAGAGGTCTAGGTCCTTACTTTGATCTTGTGGATGGACTTCTCCTCGTCCATGCTCTGCGTCCACACCGTGATGCCGGACTTGTTGTAGGTCAGCGTCCATCCCTCCTCGCACAGACACTCCGCCTTGAAGCTGGCGAACGCCCGGTCGTCCGGGATAGTCACGCCGTCCCCGGACATATGGATCTGGAGATCTGTGGAGAGAAAAAAAGCGGTGGAAAGTTCCCATGGATTAAAGTTCTCTCGGGACTGCAACGCTCTATAGAAGCCTGCAGCGTGTCTGCATGCGCAGTTGTGAGCTTGTAGATCGGCTATTTTCGGTCATTAGTTTATTTTAAGATGAAACGAGTATTTGAAGTGATCAAACTAGCGTTAGAATACAAGTTTAGAAGCATCTTCCAGAAACATGAATGGTCTCAGAAATGTCCTGATCTCTGCAGCCGGTCGGGCCCCTAAAACATCATCATTACATTTTCCCTCTTGAGATTTTATTTTTGCTTTATTCCATTTAGAAAGTAACCAAGTACATTTACTCAAGTACAGTCACTTCACTACAGTTTGGACTTGAGGCATACTTTTACTTTACTGGAGTATTTCCAAATTGCAATACATTTTTACTGTTCTACTCCACTACATTTCAGAGACAAATATTGCACTATTGTAGCCTACTCCACTACAACTATTTGAAAACTTTAGTTACTTTGTAGATTGTTTATTATTACAACAAAACATACAGTAACCACTTCAGCCCTATATACATTTCGGGCCATTTGAAAATAGCCGATGACCAGACAGTGGCCTTGTGGTTAGAGTGTCCGCCCTGAAACTGGGAGGTCGGGGGTTCGATACCCCGGCCGGGTCATACCAAAAGACTGTAAAAATGGGACCCTATATGCCTCTCTGCTTGGCGCTCAGCATCAATGGGTTGGATTGGAGGTCAAATCAACGAATGATTCCCGAGCGAGCGCGGTGCACGCTGCGGCTAAAGGCTCTTTCATAGTCTGGATTTTCGGTGGTGAGGTGACCACCGAACTACAACATGACGTCACTGAGCCGTGGTGAAGAGCAAACCACCGCTCTCCCCAGCCCTTCTCTCTGTTTTTACTCACCACCGCTCAACGTTATTTCAGCTCCGGTGGTCACCTCACCACCGGAGCGGTGGTCACCTCACCACCGAAAATCCAGACTATGAATGAGCCTTAACTGCTCCAAGAGATGGGTTAAATGCGGAGAACAAATTTCACTGCGGTAACGCGTGTGACTAATCCACGACTTTGACTTTGCAAGCTCACAGCTCTGTGAGCTTGCAGATCTGCTATTTTCAAAGGATTCATTAATACATTTGAGTTACATTGTGAATAAATACATTGTGAAATGGGACATATCACTGTTATATTATATTATAATGGGTACTTTTACTTTTGTACTTTAAGTATATTTTTAAGTATATTTTGATACCAATACTTTTGTACTTTTACTCACGTAAAAAAAAATATTCCTTACTTTTACTAGCATATATACTATAGTATACTATTTTCTATTGATACTTTTACTTAAAAAGTTAAAAATCTGAGTATAGGCTACTGTTTTCCACCACTGATGAACGATTGATTGATTGATTTTTTTTTACACATTTCAAACCAAAACAAAAACTGCTACTTTGTGGACGAACCAGGATCAGTATTAGCACCAAGACTTGTTTACAACAAGGTCCACCTTTTTCAATTCATCAGAACATTTAAAGACGTACGAAACGAATCATACTCGTAATAAAGAAAGTTAAAAAAAAATATATATATATATAATTATGTACAGTATGGGGAGAGGGGGCTCAGACTTAATTTACAGGGGCCAGTCCAATTAAAACTCACCAAACGGATGGATGAATGGATGAATGGATGGATGAATGGATGGATGGATGGATGCAGACTGGATTCAAGCACCCAGTGCTGTCTGTCTGTCGGCCAGCCGGAGTCCCGACTCCCAGTCAGATCAGTAGTCCAGTCTTTCTCTCTTGTCGTCCTTTACAATCTTGGCTGTTTCAGTTCCTTCCAGCTGGAGCTGCTCGATCAGTGCAGGGGACGAATAACTTCTCTCACTCCTAATTTAATTTTCCTCTTTTTTGCATTGAAGAAGAAGAACAAGAAGAAGAAGAAGAAGAAGAAGCCTTTTGTAAAAACCAACCAACCGACCCGAGCGAGGAGCCGCGTCTTGTGATGTACGTGTGTGTGTGTGTGTGTGTGTGTGTGTTCTCTACCTACCTAACCGCCGCCGCCTCCTCTCTCTCTAACGTAGCGGCTGCTCTATTCCCATGAACATCAACAACAGGGAAACAGCGTGCGTCGCAAAACAACAACAATTAACAATTAATAACAAACACGTCCCGAGTCCCGACAGCAGGCCTTCGATCGATCAGAAGTGATCGATCTGTTAATTCCCAGTGATCGATATATATCGCTGTCGATAAGTTTCAGTCCACACAGACACGCAGTGGCTTTTCCTCCTCCTCCAGCAACCATATGTTAGCCTACGGTCTCTGCGTCTCTCTCTCTCTCTCTCTCTCTGCGCGTGTTCTCTCTCTCTCTCTCTCTCTCATAGAAAGCACAGTGCGGATATGACAGACAGACAGACAGGACAGGTGGTTGGGACTGATGATGCGGTGAGGAAGAGGAAGGTGAGAACCTTCCATAGAGAACCGCCTCCTCGTGATGCGCGCACGCACGCACGCACGCACACACACACACACACACACACATCCTTTTTTTTTTGGGGGGGGGGGGGGGGGGGGGGGTCTGGATTATTTTACGTTTTCTTTTTCTGTAGGTCTGTGTGTCTACTCCACTACATCTCAGAGGCAAATAGGCTATTGTACATTATTATTTGGCAACTTTATAGCTACTACTACTACTAATAGTTACTTTGTGGATTTTGACTATTATTAGGCTATTGCAAAAACATTCATTGGAATGAAAATAGCAAAATGTACAAATGAGTTTCTTGTTCAGTGCTCAGAGATCCGGTTTAGAGCCCCGCCCACTGTAACCGCTAAATGCCACCATACACACATACATGCGGTTTCCGTATCCGTTCCGTCCCAGACCGGATATCAATCCCATTTCTTTTTTTTTTCAGACGAAATATACTGAATGAAAGTGGAACATAGATGACATCTGCTGGTGAGATGCGTGTATTGCAGTCAAAATCATGTGACGCAGCATGCTGCTGCATAATGTTTGAATTTCAGTTTGACTGAACTGAAACGTGAAATGGCAACAACTAAATATTGATACAAGCTCCAAAGATTTGCAGTACGAATATAAAGAAAAAATCACACCCGTGTGAACTGAGTGGTGCAACTACACATTTATTGTTATAGTTACTGTACATTTAGAACCATAGCAACCATGCTCGTATTTTTGGTACGAACAAACACAGGTACACGGGTACACGGGTACAAAGCCAGTTGTTGGAGTGCCACTCAAAAAGAGAAACGGTCCGGGCACTCAAGGTTAAAATGAGGAGGATAGCCTTTATTAAATTCATCAGGGCAAGAAGAATATGTTAATATAGCCATGCAAAAAAATATAGGGTGCTCAGGAAAATAAATTGCTCAGGAAATAATGGTATACCTATAGTTCCCTATAGGTCGATCGATTTCAATCAGACATACGGTAATCAATTTAGGCCAATCTCAATTGTACTTGTTTTAATTGATGTTGATTATAATTATGTGGTGAAATATGTTATTTTATTCAGACCCTTACCCACCTTTGAGCACTCATCGTGAGCATAGAATTGAGAAAAATGACCCATGGGGACAACCAGGAAGGACCTCCAGAGAGACCGAGTCTGCTCACTAACCCTACCCGCCTATGAGCACTCATCGTGGGCATAGATTTGGGCGAAAAAATCTGATCTATAAATTAAATCATGAATGCCATGAATCATGATTAACTAACTACAGTTAATTCATGATGAATTGATCATAAATGAATAATGAATTGTGATGAAATAATGCTTAACTAATGCTTAACTAATGTATTAGTTAATCATTAGTTAATCATTATTTCATGAACCTTATCTGCAAGTGTTACCCAAACCTTGTTGAACTCACCTTAGAATGCCACCAAGGTATCTACTACTCTAAAGCAAGTGTCTTGCACACCTAAAGGCAACAGCAGTGGTGGAAAAAGTACTCACATTTGTACTTTATTAAAAGTACAAAAGTATTGGTATCAAACTATCAATTTATTTAAAGTACTAAAAGTAGAAAGTACTCTTTATGCAGAATGTCTCATTTCATGTTTTCAAATGCTCTGCTACTTCTCGCTACAGACTTTCTGGGGCAGAACCTTCCGGTTCTGCCCCAGAAATCATCTTGACTTGAATCCACGCTGTAGGCCGGGTGGGGTCCCTTGTCTCTGCGTGTTTATTCCGGGTGGGGTCCCTCGTCTCTGCGTGTGTAGGCCGGGTGGGGTCCCTCGTCTGCCGGGGGTTGTATTGACTATGTTTAACTTCTCAAACACGATTATTGACTATAAATATTTACCACAGGAACAACATTATCATGAATCATCCTTCAAGACCAAATCCTACAGTGAGACTGCTTTTAGTTCATACTATGTGCCCAGACCCTCTGTAGCCTCCCAATCCCATCCACTGCATGATTAAGACCATTTAAAACAACAGCGTTGAACCATAGTGCTGTAGGCCTACCCTCAGTAAGCAATTGTATAAAATACGAAGAGTAAAACAATAAACAACAGACAGGGGGAAGAAACGCAGAACACAACAGTGGTAAAGGATGAGTATTCTTTATAAATGTATTATGGATCGGCATTTGTATCTTTTGTGTAAATGTGTAACCTTTGCAGTGTGGGGGGATAACCACGGTTGAACGTCTATGGTGTCATATCAATACATAAAGTTGAAGACAGTCCTACGCATGAGCAGTTCATTGTTCAGAGGAACAATTATAGGTTATATTTAAGTGATTTATTTTATTACTATTGTAAAACTCTTTATATAAATATTCTTACTGGTATATGATTTATGGTTTGACATGTGACAGTTAATACATGTGACAAGTGACATGTGACCTCAGACACCAGGCTCTGTGCAGTGGAGGGGGACCTCAGACACCAGGCTCTGTGCAGTGGAGGGGGACCTCAGACACCAGGCTCGGTGCAGTGGAGGGTGACCTCAGACACCAGGCTCGGTGCAGTGGCAGGGGACCTCAGACACCAGGCTCTGTGCAGTGGAGGGGGACCTCAGACACCAGGCTCGGTGCAGTGGAATGGGACCTCAGACACCAGGCTCTGTGCAGTGGAGGGGGACCTCAGACACCAGGCTCTGTGCAGTGGAGGGTGACCTCAGACACCAGGCTCGGTGCAGTGGAGGGGGACCTCAGACACCAGGCTCTGTGCAGTGGAGGGTGACCTCAGACACCAGGCTCTGTGCAGTGGAGGGTGACCTCAGACACCAGGCTCGATGCAGTGGCAGGGGGACCTCAGACACCAGGCTCGGTGCAGTGGCGGGGGACCTCAGACTCCAACCTCGGTGCAGTGGAGGGGGACCACAGACTCCAACCTTGGTGCAGTGGAGGGGGGCCTCAGACACCAGGCTCTGTGCAGTGGAGGGGGACCTCAGACTCCAACCACGGTGCAGTGGAGGGGGACCACAGACTCCAACCACGGTGCAGTGGAGGGGGACCTCAGACTCCAACCACGGTGCAGTGGAGGGGGACCACAGACTCCAACCACGGTGCAGTGGAGGGGGACCTCAGACTCCAACCACAGTGCAGTGGAGGGGGACCTCAGACTCCAACCACAGTGCAGTGGAGGGGGACCACAGACTCCAACCACGGTGCAGTGGAGGGGGACCACAGACTCCAACCACGGTGCACTGGAGGGGGACCTCAGACACCAGGCTCGATGCAGTGGCAGGTGGGGTGCACCAGGTAACTCTTCAATCATGATGATGTTCATTGTACCATGATTTAATCTGCAGTCTGGGAACCAAACGACTCAATGGAGATATTCTAGGATTTCCAGACACACCGGTGGTGTGTGTTGTTCAAGGAGAAGATCAGAGGGGTTTACCCGCGAGGCAAGCCATTGATCTGCTATTGATATGATCAGCCTCTCCTCGTAAGAAGTCTGAGTGTCTGATGTTGGACTTCAACAGTGGTGGAAGAAGTACACAGAGGTTTCACTTAAGTAAAAGTATAGCGATACCACAAATAAAGAAATACTCTGTTATGAGTAGAAGGCAGGTATTCAAGATTTGACTACTATTGGCATCAAGCTATACCTTAAAGATGGAGTGCCACAATTTTTGTATTTTTCCAGTTTTTCTTGTGTCTATGAGGTGACAGTACTTCATTAGACACCCTGGAGTCGCTTTTATGTGCAATGTTGTATTAACTTTGTATTTAGGGTTTCTTCCTGGAGGCTGAACCCTTGACAGTCAAACGGGCCAATGAAATAAACAGTAATATAGTGACATCACATTATCAGCCCCTCCCTTAACCCCTCCCTTTGTATCATACAACTACAGCTGTGGGTGCGGCGTCAGATCAGGTGGATCACCAACCATCACCACCCACCAGGCAAACCAGGCATACTTAATGAACTGGTGGGGGTGCCCACATAAAAGCATGATTTAAAAAAATACTGTACACTTTTTGGAAAAAGTTCCTCCTCCTTATATTATAATAATACCTGATGATCATGTTTTATGGTGGAAAAGAATCGTGGCAAATTCAAGATTTTCCCAAAACCTTTCGAAAATACAGATCTACAAGCTCACAAGACAATAATAATCTAAACATGCAAAGTAACTTGAGACTAAAGATTTCAAGTAATCCTATGTAAAACGTACATTATACTTACCTCTGAGATGTAGTGGAGTAGAGGTGTAAAGTAGTGGAGTGTAAACTATCAAAAGACAATATAACACTCAAGAAAGTAGTAAGTATAGCAAGAGTATGTTAAAACATAACTTATACGATTTGGGGTTGTTGTATATTGTCTCCCTGCCCTTCTATTGAGACATTTAGATTGAGTGAAAGTTCATGTCTCACATGGACACATCTGACACAAATTTCGACCTGATGGTCAAGATTCAATTTCTCCCCTGAGCAAGCAAAAAGCATAAATGATAAATAGTAGCCTATACAGAGGTAGATCGAGTTATTTGTACATTAGGTTAATTGTCATTAGTTTTTCCATCTTGTCGTCGTATTAGCCTATATTATTAGCCTGTTAAAGGACCACTTCACCACTTTTCAAGCTATCTTCATACACTAATAATCATGATAAAATGCCTACTTGATATTTAGTAGGCTGTATTATTGAATTGTATACTCAGTCTGTGTCTCATAGGAGGGCTGTGGGCAGTTCAGAAACCCGTCATGATGAGGAATCCAAGCTAATAGAAACTGCAGGCTTTCTATTCCTGAAAAGTTTTTTTTTTTGCAAGTTGCAAATGGAAGCCATTGTTCCCACGATAATACAAATCTAACATTTTTGTAAAAGAAAATCTGCCTAACGATGATGTCATTGGTGGACGGGTTGCTGAACTGCCTACACCCCGCCTATGAGACAGATTGAGTAGAAAATAAATTGTGCCATTTTATCATGATAATAGTGAGGACCTATTATATGAAGATAGGTTGAAAAGTGGTGAAGTGGTCCTTTAAACCCAACAGCCCTTCAGACTTGGAGAAGATCAATAGAAGATCAATCGCTTTGGTCGCCTAATAAACTCTCTGATCTGATGGGTAATGGCAGATCAATGAAGCATAATGCATATTGGCTACTCCACGGTTCTTAGGAGAATATACACATAATAATTAGGTCGGTTCCACCTAATTAAGGCATTAAGGCAAAACAAGAAGGAAAAAAAATCAATAGAAAAAGTAGCTATAAGCTTTTTTTGCTGCAGAACTATGTTTGCAAATATGTACTAGAACTTTTTTACTCACAAACCAGTTGATCAGGAAATGTGCAAGGACTTGGCTATAGCCTGTAGTCCTTATATACATTTATGCTATATACACTATACCAGGGGTAGGCAACCTTTGTTATCAAAAGAGCCATTTTTGTCCCCAAAAAGTATTACAATTCTATCTCGAGCCGCAAAAATATCTTTGCTTTAATAAAGCAAACTTTATTTGTGATTGTTCTGGTCTTTCAATATTACATTTTATTGTTTGCTAATTTCTCAAAGCAAATCAAGTATACCAGTAAGCCAGCATGCAGCATTGGTGGTGAAAACAACAAAGATGTCTTGGCATTCATACATTTCTTATTTTTATCTGGTGTATAGGCAACATTGTTTTGCAATATCAAAATGAAAGAATAACTTTATGCATACTACAATAATAAATTATGATTGAAATGTAAAAAAAAAAAAAAAAAAAATCACACCCATGTGAACTGAGTGGTGTAAGGTCTTATATAGACTGATCAACTGTGGTCTGACGTCATGTCTGACGTAATGAAATCACACCCGCGTGAACTGGGTGACCATAGCAACTATGCTCATTTTTTGGTACGAACAGACACGTAAACTAACAAAGCTGAAATCACACCCGGGTGAACTGGGTGACCATATAGCAACCATGCTCATTTTTTTCGTACGGACAGACACGTAAACTAACAAAGCCAGTTGTAGGAGTGGTTTACACCACTCAAAAAGGAAAAGAAAACCTCTTATTCCTTTTCATACTTCTTTGCCCTAGCAACTGGGAGCCACAGGAGAGGGCCTAAGAGCCCCATGCGGCTCTAGAGCAGCAGGTTGCCTACCCCTGCACTATACACTCCACTACACTATGCCTATAGGCCTATACATAAATGATCATGGGATCCAGACTAAAAGGATAACACAAAAAGGTCCGGGAAATGTATATGTAGCCTATTCAATTCATCAACACATAAGACATTATATAGGCTAACACGATAGGTCTATAGGACCTGGCTAATATCATCAACAAAATAATGCAAACACTTTAGGCTACGTACAAAATAGATGGGAAAATAATATAGCTAAATTTTTTGCTTTGTAACGTGCAGTAGCCTATATAGCTTTCTAGTCTACATATGCCTAATCTAATATTCAAAACAGCTATAAGATCAGACACACAGTAGTCTAAGCTTAGTAAACTTACATTAAAAAATAACATCAATTAAAGTCGTTTCGAGTTTGACTGAACTTGATAAGTGGACACATATACAATTCGACAGTCAGATGATGATCACTGGTTTCGTGTTTGATTCTGGATCAGATCAAAGTCACTGGTTATTTGAACCAAAGGCTCAGGTCGCCCTTCATGTCTGTCTGAAGTGGACAGGACTCAGGAGCGATTCACTGGACAAGACACAACAAAGTGGACTTCCATTGAACACAAGGAGCACTAACGACCCGCCGAACACCTTGTTTGATGTGACGATGATGGGCTGATGATGTCTGAACTGGACCAGGGGGTATAAGACTGGACATGGACAGGTCCAGAGTTCACTCTTCTTTGGAAAGGTGAGGGGTTGGTTATAGGAAGACTTGTGCTCGCTGAACTTTTTCCACACTGACAACTTTTTCCTTTGGCACTTTTTGAGAACTGCAATGGAAGCGACCACCAAGTTCTCTAACTTCAGCATCAATCGCATTATGGGCTCTGGGTTTGGACCGTCTCCTCCTCATGCACCTATCCACACTGTTGGATATATACCTGGCGGATACTTTGGACTTTCCAGCGGCCAGGGCTGTTTGGACTCCAGTAATGTTGGACGCGTGTCGGTGCCCAGGCCTCCAGCAGCACCAATGCCCCGTGCAGCCAGTGGGCCATATCATGGGATGGACTTTGGGTTTGGATACGACAGCTACCCGACCTATGGGGCGTACGGTCTGCATCACACAGGATTCAGCCTTTATCCGAATTCTGTGCACACTCTGCACAGCAGGCCTGCAGGCTTCCCGATGAACACAGGTAAGAAATTATAGGCCTTTACGCAATGTCATGGTTTTAATTATTAATTTACATTTTTTTGCACACTTGTTTTTCGTTCTGCACATACATTTTATTTATTTTGTATGTAAGCTATAACTTACTGTTTCGACAAGTGCTAAATAAAGTGTAGACTAGCCTATTATTATTATTGGGGTTTGTGCTGTTCAGACCCTGCACATTGGTTAGTCTTTACGCATGAGCAAATTGACTTGTCATCAGGATCAGGCTATAGGCTATATGCCTTTTTAATGCAATAATCTATAAAGTTTCAATTGAATTTGAGTATTCATGACTAATTTATATGCATGTTGTTTTGTATTGGCAGGGCGACAGCCGTTGTCTTACCTGGATAACTGTAGTTACCAGCAGCAGCAGCATGTGTCAGAGAGGCCGCAGCCTCGTCCAACGAGCCGGATGAGGACAGTGTTCACCGAAAGTCAGACCAAACACCTGGACAAGATGTTTGAGGTCACCGACTACCCCGGAGTGGAGACCCGGGCTGAACTGGCAAGGGACGCCGGCCTGACCGAAGAAACTGTTCGGGTAAGTGATTATGATTATATAGGCTATAAATTGAGTGCGTAAAACCTAGCCAAACTGTTCCTTGCTTTACACATGGCGCGCGTCGTCGGCCTTTGCACAGATTCACCATTCATTGCTTCCCCCACACACAAGCATACAATATAACAGTCTCCTTTATTTCCTTCCAGGTTTGGTTTAAGAACCGCAGGGCTCGCAGGAAGAAGAAGCACTGCAGCAGAGTGGACACATCTCCGTAGTCTCGCCCCTCTGCTGCGTCCAAGCCCACCGGCCTCCACTGAAATCAATGACATATAAGCGCATCCTGCGCCTACCAGTATATTATCACATATCAGAGCCCTATGAGGCCATAATGTATATCATTATGTATGGCGCTATCCCTCTGAACGGGAGACCGCTGTCCAGGCAGACCTGGCGGCTGCCTGGGTCATCATGGTTCAAAACATCCCCAAATGGACTTGCTGCACTGCTTTAATTACAACAGCTGCACTAATGCTACAAGCAATGACAATGTGATACGTGTTTAAAGTCTGTAATTGTTTGTTTGAATTTACTGTAGGCCTTTTTTATTTATTGACTATTAGCACAACTGCTTAAAGAAACAATCAGAGACTTAAGTTTATGTAATAATTGTTACCAATCTGTTACACATCTGACACAAATTTCGACCTGATGGTCAAGATTCAATTTCTCCCCTGAGCAAGCAAAAAGCATAAATGGTAAATAGTAGCCTATACAGAGGTAGATTGAGTTCTTTGTACATTAGGTTCATTGTCATTTTGTAGCTTATTCAATTCATCAACACACAAGACATTATATAGGCTAACACAATAGGTCTAGGACCTGGCTAATATCATCAACAAAATAATGCAAACACTATTGGCTACGTACAAAATAGATGGGAAAATAATATAGCTACTCCCTTTAATTGAAAGTTAACTTTATCGCATTTGGGACATTTTTTGCTTGGTAACGTGCAGTAGCCTATATAGCTTTCTAGTCTACATATGCCTAATCTAATATTCAAAGCAGCTATAAGATCAGACACACAGTAGGCTAAGCTTAGTAAACTTACATTAAAAAACAACATAAATTATCAAGTCGTTTCGAGTTCGACTGAACTTGATCAGTGGACACATACAATTCGACACTCAGATGATGATCACTGGTTTCGTGTTTGATTCTGGATCAGATCAAAGTCACTGGTTCTTTGAACCAAAGGCTCAGGTCGCCCTTCATGTCTGTCTGAAGTGGACAGGACTCAGGAGCGATTCACTGGACAAGACACAACAAAGTGGACTTCCATTGAACACAAGGAGCACTAATCCCCAAATGGACTTGCTGCACTGCTTTATTTATTTATTACAACAGCTGCACTAATGCTACAAGCAACGACAATGTGATACGTGTTTAAAATCTGTAATTGTTTGTTTGAATTTACTGTAGGGCTATTTATTAGCACAACTGCTTAAAGAAACAATCAGAGACTTAAGTTTATGTAATAATTGTTACCAATCTGTATAGTAGGCTATTATACCAACCATCAATTAAAGTCGTTTCGAGTTCGACTGAACTTGATCAGTGGACACGTATACAATTCGACAGTCAGATGATCACTGGTTTCGTGTTTGATTCTGGATCAGATCAAAGTCACTGGTTCTTTGAACCAAAGGCTCAGGTCGCCCTTCAAGTCTGTCTGAAGTGGACAGGACTCAGGAGCGATGGAAGACACATTAAAGTGGACTTCCATTGAACACAAGGAGCACTAACGACCCGCCGAACACCTTGTTTGATGTGACGATGATGGGCTGATGATGTCTGAACTGGACCAGGGGGTATAAGACTGGACATGGACAGGTCCAGAGTTCACTCTTCTTTGGAAAGGTGAGGGGTTGGTTATAGGAAGACTTGTGCTCGCTGAACTTTTTCCACACTGACAACTTTTTCCTTTGGCACTTTTTGAGAACTGCAATGGAAGCGACCACCAAGTTCTCTAACTTCAGCATCAATCGCATTATGGGCTCTGGGTTTGGACCGTCTCCTCCTCATGCACCTATCCACACTGTTGGATATATACCTGGTGGATACTTTGGACTTTCCAGCGGCCAGGGCTGTTTGGACTCCAGTAATGTTGGACGCGTGTCAGTGCCCAGGCCTCCAGCAGCACCAATGCCCCGTGCAGCCAGTGGGCCATATCATGGGATGGACTTTGGGTTTGGATACGACAGCTACCCGACCTATGGGGCGTACGGTCTGCATCACGCAGGATTCAGCCTTTATCCGAATTCTGTGCACACTCTGCACAGCAGGCCTGCAGGCTTCCCGATGAACACAGGTAAGAAATTATAGGCCTTTACGCAATGTCATGGTTTTAATTATTAATTTACATTTTTTTGCACACTTGCTTTTCGTTCTGCACATACATTTTATTTATTTTGTATGTAAGCTATAACTTACTGTTTCGACAAGTGCTAAATAAAGTGTAGACTAGCCTATTATTATTATTGGGGTTTGTGCTGTTCAGACCCTGCACATTGGTTAGTCTTTACGCATGAGCGAATTGACTTGTCATCAGGATCAGGCTATAGGCTATATGCCTTTTTAATGCAATAATCTATAAAGTTTCAATTTAATTTGAGTATTCATGACTAATTTATATGTATGTTGTTTTGTATTGGCAGGGCGACAGCCGTTGTCTTACCTGGATAACTGTAGTTACCAGCAGCAGCAGCATGTGTCAGAGAGGCCGCAGCCTCGTCCAACGAGCCGGATGAGGACAGTGTTCACCGAAAGTCAGACCAAACACCTGGACAAGATGTTTGAGGTCACCGACTACCCCGGAGTGGAGACCCGGGCTGAACTGGCAAGGGACGCCGGCCTGACCGAAGAAACTGTTCGGGTAAGTGATTATGATTATATAGGCTATAAATTGAGTGCGTAAAACCTAGCCAAACTGTTCCTTGCTTTACGCATGGCGCGCGTCGTCGGCCTTTGCACAGATTCACCATTCATTGCTTCCCCCACACACAAGCATACAATATAACAGTCTCCTTTATTTCCTTCCAGGTTTGGTTTAAGAACCACAGGGCTCGCAGGAAGAAGCACTGCAGCAGAGTGAACACATCTCCGTAGTCGCTGCCCCTCTGCTGCGTCCAAGCCCACCGGCCTCCACTGAAATCAATGACATATAAGCGCATCCTGCGCCTACCAGTATATTATCACATATCAGAGCCCTATGAGGCCATAATGTATATCATTATGTATGGCGCTATCCCTCTGAACGGGAGACCGCTGTCCAGGCAGACCTGGTGGCTGCCTGGGTCATCATGGTTCAAAACATCCCCAAATGGACTTGCTGCACTGCTTTAATTACAACAGCTGCACTAATGCTACAAGCAACGACAATGTGATACGTGTTTAAAGTCTGTAATTGTTTGTTTGAATTTACTGTAGGGCTTTTTTATTTATTGACTATTAGCACAACTGCTTAAAGAAACAATCAGAGACTTAAGTTTATGTAATAATTGTTACCAATCTGTTACACATCTGACACAAATTTCGACCTGATGGTCAAGATTCAATTTCTCCCCTGAGCAAGCAAAAAGCATAAATGGTAAATAGTAGCCTATACAGAGGTAGATTGAGTTCTTTGTACATTAGGTTCATTGTCATTATGTAGCTTATTCAATTCATCAACACACAAGACATTATATAGGCTAACACAATAGGTCTAGGACCTGGCTAATATCATCAACAAAATAATGCAAACACTATTGGCTACGTACAAAATAGATGGGAAAATAATATAGCTACTCCCTTTAATTGAAAGTTAACTTTATCGCATTTGGGATTTCTTTTGCTTGGTAACGTGCAGTAGCCTATATAGCTTTCTAGTCTACATATGCCTAATCTAATATTCAAAGCAGCTATAAGATCAGACACACAGTAGGCTAAGCTTAGTAAACTTACATTAAAAAACAACATAAATTATCAAGTCGTTTCGAGTTCGACTGAACTTGATCAGTGGACACATACAATTCGACACTCAGATGATGATCACTGGTTTCGTGTTTGATTCTGGATCAGATCAAAGTCACTGGTTCTTTGAACCAAAGGCTCAGGTCGCCCTTCATGTCTGTCTGAAGTGGACAGGACTCAGGAGCGATTCACTGGACAAGACACAACAAAGTGGACTTCCATTGAACACAAGGAGCACTAATCCCCAAATGGACTTGCTGCACTGCTTTATTTATTTATTACAACAGCTGCACTAATGCTACAAGCAACGACAATGTGATACGTGTTTAAAGTCTGTAATTGTTTGTTTGAATTTACTGTAGGGCTATTTATTAGCACAACTGCTTAAAGAAACAATCAGAGACTTAAGTTTATGTAATAATTGTTACCAATCTGTATAGTAGGCTATTATACCAACCATCAATTAAAGTCGTTTCGAGTTCGACTGAACTTGATCAGTGGACACGTATACAATTCGACAGTCAGATGATGATCACTGGTTTCGTGTTTGATTCTGGATCAGATCAAAGTCACTGGTTCTTTGAACCAAAGGCTCAGGTAGCCCTTCAAGTCTGTCTGAAGTGGACAGGACTCAGGAGCGATGGAAGACACATTAAAGTGGACTTCCATTGAACACAAGGAGCACTAACGACCCGCCGAACACCTTGTTTGATGTGACGATGATGGGCTGATGATGTCTGAACTGGACCAGGGGGTATAAGACTGGACATGGACAGGTCCAGAGTTCACTCTTCTTTGGAAAGGTGAGGGGTTGGTTATAGGAAGACTTGTGCTCGCTGAACTTTTTCCACACTGACAACTTTTTCCTTTGGCACTTTTTAAGAACTGCAATGGAAGCGACCACCAAGTTCTCTAACTTCAGCATCAATCGCATTATGGGCTCTGGGTTTGGACCGTCTCCTCCTCATGCACCTATCCACACTGTTGGATATATACCTGGCGGATACTTTGGACTTTCCAGCGGCCAGGGCTGTTTGGACTCCAGTAATGTTGGACGCGTGTCGGTGCCCAGGCCTCCAGCAGCACCAATGCCCCGTGCAGCCAGTGGGCCATATCATGGGATGGACTTTGGGTTTGGATACGACAGCTACCCGACCTATGGGGCGTACGGTCTGCATCACGCAGGATTCAGCCTTTATCCGAATTCTGTGCACACTCTGCACAGCAGGCCTACAGGCTTCCCGATGAACACAGGTAAGAAATTATAGGCCTTTACGCAATGTCATGGTTTTAATTATTAATTTACATTTTTTTGCACACTTGTTTTTCGTTCTGCACATACATTTTATTTATTTTGTATGTAAGCTATAACTTACTGTTTCGACAAGTGCTAAATAAAGTGTAGACTAGCCTATTATTATTATTGGGGTTTGTGCTGTTCAGACCCTGCACATTGGTTAGTCTTTACGCATGAGCAAATTGACTTGTCATCAGGATCAGGCTATAGGCTATATGCCTTTTTAATGCAATAATCTATAAAGTTTCAATTTAATTTGAGTATTCATGACTAATTTATATGCATGTTGTTTTGTATTGGCAGGGCGACAGCCGTTGTCTTACCTGGATAACTGTAGTTACCAGCAGCAGCAGCATGTGTCAGAGAGGCCGCAGCCTCGTCCAACGAGCCGGATGAGGACAGTGTTCACCGAAAGTCAGACCAAACACCTGGACAAGATGTTTGAGGTCACCGACTACCCCGGAGTGGAGACCCGGGCTGAACTGGC
This sequence comes from Electrona antarctica, assembly GCF_951216825.1. Lineage (NCBI taxonomy): Eukaryota > Metazoa > Chordata > Actinopteri > Myctophiformes > Myctophidae > Electrona > Electrona antarctica. The sequence continues at coordinate 49,583,847 of NC_136792.1, read as the reverse complement.
AAGGGACGCCGGCCTGACCGAAGAAACTGTTCGGGTAAGTGATTATGATTATATAGGCTATAAATTGAGTGCGTAAAACCTAGCCAAACTGTTCCTTGCTTTACGCATGGCGCGCGTCGTCGGCCTTTGCACAGATTCACCATTCATTGCTTCCCCCACACACAAGCATACAATATAACAGTCTCCTTTATTTCCTTCCAGGTTTGGTTTAAGAACCGCAGGGCTCGCAGGAAGAAGAAGCACTGCAGCAGAGTGGACACATCTCCGTAGTCTCGCCCCTCTGCTGCGTCCAAGCCCACCGGCCTCCACTGAAATCAATAACATATAAGTGCATCCTGCGCCTACCAGTATATTATCACATATCAGAGCCCTATGAGGCCATAATGTATATCATTATGTATGGCGCTATCCCTCTGAACGGGAGACCGCTGTCCAGGCAGACCTGGTGGCTGCCTGGGTCATCATGGTTCAAAACATCCCCAAATGGACTTGCTGCACTGCTTTAATTACAACAGCTGCACTAATGCTACAAGCAACGACAATGTGATACGTGTTTAAAGTCTGTAATTGTTTGTTTGAATTTACTGTAGGGCTTTTTTATTTATTGACTATTAGCACAACTGCTTAAAGAAACAATCAGAGACTTAAGTTTATGTAATAATTGTTACCAATCTGTTACACATCTGACACAAATTTCGACCTGATGGTCAAGATTCAATTTCTCCCCTGAGCAAGCAAAAAGCATAAATGGTAAATAGTAGCCTATACAGAGGTAGATTGAGTTCTTTGTACATTAGGTTCATTGTCATTATGTAGCTTATTCAATTCATCAACACACAAGACATTATATAGGCTAACACAATAGGTCTAGGACCTGGCTAATATCATCAACAAAATAATGCAAACACTATTGGCTACGTACAAAATAGATGGGAAAATAATATAGCTACTCCCTTTAATTGAAAGTTAACTTTATCGCATTTGGGAATTTTTTTGCTTGGTAACGTGCAGTAGCCTATATAGCTTTCTAGTCTACATGTTTGCCTAATCTAATATTCAAAGCAGCTATAAGATCAGACACACAGTAGGCTAAGCTTAGTAAACTTACATTAAAAAATAACATAAATTATCAAGTCGTTTCGAGTTCGACTGAACTTGATCAGTGGACACATACAATTCGACACTCAGATGATGATCACTGGTTTCGTGTTTGATTCTGGATCAGATCAAAGTCACTGGTTCTTTGAACCAAAGGCTCAGGTCGCCCTTCATGTCTGTCTGAAGTGGACAGGACTCAGGAGCGATTCACTGGACAAGACACAACAAAGTGGACTTCCATTGAACACAAGGAGCACTAATCCCCAAATGGACTTGCTGCACTGCTTTATTTATTTATTACAACAGCTGCACTAATGCTACAAGCAACGACAATGTGATACGTGTTTAAAGTCTGTAATTGTTTGTTTGAATTTACTGTAGGGCTATTTATTAGCACAACTGCTTAAAGAAACAATCAGAGACTTAAGTTTATGTAATAATTGTTACCAATCTGTATAGTAGGCTATTATACCAACCATCAATTAAAGTCGTTTCGAGTTCGACTGAACTTGATCAGTGGACACGTATACAATTCGACAGTCAGATGATGATCACTGGTTTCGTGTTTGATTCTGGATCAGATCAAAGTCACTGGTTCTTTGAACCAAAGGCTCAGGTAGCCCTTCAAGTCTGTCTGAAGTGGACAGGACTCAGGAGCGATGGAAGACACATTAAAGTGGACTTCCATTGAACACAAGGAGCACTAACGACCCGCCGAACACCTTGTTTGATGTGACGATGATGGGCTGATGATGTCTGAACTGGACCAGGGGGTATAAGACTGGACATGGACAGGTCCAGAGTTCACTCTTCTTTGGAAAGGTGAGGGGTTGGTTATAGGAAGACTTGTGCTCGCTGAACTTTTTCCACACTGACAACTTTTTCCTTTGGCACTTTTTAAGAACTGCAATGGAAGCGACCACCAAGTTCTCTAACTTCAGCATCAATCGCATTATGGGCTCTGGGTTTGGACCGTCTCCTCCTCATGCACCTATCCACACTGTTGGATATATACCTGGCGGATACTTTGGACTTTCCAGCGGCCAGGGCTGTTTGGACTCCAGTAATGTTGGACGCGTGTCGGTGCCCAGGCCTCCAGCAGCACCAATGCCCCGTGCAGCCAGTGGGCCATATCATGGGATGGACTTTGGGTTTGGATACGACAGCTACCCGACCTATGGGGCGTACGGTCTGCATCACGCAGGATTCAGCCTTTATCCGAATTCTGTGCACACTCTGCACAGCAGGCCTACAGGCTTCCCGATGAACACAGGTAAGAAATTATAGGCCTTTACGCAATGTCATGGTTTTAATTATTAATTTACATTTTTTTGCACACTTGTTTTTCGTTCTGCACATACATTTTATTTATTTTGTATGTAAGCTATAACTTACTGTTTCGACAAGTGCTAAATAAAGTGTAGACTAGCCTATTATTATTATTGGGGTTTGTGCTGTTCAGACCCTGCACATTGGTTAGTCTTTACGCATGAGCAAATTGACTTGTCATCAGGATCAGGCTATAGGCTATATGCCTTTTTAATGCAATAATCTATAAAGTTTCAATTTTATTTGAGTATTCATGACTAATTTATATGCATGTTGTTTTGTATTGGCAGGGCGACAGCCGTTGTCTTACCTGGATAACTGTAGTTACCAGCAGCAGCAGCATGTGTCAGAGAGGCCGCAGCCTCGTCCAACAAGCAGGATGAGGACAGTGTTCACCGAAAGTCAGACCAAACACCTGGACAAGATGTTTGAGGTCACCGACTACCCCGGAGTGGAGACCCGGGCTGAACTGGCAAGGGACGCCGGCCTGACCGAAGAAACTGTTCGGGTAAGTGATTATGATTATATAGGCTATAAATTGAGTGCGTAAAACCTAGCCAAACTGTTCCTTGCTTTACGCATGGCGCGCGTCGTCGGCCTTTGCACAGATTCACCATTCATTGCTTCCCCCACACACAAGCATACAATATAACAGTCTCCTTTATTTCCTTCCAGGTTTGGTTTAAGAACCGCAGGGCTCGCAGGAAGAAGAAGCACTGCAGCAGAGTGGACACATCTCCGTAGTCTCGCCCCTCTGCTGCGTCCAAGCCCACCGGCCTCCACTGAAATCAATAACATATAAGTGCATCCTGCGCCTACCAGTATATTATCACATATCAGAGCCCTATGAGGCCATAATGTATATCATTATGTATGGCGCTATCCCTCTGAACGGGAGACCGCTGTCCAGGCAGACCTGGTGGCTGCCTGGGTCATCATGGTTCAAAACATCCCCAAATGGACTTGCTGCACTGCTTTAATTACAACAGCTGCACTAATGCTACAAGCAATGACAATGTGATACGTGTTTAAAGTCTGTAATTGTTTGTTTGAATTTACTGTAGGGCTTTTTTATTTATTGACTATTAGCACAACTGCTTAAAGAAACAATCAGAGACTTAAGTTTATGTAATAATTGTTACCAATCTGTTACACATCTGACACAAATTTCGACCTGATGGTCAAGATTCAATTTCTCCCCTGAGCAAGCAAAAAGCATAAATGGTAAATAGTAGCCTATACAGAGGTAGATTGAGTTCTTTGTACATTAGGTTCATTGTCATTATGTAGCTTATTCAATTCATCAACACACAAGACATTATATAGGCTAACACAATAGGTCTAGGACCTGGCTAATATCATCAACAAAATAATGCAAACACTATTGGCTACGTACAAAATAGATGGGAAAATAATATAGCTGATAGATAAATTCTGACATGTTGTTTACACGTCATGTCAAGTTGGCCACTCCATCATATTCTGTTGCTCAACACATATAGAACTTGGGCCCAGACCGTGTTCCATATAGGTCATATTTGGTCATCCTGTCCTTTTATCATCATTTTACTCATAGCCTACTGCCTGTTTACACAGGGTGGTTCATCTTATCCTTTATATTATTTTATCATACTTATATTATGGATTTCCTGACGCCACATTAAGATTTAATATCTTGTTGACTCCTTATTCGGTCTCCATACTGTCTGTCCCCAGTCAAGTTAAGTCGCATACTGAGAGGTCTATTTGGATAAACACTGCATGTATTTGACCTTGATGCCTAGTGAGAAAGTAGATAGCAGGCCATTTCTCTCTGTCGAAGTTAACAGCTAGCAGGGAAAGAATGTTATCTTCAGGTTGCCATAGCAACGCCAGCCTCTGTGCTTTCCCGGTCGATGGCCCTCAATGACGGAACCGAGGAAGATGTCACGATACCCGTCTCATCATCCATGTGCTGGTCCAATGAGCACTCGACAACCAGCACCACCGTGGGACATTGCGGAAATGAACTATCTATTCAGCCAATGAACGTTTATCAACAACTGACGTCAGATGCAGTATAAGCCAGGAAGATGCTGTGAAGAGGTTCAGTTCGGATCCATATTGGAACAATTGAATACTCTAAATTATAGTGATGTATTGTACTATTATTATTATTATCTGAACCATGTAGCACATTCTCTATGTAAATTGACTTTATTACCTACTAAAAAGTACAGTTAAAACCTTAAACTTCCTCTCAGAACTTTATTTCGTCTGTCTCCAATTCGTTTTTAAGGTATCCTTCTATTTTTTATGGTAGAGTGACTGTCATTCAAGATTTAAAGGGCTACTCACTCATTTTTAAGGTAAATACAGCACGGTATTTGGTCTCCCTGCTGGGTTATTGAAGATATATTTATTTACAGTCCTTTCTAATTAGCATTACAGAATAGATATAATTTATTTTTATCCATTAATACGATCCTTGGGGTCGCCGGAATTTTATTTCCATCAATTGGTCGATCGAGCCGGATTCAGAACCCTGCAAGTGTTAATCACTAGACAGGGGGACAGAAAAAAGAATCAGTGTTTTCCAAATTTACAGTTCTTTTTTTTCCCCATTTTTTTTTTTTTTTTACCCATTATAATTCTTTTTTAATTAGACATTTTTTGTTGCCTCGTTTGAAGAGCTGCTCTCCATCTTGACTCCTTCAACGTGAACAACGATATAAGGTAGGAATCGATTTACAGAGAAAATGTGCTGCATATAGTACTTCACATCATGGAAATTATTTACGTCTTTAGTAAATAAAAGCAGACTAATTATGTGACGGAGCTATCATGGCCACGTCAGATATGACGTCTGTTCCCTCTCCCCCTCCACACACCTTTTTCCCTTTTTGTATTTTTTTGTTTTTTTTTTAGCGCTGTGGCATAGCGTAGCTTTTGCTTTTTACTAGATAGTTTTATGATTATTATGATTCATTTATCTCGTTCCCCTCCTCAGCTGAGGCGATTTTTTCCCTGTCCGACTGTTTGATTTACGCTTTTCTTATCTACATTTGTTTTGTGTCTCCCATTCCACTCCCGTTAGGTTAGAACGTGTGTGTGTGTGTGTGTGTGCGTGCGCTTACTTTGTAATGCATGTCAGTGCAGTCTCAGTGTGCGTGCGTGCGTGCGTGTCTCTCCCTCCCTGTGAATCCATGCCCTGCTGTATGTGATGTGTGTGCAGTGTGTGTATGTACGTGCTTGTCCATAAGCGTCAGGGTGGGTTAATTATAGGAGATATATCGCAGAATGCCCTGAACACTTAAACTAAATTATTATGTGCCAGGAAGGGTCCAAAGTCGAAATTGCTGATATCCTGGTACTAGACTCTAAATTGTTTGTTGTTTTAATATCCAAGATAGATATTAGGAATAGTTCTTTTTACAGTTTTTACTGCATTTACATTTTTTTTATCATTGCCTTAAGATTACATCTGGATATTTTTCATAATATTACATGTAACATTAGGTACAAATTTCAGTGTATCCTATTTTGTGTCTGTATGCCTGAAAGAGCAGCCCTGTATGTCTATCTGCGTAATATCTCTCATGTGAAATGCACAGTGTGAGAACAGTCTCTTTCTCTCTGTCCTCCCTCTATATGTGAAATACATAGTGTGAGTGACATATGTCTCTGACATATGTCTGTCTCTCTCTATTCTCCCTCCATATGTGATATGCACAGTGAGAACGGTCTGTCTCTGTCTGTCCTCCCTCCAGGTGAGATTTACGGGGATAACGCTGGGTCTGTCTCTTTCTCTCTCTCCCTGTATATGTGTGGAATACTCCCTTTTTGAATTTAATTAATTATTTTCAGTCATAAAAGCTTTAACATTCAAGACAGAACTTATTCTCCCTATTTATCATTTTTATTACTACATTTATTTTGTCCAATTTATTTATTTATTTATTTTCCCCAGCTAATGAATGGTCACAATAGGTTGTCTATCTTATATCCAACTTTATAACGTTTCAGGACATACGTAGGTCCTATCTCTTTAGTTTGGCTATACCTCTCCTAACTTCATATCTTGTGACATAGACTTTGACATAGCTCTTTTGGAGTATGTCAGCCTAGGGCATATATTTATTGTTTTCTTCCTTTCCAAGATGTCTTTCCTGCCTTGAGTCGACACGAGAATAGAAAGAGTTCTTACTTATTTTATCTTGACCACGACCCTCAATAGTGTAAACTCTTAGTTATTCTCCCTTTAGAATTATTTTCCCCTTAAAGGAACATTTCACCATTTTCCAAAGTGAACAGATCACACTGTTCTTTCCATTCATTTTTTTAAAGTACATTCTCCTCTCTTTTTACTACAGGAGGGAGATTATGGAGCCCATTTTAATTTCTGTCATTTGAATACCGGTCTTTATTTATTTTAATGATTTATTTTTGTACTTTAAATCTCTCTCTGCTTGGAACGAGTAACTTAAGGCTCTGACAGGTAGAACTTGTGATCTCACAATTTCTTTTTTTGGCGTCTTATACGCGACATTAGCTACGTCATTAATAGCGTATTTGATAAGTACATTTGCATACATGTGTTTTTTGAGGAGTGATGACCTACTTTTTTTGTTTATTTCTGTCCGTGTTGCATTTGCCATGCCATATTATGCATGATAGTCTTAAAGTCCAGTGCAATGCAGGGCAAAATAGACTTGTGCGTTTATTGTTGTCATCATCAGCTGTAATTTCCTGTGTTAACGGATCAATCATTGCAATTAAAACAATTGAATATAAAAAAATATAGAAAAAAATAGAATATTTGGAGATATATCTTTTTCTCTCTCTCTCCCTGCCTCTCTAAGTATCCTCCCTCTAGGGTTAATCTCTGTGAAATGCATACTGTGAGAACGTTGGGTCTCTCTCTCTCTCTCTTAAGTACAAATATATTATCCTTATTATCAATCAAATTTATCAAAATGTATCATTTATTAGTCATGTTTTTGCCCCTATTTAACCTGTCTCACCAATGTGTTATAGTTTTCCTATATGGAATTCTGCCTGCCTAACTACACAGTAAACCCTCAAGTATTGTATTTTGTATTTCATTTAATTTTTTAAACACCCAGTTACATTGTTATTATACATTCTCACCTGATATTTTTCCCTGTATAATTCTGATATTTTGTTTTCTTTATGGTTCACCCACAGGATTTACTGGCCACTATCACTGGTATAGACGTGAAGGGCGGGGTGTCAGGAGATCAAGGTGAGTGACATATGCGGGTCATAGTGCACTCTCTTGTTCTCTCTGAACCTTAGCCTTGAGTACTGTATTTCCCAGTGATAGTGAGTACTGGAAACCCAGCCTCAGTTCATTATTCATTTTGATTATTGGTTATGTTTTCTACCTCACCATGCCTTTAAGGTTAATTTTATTTCACCATGCCTCTAATGGTTATTTTATTTTTATTTTTTATTACCCTGATTCAATCATTATTTTTATTTTTGCACCAACCACACTCATACTCGTACAGTTGTTTTTTTGTTTCCCCCCACCCCCTCCCCCCTTCACCCATTGTCCTTCCATTTCTTATTTTCTTCATTTGTTTTTATGTTTTGAGAACACTTGCTTCTTTGTTATATAAACAGCTATCTAATCACCATCCCTCCCAGTTTGGGGTGCATTCCAATCGGGAACGCAGCCTTCCCAACTTAAGGCTAAATTTAGTCCATTCAGGACACTCAAGGTTAATTTTATACCGTTTTTGACACTCTCAGTTTTAGGGTGTTTTCCCATTTTTTACCATGGACATCCACCGTCTCAATCACTTAATGTAATTTGTTATTACTGTTATTGATTTGATATTAATATTGGGCCTTGGCCAAAGTATTTTTCTCTCCTTTCTCTCCTCTGATATTCATATCGCAGGTAGTCAAAGAAGTCAGAACCAAACATCTGCTGTGGCATTCCATTGCCATTATCCCATAGTTAAGTTACCATTCTGAATTCAATAATTCTTCCACATATCTCCCAGTTCATATCTCCAATACATGTTTTAATTTTTCCCCTTTCATTCTGTTCATCCATTCTCAAGGAACTGGTGTGCCTCCCCATTAGGACCGACGAGGACTCAGGAAGTATTGAATAAAGGGAATGAGGAATATACCATCTCATGTGAGTTTTGTCTAAATTATTTTGAGGATACAGGGACATAGATCCTATGGACTTGTATCCAGGCCTGTTGGCTATGAGAACCCACCTTTGTGGATGATAATGTTAGTAAGGTTTCCACAGGACCCTAGACTAAATTTTTTGACTTTTCACTAACTTCTACCTGTCATAAGGATAGCCTCTCTTAAGTTTACTGTGGTTTGCTGTTTGAGAGCTCTGAAATGTGACCCACTGATGTGATCTGAAGGAATGTGATTAGTGCACCTGGCTGACGAAAGCCCCCATGTTGATGCGGTCCTGTGGTCCATTTGACCTTTGGCTCCAAATTTCAGGTTGTTTTGATCATTAATTTTATAAAGACCCATTTTTGGGTGGAACATGACATGGTATTTTTCTGTTTACCTTAACTTCAATGCCCCTTACCTCAATGTAGATATTTTGATATATAGATATATTTTACCATCCCAATTTGTTCATCACCCAATCCCATTTTTAGCTGTAATCTCATGCACATCTTTCTCCCCCCTTCTATCTTTCCTATTTTCTTAATCATTCTCATTTTTCAGATCCACCATTCAATCAATAATCAGTTCTATTGTTGTGGTCTAGGGAAAGTCATTTGAGGTTTTCTACATTACAACACCTTGTTCAATTATTAGGTACATTTATATAATTTTGTTGTTGTTGCTAGTTGCTTAGCTTATGCTTCTATTATTATTTTTTTATTAAAAAAAAAAAAAAGGTTTTAATTGTTTTATTTTTTTTCCACATTCGGACATCCTAAATTCCATAAATTATAATTGACCTTTTCCCATTTTTAAGTAGGTCTATTTTGTTGCCACCTTGACATTGTTGGTAAACAAAGGGCGGAGTTGATAGATAAATTCTGACATGTTGTTTACACGTCATGTCAAGTTGGCCACTCCATCATATTCTGTTGCTCAACACATATAGAACTTGGGCCCAGACCGTGTTCCATATAGGTCATATTTGGTCATCCTGTCCTTTTATCATCATTTTACTCATAGCCTACTGCCTGTTTACACAGGGTGGTTCATCTTATCCTTTATATTATTTTATCATACTTATATTATGGATTTCCTGACGCCACATTAAGATTTAATATCTTGTTGACTCCTTATTCGGTCTCCATACTGTCTGTCCCCAGTCAAGTTAAGTCGCATACTGAGAGGTCTATTTGGATAAACACTGCATGTATTTGACCTTGATGCCTAGTGAGAAAGTAGATAGCAGGCCATTTCTCTCTGTCGAAGTTAACAGCTAGCAGGGAAAGAATGTTATCTTCAGGTTGCCATAGCAACGCCAGCCTCTGTGCTTTCCCGGTCGATGGCCCTCAATGACGGAACCGAGGAAGATGTCACGATACCCGTCTCATCATCCATGTGCTGGTCCAATGAGCACTCGACAACCAGCACCACCGTGGGACATTGCGGAAATGAACTATCTATTCAGCCAATGAACGTTTATCAACAACTGACGTCAGATGCAGTATAAGCCAGGAAGATGCTGTGAAGAGGTTCAGTTCGGATCCATATTGGAACAATTGAATACTCTAAATTATAGTGATGTATTGTACTATTATTATTATTATCTGAACCATGTAGCACATTCTCTATGTAAATTGACTTTATTACCTACTAAAAAGTACAGTTAAAACCTTAAACTTCCTCTCAGAACTTTATTTCGTCTGTCTCCAATTCGTTTTTAAGGTATCCTTCTATTTTTTATGGTAGAGTGACTGTCATTCAAGATTTAAAGGGCTACTCACTCATTTTTAAGGTAAATACAGCACGGTATTTGGTCTCCCTGCTGGGTTATTGAAGATATATTTATTTACAGTCCTTTCTAATTAGCATTACAGAATAGATATAATTTATTTTTATCCATTAATACGATCCTTGGGGTCGCCGGAATTTTATTTCCATCAATAGCTACTCCCTTTAATTGAAAGTTAACTTTATCGCATTTGGGACATTTTTTGCTTGGTAACGTGCAGTAGCCTATATAGCTTTCTAGTCTACATATGCCTAATCTAATATTCAAAGCAGCTATAAGATCAGACACACAGTAGGCTAAGCTTAGTAAACTTACATTAAAAAATAACATAAATTATCAAGTCGTTTCGAGTTCGACTGAACTTGATCAGTGGACACATACAATTCGACACTCAGATGATGATCACTGGTTTCGTGTTTGATTCTGGATCAGATCAAAGTCACTAGTTATTTGAACCAAAGGCTCAGGTCGCCCTTCATGTCTGTCTGAAGTGGACAGGACTCAGGAGCGATTCACTGGACAAGACACAACAAAGTGGACTTCCATTGAACACAAGGAGCACTAATCCCCAAATGGACTTGCTGCACTGCTTTATTTATTTATTACAACAGCTGCACTAATGCTACAAGCAACGACAATGTGATACGTGTTTAAAGTCTGTAATTGTTTGTTTGAATTTACTGTAGGGCTATTTATTAGCACAACTGCTTAAAGAAACAATCAGAGACTTACGTTTATGTAATAATTGTTACCAATCTGTATAGTAGGCTATTATACCAATGAGTACCACAGACGAATAACAGTCTAAGTCCACACTATTGATCCATAATATATAAATGATAGATAAGGGTTCAGGACAACAAGGCCTTTTCGTGGAGGGGTCAGTCTGAAATTTGGACTTAGACTGTTTTTCGTCTGTGGTACTCAATAAAGTCGTTTCGAGTTCGACTGAACTTGATCAGTGGACACGTATACAATTCGACAGTCAGATGATGATCACTGGTTTCGTGTTTGATTCTGGATCAGATCAAAGTCACTGGTTCTTTGAACCAAAGGCTCAGGTCGCCCTTCAAGTCTGTCTGAAGTGGACAGGACTCAGGAGCGATGGAAGACACATTAAAGTGGACTTCCATTGAACACAAGGAGCACTAACGACCCGCCGAACACCTTGTTTGATGTGACGATGATGGGCTGATGATGTCTGAACTGGACCAGGGGGTATAAGACTGGACATGGACAGGTCCAGAGTTCACTCTTCTTTGGAAAGGTGAGGGGTTGGTTATAGGAAGACTTGTGCTTGCTGAACTTTTTCCACACTGACAACTTTTTCCTTTGGCACTTTTTGAGAACTGCAATGGAAGCGACCACCAAGTTCTCTAACTTCAGCATTAATCGCATTATGGGCTCTGGGTTTGGACCGTCTCCTCCTCATGCACCTATCCACACTGTTGGATATATACCTGGCGGATACTTTGGACTTTTCAGCGGCCAGGGCTGTTTGGACTCCAGTAATGTTGGACGCGTGTCGGTGCCCAGGCCTCCAGCAGCACCAATGCCCCGTGCAGCCAGTGGGCCATATCATGGGATGGACTTTGGGTTTGGATACGACAGCTACCCGACCTATGGGGCGTACGGTCTGCATCACGCAGGATTCAGCCTTTATCCGAATTCTGTGCAAACTCTGCACAGCAGGCCTGCAGGCTTCCCGATGAACACAGGTAAGAAATTATAGGCCTTTACGCAATGTCATGGTTTTAATTATTAATTTACATTTTTTTGCACACTTGCTTTTCGTTCTGCACATACATTTTATTTATTTTGTATGTAAGCTATAACTTACTGTTTCGACAAGTGCTAAATAAAGTGTAGACTAGCCTATTATTATTATTGGGGTTTGTGCTGTTCAGACCCTGCACATTGGTTAGTCTTTACGCATGAGCAAATTGACTTGTCATCAGGATCAGGCTATAGGCTATATGCCTTTTTAATGCAATAATCTATAAAGTTTCAATTTAATTTGAGTATTCATGACTAATTTATATGCATGTTGTTTTGTATTGGCAGGGCGACAGCCGTTGTCTTACCTGGATAACTGTAGTTACCAGCAGCAGCAGCATGTGTCAGAGAGGCCGCAGCCTCGTCCAACGAGCCGGATGAGGACAGTGTTCACCGAAAGTCAGACCAAACACCTGGACAAGATGTTTGAGGTCACCGACTACCCCGGAGTGGAGACCCGGGCTGAACTGGCAAGGGACGCCGGCCTGACCGAAGAAACTGTTCGGGTAAGTGATTATGATTATATAGGCTATAAATTGAGTGCGTAAAACCTAGCCAAACTGTTCCTTGCTTTACGCATGGCGCGCGTCGTCGGCCTTTGCACAGATTCACCATTCATTGCTTCCCCCACACACAAGCATACAATATAACAGTCTCCTTTATTTCCTTCCAGGTTTGGTTTAAGAACCGCAGGGCTCGCAGGAAGAAGAAGCACTGCAGCAGAGTGGACACATCTCCGTAGTCTCGCCCCTCTGCTGCGTCCAAGCCCACCGGCCTCCACTGAAATCAATGACATATAAGCGCATCCTGCGCCTACCAGTATATTATCACATATCAGAGCCCTATGAGGCCATAATGTATATCATTATGTATGGCGCTATCCCTCTGAACGGGAGACCGCTGTCCAGGCAGACCTGGTGGCTGCCTGGGTCATCATGGTTCAAAACATCCCCAAATGGACTTGCTGCACTGCTTTAATTACAACAGCTGCACTAATGCTACAAGCAACGACAATGTGATACGTGTTTAAAGTCTGTAATTGTTTGTTTGAATTTACTGTAGGGCTTTTTTATTTATTGACTATTAGCACAACTGCTTAAAGAAACAATCAGAGACTTAAGTTTATGTAATAATTGTTACCAATCTGTTACACATCTGACACAAATTTCGACCTGATGGTCAAGATTCAATTTCTCCCCTGAGCAAGCAAAAAGCATAAATGGTAAATAGTAGCCTATACAGAGGTAGATTGAGTTCTTTGTACATTAGGTTCATTGTCATTATGTAGCTTATTCAATTCATCAACACACAAGACATTATATAGGCTAACACAATAGGTCTAGGACCTGGCTAATATCATCAACAAAATAATGCAAACACTATTGGCTACGTACAAAATAGATGGGAAAATAATATAGCTACTCCCTTTAATTGAAAGTTAACTTTATCGCATTTGGGAATTTTTTTGCTTGGTAACGTGCAGTAGCCTATATAGCTTTCTAGTCTACATGTTTGCCTAATCTAATATTCAAAGCAGCTATAAGATCAGACACACAGTAGGCTAAGCTTAGTAAACTTACATTAAAAAATAACATAAATTATCAAGTCGTTTCGAGTTCGACTGAACTTGATCAGTGGACACATACAATTCGACACTCAGATGATGATCACTGGTTTCGTGTTTGATTCTGGATCAGATCAAAGTCACTAGTTATTTGAACCAAAGGCTCAGGTCGCCCTTCATGTCTGTCTGAAGTGGACAGGACTCAGGAGCGATTCACTGGACAAGACACAACAAAGTGGACTTCCATTGAACACAAGGAGCACTAATCCCCAAATGGACTTGCTGCACTGCTTTATTTATTTATTACAACAGCTGCACTAATGCTACAAGCAACGACAATGTGATACGTGTTTAAAGTCTGTAATTGTTTGTTTGAATTTACTGTAGGGCTATTTATTAGCACAACTGCTTAAAGAAACAATCAGAGACTTACGTTTATGTAATAATTGTTACCAATCTGTATAGTAGGCTATTATACCAATGAGTACCACAGACGAATAACAGTCTAAGTCCACACTATTGATCCATAATATATAAATGATAGATAAGGGTTCAGGACAACAAGGCCTTTTCGTGGAGGGGTCAGTCTGAAATTTGGACTTAGACTGTTTTTCGTCTGTGGTACTCAATAAAGTCGTTTCGAGTTCGACTGAACTTGATCAGTGGACACGTATACAATTCGACAGTCAGATGATGATCACTGGTTTCGTGTTTGATTCTGGATCAGATCAAAGTCACTGGTTCTTTGAACCAAAGGCTCAGGTCGCCCTTCAAGTCTGTCTGAAGTGGACAGGACTCAGGAGCGATGGAAGACACATTAAAGTGGACTTCCATTGAACACAAGGAGCACTAACGACCCGCCGAACACCTTGTTTGATGTGACGATGATGGGCTGATGATGTCTGAACTGGACCAGGGGGTATAAGACTGGACATGGACAGGTCCAGAGTTCACTCTTCTTTGGAAAGGTGAGGGGTTGGTTATAGGAAGACTTGTGCTCGCTGAACTTTTTCCACACTGACAACTTTTTCCTTTGGCACTTTTTGAGAACTGCAATGGAAGCGACCACCAAGTTCTCTAACTTCAGCATTAATCGCATTATGGGCTCTGGGTTTGGACCGTCTCCTCCTCATGCACCTATCCACACTGTTGGATATATACCTGGCGGATACTTTGGACTTTCCAGCGGCCAGGGCTGTTTGGACTCCAGTAATGTTGGACGCGTGTCGGTGCCCAGGCCTCCAGCAGCACCAATGCCCCGTGCAGCCAGTGGGCCATATCATGGGATGGACTTTGGGTTTGGATACGACAGCTACCCGACCTATGGGGCGTACGGTCTGCATCACGCAGGATTCAGCCTTTATCCGAATTCTGTGCACACTCTGCACAGCAGGCCTGCAGGCTTCCCGATGAACACAGGTAAGAAATTATAGGCCTTTACGCAATGTCATGGTTTTAATTATTAATTTACATTTTTTTGCACACTTGCTTTTCGTTCTGCACATACATTTTATTTATTTTGTATGTAAGCTATAACTTACTGTTTCGACAAGTGCTAAATAAAGTGTAGACTAGCCTATTATTATTGGGGTTTGTGCTGTTCAGACCCTGCACATTGGTTAGTCTTTACGCATGAGCGAATTGACTTGTCATCAGGATCAGGCTATAGGCTATATGCCTTTTTAATGCAATAATCTATAAAGTTTCAATTTAATTTGAGTATTCATGACTAATTTATATGCATGTTGTTTTGTATTGGCAGGGCGACAGCCGTTGTCTTACCTGGATAACTGTAGTTACCAGCAGCAGCAGCATGTGTCAGAGAGGCCGCAGCCTCGTCCAACGAGCCGGATGAGGACAGTGTTCACCGAAAGTCAGACCAAACACCTGGACAAGATGTTTGAGGTCACCGACTACCCCGGAGTGGAGACCCGGGCTGAACTGGCAAGGGACGCCGGCCTGACCGAAGAAACTGTTCGGGTAAGTGATTATGATTATATAGGCTATAAATTGAGTGCATAAAACCTAGCCAAACTGTTCCTTGCTTTACGCATGGCGCGCGTCGTCGGCCTTTGCACAGATTCACCATTCATTGCTTCCCCCACACACAAGCATACAATATAACAGTCTCCTTTATTTCCTTCCAGGTTTGGTTTAAGAACCGCAGGGCTCGCAGGAAGAAGAAGCACTGCAGCAGAGTGGACACATCTCCGTAGTCTCGCCCCTCTGCTGCGTCCAAGCCCACCGGCCTCCACTGAAATCAATGACATATAAGCGCATCCTGCGCCTACCAGTATATTATCACATATCAGAGCCCTATGAGGCCATAATGTATATCATTATGTATGGCGCTATCCCTCTGAACGGGAGACCGCTGTCCAGGCAGACCTGGTGGCTGCCTGGGTCATCATGGTTCAAAACATCCCCAAATGGACTTGCTGCACTGCTTTAATTACAACAGCTGCACTAATGCTACAAGCAACGACAATGTGATACGTGTTTAAAGTCTGTAATTGTTTGTTTGAATTTACTGTAGGGCTTTTTTATTTATTGACTATTAGCACAACTGCTTAAAGAAACAATCAGAGACTTAAGTTTATGTAATAATTGTTACCAATCTGTTACACATCTGACACAAATTTCGACCTGATGGTCAAGATTCAATTTCTCCCCTGAGCAAGCAAAAAGCATAAATGGTAAATAGTAGCCTATACAGAGGTAGATTGAGTTATTTGTACATTAGGTTCATTGTCATTATGTAGCTTATTCAATTCATCAACACACAAGACATTATATAGGCTAACACAATAGGTCTAGGACCTGGCTAATATCATCAACAAAATAATGCAAACACTATTGGCTACGTACAAAATAGATGGGAAAATAATATAGCTACTCCCTTTAATTGAAAGTTAACTTTATCGCATTTGGGACATTTTTTGCTTGGTAACGTGCAGTAGCCTATATAGCTTTCTAGTCTACATATGCCTAATCTAATATTGAAAGCAGCTATAAGATCAGACACACAGTAGGCTAAGCTTAGTAAACTTACATTAAAAAATAACATAAATTATCAAGTCGTTTCGAGTTCGACTGAACTTGATCAGTGGACACATACAATTCGACACTCAGATGATGATCACTGGTTTCGTGTTTGATTCTGGATCAGATCAAAGTCACTGGTTCTTTGAACCAAAGGCTCAGGTCGCCCTTCATGTCTGTCTGAAGTGGACAGGACTCAGGAGCGATTCACTGGACAAGACACAACAAAGTGGACTTCCATTGAACACAAGGAGCACTAATCCCCAAATGGACTTGCTGCACTGCTTTATTTATTTATTACAACAGCTGCACTAATGCTACAAGCAACGACAATGTGATACGTGTTTAAAGTCTGTAATTGTTTGTTTGAATTTACTGTAGGGCTATTTATTAGCACAACTGCTTAAAGAAACAATCAGAGACTTAAGTTTATGTAATAATTGTTACCAATCTGTATAGTAGGCTATTATACCAACCATCAATTAAAGTCGTTTCGAGTTTGACTGAACTTGATCAGTGGACACGTATACAATTCGACAGTCAGATGATGATCACTGGTTTCGTGTTTGATTCTTGATCAGATCAAAGTCACTGGTTCTTTGAACCAAAGGCTCAGGTCGCCCTTCAAGTCTGTCTGAAGTGGACAGGACTCAGGAGCGATGGAAGACACATTAAAGTGGACTTCCATTGAACACAAGGAGCACTAACGACCCGCCGAACACCTTGTTTGATGTGACGATGATGGGCGGATGATGTCTGAACTGGACCAGGGGGTATAAGACTGGACATGGACAGGTCCAGAGTTCACTCTTCTTTGGAAAGGTGAGGGGTTGGTTATAGGAAGACTTGTGCTCGCTGAACTTTTTCCACACTGACAACTTTTTCCTTTGGCACTTTTTGAGAACTACAATGGAAGCGACCACCAAGTTCTCTAACTTCAGCATCAATCGCATTATGGGCTCTGGGTTTGGACCGTCTCCTCCTCATGCACCTATCCACACTGTTGGATATATACCTGGCGGATACTTTGGACTTTCCAGCGGCCAGGGCTGTTTGGACTCCAGTAATGTTGGACGCGTGTCGGTGCCCAGGCCTCCAGCAGCACCAATGCCCCGTGCAGCCAGTGGGCCATATCATGGGATGGACTTTGGGTTTGGATACGACAGCTACCCGACCTATGGGGCGTACGGTCTGCATCACGCAGGATTCAGCCTTTATCCGAATTCTGTGCACACTCTGCACAGCAGGCCTGCAGGCTTCCCGATGAACACAGGTAAGAAATTATAGGCCTTTACGCAATGTCATGGTTTTAATTATTAATTTACATTTTTTTGCACACTTGCTTTTCGTTCTGCACATACATTTTATTTATTTTGTATGTAAGCTATAACTTACTGTTTCGACAAGTGCTAAATAAAGTGTAGACTAGCCTATTATTATTGGGGTTTGTGCTGTTCAGACCCTGCACATTGGTTAGTCTTTACGCATGAGCGAATTGACTTGTCATCAGGATCAGGCTATAGGCTATATGCCTTTTTAATGCAATAATCTATAAAGTTTCAATTTAATTTGAGTATTCATGACTAATTTATATGCATGTTGTTTTGTATTGGCAGGGCGACAGCCGTTGTCTTACCTGGATAACTGTAGTTACCAGCAGCAGCAGCATGTGTCAGAGAGGCCGCAGCCTCGTCCAACGAGCCGGATGAGGACAGTGTTCACCGAAAGTCAGACCAAACACCTGGACAAGATGTTTGAGGTCACCGACTACCCCGGAGTGGAGACCCGGGCTGAACTGGCAAGGGACGCCGGCCTGACCGAAGAAACTGTTCGGGTAAGTGATTATGATTATATAGGCTATAAATTGAGTGCATAAAACCTAGCCAAACTGTTCCTTGCTTTACGCATGGCGCGCGTCGTCGGCCTTTGCACAGATTCACCATTCATTGCTTCCCCCACACACAAGCATACAATATAACAGTCTCCTTTATTTCCTTCCAGGTTTGGTTTAAGAACCGCAGGGCTCGCAGGAAGAAGAAGCACTGCAGCAGAGTGGACACATCTCCGTAGTCTCGCCCCTCTGCTGCGTCCAAGCCCACCGGCCTCCACTGAAATCAATGACATATAAGCGCATCCTGCGCCTACCAGTATATTATCACATATCAGAGCCCTATGAGGCCATAATGTATATCATTATGTATGGCGCTATCCCTCTGAACGGGAGACCGCTGTCCAGGCAGACCTGGTGGCTGCCTGGGTCATCATGGTTCAAAACATCCCCAAATGGACTTGCTGCACTGCTTTAATTACAACAGCTGCACTAATGCTACAAGCAACGACAATGTGATACGTGTTTAAAGTCTGTAATTGTTTGTTTGAATTTACTGTAGGGCTATTTATTAGCACAACTGCTTAAAGAAACAATCAGAGACTTAAGTTTATGTAATAATTGTTACCAATCTGTATAGTAGGCTATTATACCAACCATCAATTAAAGTCGTTTCGAGTTCGACTGAACTTGATCAGTGGACACGTATACAATTCGACAGTCAGATGATGATCACTGGTTTCGTGTTTGATTCTGGATCAGATCAAAGTCACTGGTTCTTTGAACCAAAGGCTCAGGTCGCCCTTCAAGTCTGTCTGAAGTGGACAGGACTCAGGAGCGATGGAAGACACATTAAAGTGGACTTCCATTGAACACAAGGAGCACTAACGACCCGCCGAACACCTTGTTTGATGTGACGATGATGGGCGGATGATGTCTGAACTGGACCAGGGGGTATAAGACTGGACATGGACAGGTCCAGAGTTCACTCTTCTTTGGAAAGGTGAGGGGTTGGTTATAGGAAGACTTGTGCTCGCTGAACTTTTTCCACACTGACAACTTTTTCCTTTGGCACTTTTTGAGAACTACAATGGAAGCGACCACCAAGTTCTCTAACTTCAGCATCAATCGCATTATGGGCTCTGGGTTTGGACCGTCTCCTCCTCATGCACCTATCCACACTGTTGGATATATACCTGGCGGATACTTTGGACTTTCCAGCGGCCAGGGCTGTTTGGACTCCAGTAATGTTGGACGCGTGTCGGTGCCCAGGCCTCCAGCAGCACCAATGCCCCGTGCAGCCAGTGGGCCATATCATGGGATGGACTTTGGGTTTGGATACGACAGCTACCCGACCTATGGGGCGTACGGTCTGCATCACGCAGGATTCAGCCTTTATCCGAATTCTGTGCACACTCTGCACAGCAGGCCTGCAGGCTTCCCGATGAACACAGGTAAGAAATTATAGGCCTTTACGCAATGTCATGGTTTTAATTAATTTACATTTTTTTGCACACTACTATTATTATTGGGGTTTGTGCTGTTCAGACCCCACACATTGGTTAGTCATTACACTTGTCATCAGGATCAGGCTATATGCCTTTTTAATGCAATAATCTATAAAGTTTCAATTTAATTTGAGTATTCATGACTAATTTATATGCATGTTGTTTTGTATTGGCAGGGCGACAGCCGTTGTCTTACCTGGATAACTGTAGTTACCAGCAGCAGCAGCAGCATGTGTCAGAGAGGCCGCAGCCTCGTCCAACGAGCCGGATGCGGACAGTGTTCACCGAAAGTCAGACCAAACACCTGGACAAGATGTTTGAGGTCACCGACTACCCCGGAGTGGAGACCCGGGCTGAACTGGCAAGGGACGCCGGCCTGACCGAAGAAACTGTTCGGGTAAGTGATTATGATTATATAGGCTATAAATTGAGTGCGTAAAACTTAGCCAAACTGTTCCTTGCTTTACGCATGGCGCGCGTCGTCGGCCTTTGCACAGATTCACCATTCATTGCTGCTCCCACACACAAGCATACAATATAACAGTCTCCTTTATTTCCTTCCAGGTTTGGTTTAAGAACCGCAGGGCTCGCAGGAAGAAGAATCACTGCAGCAGAGTGGACACCTCTCCGTATTCTCGCCCCTCTGCTGCGTCCAAGCCCACCGGCCTCCACTGAAATCAATGACATGGCTGATATAAGCGCCTCCTGTGCCTACCAGTATATTATCACATATCAGAGCCCTATGAGGCCATAATGTATATCATTATGTATGGCGCTATCCCTCTGAACGGGAGACCGCTGTCCAGGCAGACCTGGCGGCTGCCTGGGTCATCACGGTTCAAAACATCCCCAAATGGACTTGCTGCACTGCTTTAATTACAACAGCTGCACTAATACTACAAGCAACGACAATGTGATGCGTGTTTAAAGTCTGTAATTGTTTGTTTGAATTTACTGTAGGGCTATTTTATTTATTGACTATTAGCACAACTGCTTAAAGAAACAATCAGAGACTTAAGTCAATGTAATAATTGTTACCAATCTGTATAGTAGGCTATTATACCAACTCCCTTATCCCTAAACTTATTTGACATTTTTACTATTTTGACATTTTAAAATAATTCAACTAGACG
Organism: Electrona antarctica; assembly: GCF_951216825.1. NCBI lineage: Eukaryota > Metazoa > Chordata > Actinopteri > Myctophiformes > Myctophidae > Electrona > Electrona antarctica. The sequence continues at coordinate 49,562,621 of NC_136792.1, read as the reverse complement.
ATCTACATCGAGACATTGTGAGCTTGTAGATCGGCTATTTGAATTTTTTTTAAAGGTTTTTTAAAATAAAAAATGGCAAATTAGTTTAGGGATTATTATACATAATAATTAGTTCGGTGCCACCTAATTAAGGCATTAAGGCAAAAAAAGAAGAAAAAAAATCAATCAAGAAAAAGTAGCTATAAGCTTTTTTGCTGCAGAACTATGTTTGCAAATATGTGTCTATAACTTAAATTTACTCACAAACCAGTTGATCAGGAAATGTGCAAGGACTAGGCTATAGCCTATAGTCCTTATGTACATGTATGCTATATACACTATACACTCCACTACACTATGCCTATAGGCCTATACATAATTGATCATGGGATCCAGACTAAAAGGATAACACAAAAAGGTCCGGGAAATTTATATGTAGCCTATTCAATTCATCAACACATAAGACATTATATAGGCTAACACAATAGGTCTAGGACCTGGCTAATATCATCAACATAATAAAGCAAACACTATAGGCTACGTACAAAATAGATGGGGAAATAATATAGCTACTCCCTTTAATTGAAAGTTAACTTAATCGCATTTGGGACATTTTTTGCTTTGTAACAGCAGTAGCCTATATAGCTTTCTAGTCTACATATATGCCTAATCTAATATTCAAAGCAGCTATAAGATCAGACACACAGTAGGCTAAGCTCAGTAAGCTTACATTAAAAAAATAACATCAATTAAAGTTGTTTCGAGTTCGACTGAACTTGATCACTGGACACATATACAATTCGACAGTCAGATGATGATCACTGGTTTCGTGTTTGATTCTGGATCAGATCAAAGTCACTGGTTCTTTGAACCAAAGGCTCAGGTCGCCCTTCATGTCTGTCTGAAGTGGACAGGACTCAGGAGCGATTCACTGGACAAGACACAACAAAGTGGACTTCCATTGAACACAAGGAGCACTAACGACCCGCCGAACACCTTGTTTGATGTGACGATGATGGGCGGATGATGTCTGAACTGGACCAGGGGGTATAAGACTGGACATGGACAGGTCCAGAGTTCACTCTTCTTTGGAAAGGTGAGGGGTTGGTTATAGGAAGACTTGTGCTTGCTGAACTTTTTCCACACTGACAACTTTTTCCTTTGGCACTTTTTGAGAACTACAATGGAAGCGACCACCAAGTTCTCTAACTTCAGCATCAATCGCATTATGGGCTCTGGGTTTGGACCGTCTCCTCCTCATGCACCTATCCACACTGTTGGATATATACCTGGCAGATACTTTGGACTTTCCAGCGGCCAGGGCTGTTTGGACTCCAGTAATGTTGGACGCGTGACGGTGCCCAGGCCTCCAGCAGCACCAATGCCCCGTGCAGCCAGTGGGCCATATCATGGAATGGACTTTGGGTTTGGATACGACAGCTACCCGACCTATGGGGCGTACGGTCTGCATCACGCAGGATTCAGCCTTTATCCGAATTCTGTGCACACTCTGCACAGCAGGCCTGCAGGCTTCCCGATGAACACAGGTAAGAAATTATAGGCCTTTACGCAATGTCATGGTTTTAATTAATTTACATTTTTTGCACACTACTATTATTATTGGGGTTTGTGCTGTTCAGACCCCACACATTGGTTAGTCATTACACTTGTCATCAGGATCAGGCTATATGCCTTTTTAATGCAATAATCTATAAAGTTTCAATTTAATTTGAGTATTCATGACTAATTTATATGCATGTTGTTTTGTATTGGCAGGGCGACAGCCGTTGTCTTACCTGGATAACTGTAGTTACCAGCAGCAGCAGCAGCATGTGTCAGAGAGGCCGCAGCCTCGTCCAACGAGCCGGATGAGGACAGTGTTCACCGAAAGTCAGACCAAAAACCTGGGCAAGATGTTTGAGGTCACCGACTACCCCGGAGTGGAGACCCGGGCTGAACTGGCAAGGGACGCCGGCCTGACCGAAGAAACTGTTCGGGTAAGTGATTATGATTATATAGGCTATAAATTGAGTGCGTAAAACCTAGCAAAACTGTTCCTTGCTTTACGCATGGCGCGCGTCGTCGGCCTTTGCACAGATTCACCATTCATTGCTGCTCCCACACACAAGCATACAATATAACAGTCTCCTTTATTTCCTTCCAGGTTTGGTTTAAGAACCGCAGGGCTCGCAGGAAGAAGAATCACTGCAGCAGAGTGGACACCTCTCCGTATTCTCGCCCCTCTGCTGCGTCCACGCCCACCGGCCTCCACTGAAATCAATGACATGGCTGATATAAGCGCCTCCTGTGCCTACCAGTATATTATCACATATCAGAGCCCTATGAGGCCATAATGTATATCATTATGTATGGTGCTATCCCTCTGAACGGGAGACCGCTGTCCAGGCAGACCTGGCGGCTGCCTGGGTCATCACGGTTCAAAACATCCCCAAATGGACTTGCTGCACTGCTTTAATTACAACAGCTGCACTAATACTACAAGCAACGACAATGTGATGCGTGTTTAAAGTCTGTAATTGTTTGTTTGAATTTACTGTAGGGCTATTTTATTTATTGACTATTAGCACAACTGCTTAAAGAAACAATCAGAGACTTAAGTCAATGTAATAATTGTTACCAATCTGTATAGTAGGCTATTATACCAACTCCCTTATCCCTAAACTTATTTGACATTTTTACTATTTTGACATTTTAAAATAATTCAACTAGACGATCTACATCGAGACATTGTGAGCTTGTAGATCGGCTATTTGAATTTTTTTTAAAGGTTTTTTAAAATAGTAAAAAATGGCAAATTAGTTTAGGGATTATTATACATAATAATTAGTTCGGTGCCACCTAATTAAGGCATTAAGGCAAAAAAAGAAGAAACAAAATCAATCAAGAAAAAGTAGCTATAAGCTTTTTTGCTGCAGAACTATGTTTGCAAATATGTGTCTATAACTTCAATTTACTCACAAACCAGTTGATCAGGAAATGTGCAAGGACTAGGCTATAGCCTATAGTCCTTATGTACATGTATGCTATATACACTATACACTCCACTACACTATGCCTATAGGCCTATACATAATTGATCATGGGATCCAGACTAAAAGGATAACACAAAAAGGTCCGGGAAATTTATATGTAGCCTATTCAATTCATCAACACATAAGACATTATATAGGCTAACACAATAGGTCTAGGACCTGGCTAATATCATCAACATAATAAAGCAAACACTATAGGCTACGTACAAAATAGATGGGGAAATAATATAGCTACTCCCTTTAATTGAAAGTTAACTTATTCGCATTTGGGACATTTTTTGCTTTGTAACAGCAGTAGCCTATATAGCTTTCTAGTCTACATATATGCCTAATCTAATATTCAAAGCAGCTATAAGATCAGACACACAGTAGGCTAAGCTCAGTAAGCTTACATTAAACAAATAACATCAATTAAAGTTGTTTCGAGTTCGACTGAACTTGATCAGTGGACACATATACAATTCGACAGTCAGATGATGATCACTGGTTTCGTGTTTGATTCTGGATCAGATCAAATAAGTCACTGGTTCTTTGAACCAAAGGCTCAGGTCGCCCTTCATGTCTGTCTGAAGTGGACAGGACTCAGGAGCGATTCACTGGACAAGACACAACAAAGTGGACTTCCATTGAACACAAGGAGCACTAACGACCCGCCGAGCACCTTGTTTGATGTGACGATGATGGGCTGATGAGGTCTGAACTGGACCAGGGGGTATAAGACTGGACATGGACAGGTCCAGAGTTCACTCTTCTTTGGAAAGGTGAGGGGTTGGTTATAGGAAGACTTGTGCTTGCTGAACTTTTTCCACACTGACAACTTTTTCCTTTGGCACTTTTTGAGAACTACAATGGAAGCGACCACCAAGCTCTCTAACTTCAGCATCGATCGCATTATGGGCTCTGGGTTTGGACCGTCTCCTCCTCATGCACCTATCCACACTGTTGGATATATACCTGGCAGATACTTTGGACTTTCCAGCGGCCAGGGCTGTTTGGACTCCAGTAATGTTGGACGCGTGTCGGTGCCCAGGCCTCCAGCAGCACCAATGCCCCGTGCAGCCAGTGGGCCATATCATGGAATGGACTTTGGGTTTGGATACGACAGCTACCCGACCTATGGGGCGTACAGTCTGCACAGCAGGCCTGCAGGCTTCCTGATGAACACAGGTAAGAAATGATAGGCCTTTACGCAATGTCATGGTTTTAATTAATTTACATTTTTTTGCACACTACTATTATTATTGGGGTTTGTGCTGTTCAGACCCCACACATTGGTTAGTCATTACACTTGTCATCAGGATCAGGCTATATGCCTTTTTAATGCAATAATCTATAAAGTTTCAATTTAATTTGAGTATTCATGACTAATTTATATGCATGTTGTTTTGTATTGGCAGGGCGACAGCCGTTGTCTTACCTGGATAACTGTAGTTACCAGCAGCAGCAGCAGCAGCATGTGTCAGAGAGGCCGCAGCCTCGTCCAACGAGCCGGATGAGGACAGTGTTCACCGAAAGTCAGACCAAAAACCTGGACAAGATGTTTGAGGTCACCGACTACCCCGGAGTGGAGACCCGGGCTGAACTGGCAAGGGACGCCGGCCTGACCGAAGAAACTGTTCGGGTAAGTGATTATGATTATATAGGCTATAAATTGAGTGCGTAAAACTTAGCCAAACTGTTCCTTGCTTTACGCATGGCGCGCGTCGTCGGCCTTTGCACAGATTCACCATTCATTGCTGCTCCCACACACAAGCATACAATATAACAGTCTCCTTTATTTCCTTCCAGGTTTGGTTTAAGAACCGCAGGGCTCGCAGGAAGAAGAATCACTGCAGCAGAGTGGACACCTCTCCGTATTCTCGCCCCTCTGCTGCGTCCACGCCCACCGGCCTCCACTGAAATCAATGACATGGCTGATATAAGCGCCTCCTGTGCCTACCAGTATATTATCACATATCAGAGCCCTATGAGGCCATAATGTATATCATTATGTATGGCGCTATCCCTCTGAACGGGAGACCGCTGTCCAGGCAGACCTGGCGGCTGCCTGGGTCATCACGGTTCAAAACATCCCCAAATGGACTTGCTGCACTGCTTTAATTACAACAGCTGCACTAATACTACAAGCAACGACAATGTGATGCGTGTTTAAAGTCTGTAATTGTTTGTTTGAATTTACTGTAGGGCTATTTTATTTATTGACTATTAGCACAACTGCTTAAAGAAACAATCAGAGACTTAAGTCAATGTAATAATTGTTACCAATCTGTATAGTAGGCTATTATACCAACTCCCTTATCCCTAAACTTATTTGACATTTTTACTATTTTGACATTTTAAAATAATTCAACTAGACGATCTACATCGAGACATTGTGAGCTTGTAGATCGGCTATTTGAATTTTTTTTAAAGGTTTTTTAAAATAGTAAAAAATGGCAAATTAGTTTAGGGATTATTATACATAATAATTAGTTCGGTGCCACCTAATTAAGGCATTAAGGCAAAAAAAGAAGAAACAAAATCAATCAAGAAAAAGTAGCTATAAGCTTTTTTGCTGCAGAACTATGTTTGCAAATATGTGTCTATAACTTCAATTTACTCACAAACCAGTTGATCAGGAAATGTGCAAGGACTAGGCTATAGCCTATAGTCCTTATGTACATGTATGCTATATACACTATACACTCCACTACACTATGCCTATAGGCCTATACATAATTGATCATGGGATCCAGACTAAAAGGATAACACAAAAAGGTCCGGGAAATGTATATGTAGCCTATTCAATTCATCAACACATAAGACATTATATAGGCTAACACAATAGGTCTAGGACCTGGCTAATATCATCAACATAATAAAGCAAACACTATAGGCTACGTACAAAATAGATGGGGAAATAATATAGCTACTCCCTTTAATTGAAAGTTAACTTAATCGCATTTGGGACATTTTTTGCTTTGTAACAGCAGTAGCCTATATAGCTTTCTAGTCTACATATATGCCTAATCTAATATTCAAAGCAGCTATAAGATCAGACACACAGTAGGCTAAGCTCAGTAAGCTTACATTAAAAAAATAACATCAATTAAAGTTGTTTCGAGTTCGACTGAACTTGATCAGTGGACACATATACAATTCGACAGTCAGATGATGATCACTGGTTTCGTGTTTGATTCTGGATCAGATCAAAGTCACTGGTTCTTTGAACCAAAGGCCGATCAGGTCGCCCTTCATGTCTGTCTGAAGTGGACAGGACTCGATTCACTGGACAAGACACAACAAAGTGGACTTCCATTGAACACAAGGAGCACTAACGACCCGCCGAGCACCTTGTTTGATGTGACGATGATGGGCTGATGAGGTCTGAACTGGACCAGGGGGTATAAGACTGGACATGGACAGGTCCAGAGTTCACTCTTCTTTGGAAAGGTGAGGGGTTGGTTATAGAAAGACTTGTGCTTGCTGAACTTTTTCCACACTGACAACTTTTTCCTTTGGCACTTTTTGAGAACTACAATGGAAGCGACCACCAAGCTCTCTAACTTCAGCATCGATCGCATTATGGGCTCTGGGTTTGAACCGTCTCCTCCTCATGCACCTATCCACACTGTTGGATATATACCTGGCGGATACTTTGGACTTTCCAGCGGCCAGGGCTGTTTGGACTCCAGTAATGTTGGACGCGTGTCGGTGCCCAGGCCTCCAGCAGCACCAATGCCCCGTGCAGCCAGTGGGCCATATCATGGGATGGACTTTGGGTTTGGATACGACAGCTACCCGACCTATGGGGCGTACGGTCTGCATCACGCAGGATTCAGCCTTTATCCGAATTCTGTGCACAGTCTGCACAGCAGGCCTGCAGGCTTCCTGATGAACACAGGTAAGAAATGATAGGCCTTTACGCAATGTCATGGTTTTAATTAATTTACATTTTTTTGCACACTACTATTATTATTGGGGTTTGTGCTGTTCAGACCCCACACATTGGTTAGTCATTACACTTGTCATCAGGATCAGGATATATGCCTTTTTAATGCAATAATCTATAAAGTTTCAATTTAATTTGAGTATTCATGACTAATTTATATGCATGTTGTTTTGTATTGGCAGGGCGACAGCCGTTGTCTTACCTGGATAACTGTAGTTACCAGCAGCAGCAGCAGCATGTGTCAGAGAGGCCGCAGCCTCGTCCAACGAGCCGGATGAGGACAGTGTTCACCGAAAGTCAGACCAAAAACCTGGACAAGATGTTTGAGGTCACCGACTACCCCGGAGTGGAGACCCGGGCTGAACTGGCAAGGGACGCCGGCCTGACCGAAGAAACTGTTCGGGTAAGTGATTATGATTATATAGGCTATAAATTGAGTGCGTAAAACTTAGCCAAACTGTTCCTTGCTTTACGCATGGTGCGCGTCGTCGGCCTTTGCACAGATTCACCATTCATTGCTGCTCCCACACACAAGCATACAATATAACAGTCTCCTTTATTTCCTTCCAGGTTTGGTTTAAGAACCGCAGGGCTCGCAGGAAGAAGAATCACTGCAGCAGAGTGGACACCTCTCCGTATTCTCGCCCCTCTGCTGCGTCCAAGCCCACCGGGCTCCACTGAAATCAATGACATGGCTGATATAAGCGCCTCCTGTGCCTACCAGTATATTATCACATATCAGAGCCCTATGAGGCCATAATGTATATCATTATGTATGGCGCTATCCCTCTGAACGGGAGACCGCTGTCCAGGCAGACCTGGCGGCTGCCTGGGTCATCACAGTTCAAAACATCCCCAAATGGACTTGCTGCACTGCTTTAATTACAACAGCTGCACTAATACTACAAGCAACGACAATGTGATGCGTGTTTAAAGTCTGTAATTGTTTGTTTGAATTTACTGTAGGGCTATTTTATTTATTGACTATTAGCACAACTGCTTAAAGAAACAATCAGAGACTTAAGTCAATGTAATAATTGTTACCAATCTGTATAGTAGGCTATTATACCAACTCCCTTATCCCTAAACTTATTTGACATTTTTACTATTTTGACATTTTAAAATAATTCAACTAGACGATCTACATCGAGACATTGTGAGCTTGTAGATCGGCTATTTGAAAAAAATGTAAAGGTTTTTTAAAATAGTAAAAAATGGCAAATTAGTTTAGGGATTATTATACATAATAATTAGTTCGGTGCCACCTAATTAAGGCATTAAGGCAAAAAAAGAAGAAACAAAATCAATCAAGAAAAAGTAGCTATAAGCTTTTTTGCTGCAGAACTATGTTTGCAAATATGTGTCTATAACTTCAATTTACTCACAAACCAGTTGATCAGGAAATGTGCAAGGACTAGGCTATAGCCTATAGTCCTTATGTACATGTATGCTATATACACTATACACTCCACTACACTATGCCTATAGGCCTATACATAATTGATCATGGGATCCAGACTAAAAGGATAACACAAAAAGGTCCGGGAAATTTATATGTAGCCTATTCAATTCATCAACACATAAGACATTATATAGGCTAACACAATAGGTCTAGGACCTGGCTAATATCATCAACATAATAAAGCAAACACTATAGGCTACGTACAAAATAGATGGGGAAATAATATAGCTACTCCCTTTAATTGAAAGTTAACTTAATCGCATTTGGGACATTTTTTGCTTTGTAACAGCAGTAGCCTATATAGCTTTCTAGTCTACATATATGCCTAATCTAATATTCAAAGCAGCTATAAGATCAGACACACAGTAGGCTAAGCTCAGTAAGCTTACATTAAAAAAATAACATCAATTAAAGTTGTTTCGAGTTCGACTGAACTTGATCACTGGACACATATACAATTCGACAGTCAGATGATGATCACTGGTTTCGTGTTTGATTCTGGATCAGATCAAAGTCACTGGTTCTTTGAACCAAAGGCTCAGGTCGCCCTTCATGTCTGTCTGAAGTGGACAGGACTCAGGAGCGATTCACTGGACAAGACACAACAAAGTGGACTTCCATTGAACACAAGGAGCACTAACGACCCGCCGAGCACCTTGTTTGATGTGACGATGATGGGCTGATGAGGTCTGAACTGGACCAGGGGGTATAAGACTGGACATGGACAGGTCCAGAGTTCACTCTTCTTTGGAAAGGTGAGGGGTTGGTTATAGGAAGACTTGTGCTTGCTGAACTTTTTCCACACTGACAACTTTTTCCTTTGGCACTTTTTGAGAACTACAATGGAAGCGACCACCAAGCTCTCTAACTTCAGCATCGATCGCATTATGGGCTCTGGGTTTGGACCGTCTCCTCCTCATGCACCTATCCACACTGTTGGATATATACCTGGCGGATACTTTGGACTTTCCAGCGGCCAGGGCTGTTTGGACTCCAGTAATGTTGGACGCGTGTCGGTGCCCAGGCCTCCAGCAGCACCAATGCCCCGTGCAGCCAGTGGGCCATATCATGGGATGGACTTTGGGTTTGGATACGACAGCTACCCGACCTATGGGGCGTACGGTCTGCATCACGCAGGATTCAGCCTTTATCCGAATTCTGTGCACACTCTGCACAGCAGGCCTGCAGGCTTCCCGATGAACACAGGTAAGAAATTATAGGCCTTTACGCAATGTCATGGTTTTAATTATTAATTTACATTTTTTTGCACACTTGCTTTTCGTTCTGCACATACATTTTATTTATTTTGTATGTAAGCTATAACTTACTGTTTCGACAAGTGCTAAATAAAGTGTAGACTAGCCTATTATTATTGGGGTTTGTGCTGTTCAGACCCTGCACATTGGTTAGTCTTTACTCATGAGCGAATTGACTTGTCATCAGGATCAGGCTATAGGCTATATGCCTTTTTAATGCAATAATCTATAAAGTTTCAATTTAATTTGAGTATTCATGACTAATTTATATGCATGTTGTTTTGTATTGGCAGGGCGACAGCCGTTGTCTTACCTGGATAACTGTAGTTACCAGCAGCAGCAGCATGTGTCAGAGAGGCCGCAGCCTCGTCCAACGAGCCGGATGAGGACAGTGTTCACCGAAAGTCAGACCAAACACCTGGACAAGATGTTTGAGGTCACCGACTACCCCGGAGTGGAGACCCGGGCTGAACTGGCAAGGGACGCCGGCCTGACCGAAGAAACTGTTCGGGTAAGTGATTATGATTATATAGGCTATAAATTGAGTGCGTAAAACCTAACCAAACTGTTCCTTGCTTTACGCATGGCGCGCGTCGTCGGCCTTTGCACAGATTCACCATTCATTGCTTCCCCCACACACAAGCATACAATATAACAGTCTCCTTTATTTCCTTCCAGGTTTGGTTTAAGAACCGCAGGGCTCGCAGGAAGAAGAAGCACTGCAGCAGAGTGGACACATCTCCGTAGTCTCGCCCCTCTGCTGCGTCCAAGCCCACCGGCCTCCACTGAAATCAATGACATGGCTGATATAAGCGCATCCTGCGCCTACCAGTATATTATCACATATCAGAGCCCTATGAGGCCATAATGTATATCATTATGTATGGCGCTATCCCTCTGAACGGGAGACCGCTGTCCAGGCAGACCTGGCGGCTGCCTGGGTCATCATGGTTCAAAACATCCCCAAATGGACTTGCTGCACTGCTTTAATTACAACAGCTGCACTAAAGCTACAAGCAACGACAATGTGATACGTGTTTAAAGTCTGTAATTGTTTGTTTGAATTTACTGTAGGGCTTTTTTATTTATTGACTATTAGCACAACTGCTTAAAGAAACAATCAGAGACTTAAGTTTATGTAATAATTGTTACCAATCTGTTACACATCTGACACAAATTTCGACCTGATGGTCAAGATTCAATTTCTCCCCTGAGCAAGCAAAAAGCATAAATGGTAAATAGTAGCCTATACAGAGGTAGATTGAGTTCTTTGTACATTAGGTTCATTGTCATTATGTAGCTTATTCAATTCATCAACACACAAGACATTATATAGGCTAACACAATAGGTCTAGGACCTGGCTAATATCATCAACAAAATAATGCAAACACTATTGGCTACGTACAAAATAGATGGGAAAATAATATAGCTACTCCCTTTAATTGAAAGTTAACTTTATCGCATTTGGGACATTTTTTGCTTGGTAACGTGCAGTAGCCTATATAGCTTTCTAGTCTACATATGCCTAATCTAATATTGAAAGCAGCTATAAGATCAGACACACAGTAGGCTAAGCTTAGTAAACTTACATTAAAAAATAACATAAATTATCAAGTCGTTTCGAGTTCGACTGAACTTGATCAGTGGACACATACAATTCGACACTCAGATGATGATCACTGGTTTCGTGTTTGATTCTGGATCAGATCAAAGTCACTGGTTCTTTGAACCAAAGGCTCAGGTCGCCCTTCATGTCTGTCTGAAGTGGACAGGACTCAGGAGCGATTCACTGGACAAGACACAACAAAGTGGACTTCCATTGAACACAAGGAGCACTAATCCCCAAATGGACTTGCTGCACTGCTTTATTTATTTATTACAACAGCTGCACTAATGCTACAAGCAACGACAATGTGATACGTGTTTAAAGTCTGTAATTTTTTGTTTGAATTTACTGTAGGGCTATTTATTAGCACAACTGCTTAAAGAAACAATCAGAGACTTAAGTTTATGTAATAATTGTTACCAATCTGTATAGTAGGCTATTATACCAACCATCAATTAAAGTCGTTTCGAGTTTGACTGAACTTGATCAGTGGACACGTATACAATTCGACAGTCAGATGATGATCACTGGTTTCGTGTTTGATTCTTGATCAGATCAAAGTCACTGGTTCTTTGAACCAAAGGCTCAGGTCGCCCTTCAAGTCTGTCTGAAGTGGACAGGACTCAGGAGCGATGGAAGACACATTAAAGTGGACTTCCATTGAACACAAGGAGCACTAACGACCCGCCGAACACCTTGTTTGATGTGACGATGATGGGCGGATGATGTCTGAACTGGACCAGGGGGTATAAGACTGGACATGGACAGGTCCAGAGTTCACTCTTCTTTGGAAAGGTGAGGGGTTGGTTATAGGAAGACTTGTGCTCGCTGAACTTTTTCCACACTGACAACTTTTTCCTTTGGCACTTTTTGAGAACTACAATGGAAGCGACCACCAAGTTCTCTAACTTCAGCATCAATCGCATTATGGGCTCTGGGTTTGGACCGTCTCCTCCTCATGCACCTATCCACACTGTTGGATATATACCTGGCGGATACTTTGGACTTTCCAGCGGCCAGGGCTGTTTGGACTCCAGTAATGTTGGACGCGTGTCGGTGCCCAGGCCTCCAGCAGCACCAATGCCCCGTGCAGCCAGTGGGCCATATCATGGGATGGACTTTGGGTTTGGATACGACAGCTACCCGACCTATGGGGCGTACGGTCTGCATCACGCAGGATTCAGCCTTTATCCGAATTCTGTGCACACTCTGCACAGCAGGCCTGCAGGCTTCCCGATGAACACAGGTAAGAAATTATAGGCCTTTACGCAATGTCATGGTTTTAATTATTAATTTACATTTTTTTGCACACTTGCTTTTCGTTCTGCACATACATTTTATTTATTTTGTATGTAAGCTATAACTTACTGTTTCGACAAGTGCTAAATAAAGTGTAGACTAGCCTATTATTATTGGGGTTTGTGCTGTTCAGACCCTGCACATTGGTTAGTCTTTACGCATGAGCGAATTGACTTGTCATCAGGATCAGGCTATAGGCTATATGCCTTTTTAATGCAATAATCTATAAAGTTTCAATTTAATTTGAGTATTCATGACTAATTTATATGCATGTTGTTTTGTATTGGCAGGGCGACAGCCGTTGTCTTACCTGGATAACTGTAGTTACCAGCAGCAGCAGCATGTGTCAGAGAGGCCGCAGCCTCGTCCAACGAGCCGGATGAGGACAGTGTTCACCGAAAGTCAGACCAAACACCTGGACAAGATGTTTGAGGTCACCGACTACCCCGGAGTGGAGACCCGGGCTGAACTGGCAAGGGACGCCGGCCTGACCGAAGAAACTGTTCGGGTAAGTGATTATGATTATATAGGCTATAAATTGAGTGCATAAAACCTAGCCAAACTGTTCCTTGCTTTACGCATGGCGCGCGTCGTCGGCCTTTGCACAGATTCACCATTCATTGCTTCCCCCACACACAAGCATACAATATAACAGTCTCCTTTATTTCCTTCCAGGTTTGGTTTAAGAACCGCAGGGCTCGCAGGAAGAAGAAGCACTGCAGCAGAGTGGACACATCTCCGTAGTCTCGCCCCTCTGCTGCGTCCAAGCCCACCGGCCTCCACTGAAATCAATGACATATAAGCGCATCCTGCGCCTACCAGTATATTATCACATATCAGAGCCCTATGAGGCCATAATGTATATCATTATGTATGGCGCTATCCCTCTGAACGGGAGACCGCTGTCCAGGCAGACCTGGTGGCTGCCTGGGTCATCATGGTTCAAAACATCCCCAAATGGACTTGCTGCACTGCTTTAATTACAACAGCTGCACTAATGCTACAAGCAATGACAATGTGATACGTGTTTAAAGTCTGTAATTGTTTGTTTGAATTTACTGTAGGGCTTTTTTATTTATTGACTATTAGCACAACTGCTTAAAGAAACAATCAGAGACTTAAGTTTATGTAATAATTGTTACCAATCTGTTACACATCTGACACAAATTTCGACCTGATGGTCAAGATTCAATTTCTCCCCTGAGCAAGCAAAAAGCATAAATGGTAAATAGTAGCCTATACAGAGGTAGATTGAGTTATTTGTACATTAGGTTCATTGTCATTATGTAGCTTATTCAATTCATCAACACACAAGACATTATATAGGCTAACACAATAGGTCTAGGACCTGGCTAATATCATCAACAAAATAATGCAAACACTATTGGCTACGTACAAAATAGATGGGAAAATAATATAGCTACTCCCTTTAATTGAAAGTTAACTTTATCGCATTTGGGACATTTTTTGCTTGGTAACGTGTAGTAGCCTATATAGCTTTCTAGTCTACATATGCCTAATCTAATATTGAAAGCAGCTATAAGATCAGACACACAGTAGGCTAAGCTTAGTAAACTTACATTAAAAAATAACGTAAATTATCAAGTCGTTTCGAGTTCGACTGAACTTGATCAGTGGACACATACAATTCGACACTCAGATGATGATCACTGGTTTCGTGTTTGATTCTGGATCAGATCAAAGTCATTGGTTCTTTGAACCAAAGGCTCAGGTCGCCCTTCATGTCTGTCTGAAGTGGACAGGACTCAGGAGCGATTCACTGGACAAGACACAACAAAGTGGACTTCCATTGAACACAAGGAGCACTAATCCCCAAATGGACTTGCTGCACTGCTTTATTTATTTATTACAACAGCTGCACTAATGCTACAAGCAACGACAATGTGATACGTGTTTAAAGTCTGTAATTGTTTGTTTGAATTTACTGTAGGGCTATTTATTAGCACAACTGCTTAAAGAAACAATCAGAGACTTAAGTTTATGTAATAATTGTTACCAATCTGTATAGTAGGCTATTATACCAACCATTATTAAAGTCGTTTCGAGTTCGACTGAACTTGATCAGTGGACACGTATACAATTCGACAGTCAGATGATGATCACTGGTTTCGTGTTTGATTCTTGATCAGATCAAAGTCACTGGTTCTTTGAACCAAAGGCTCAGGTCGCCCTTCAAGTCTGTCTGAAGTGGACAGGACTCAGGAGCGATGGAGCACTAATCCCCAAATGGACTTGCTGCACTGCTTTATTTATTTATTACAACAGCTGCACTAATGCTACAAGCAACGACAATGTGATACGTGTTTAAAGTCTGTAATTGTTTGTTTGAATTTACTGTAGGGCTATTTATTAGCACAACTGCTTAAAGAAACAATCAGAGACTTAAGTTTATGTAATAATTGTTACCAATCTGTATAGTAGGCTATTATACCAACCATCAATTAAAGTCGTTTCGAGTTCGACTGAACTTGATCAGTGGACACGTATACAATTCGACAGTCAGATGATGATCACTGGTTTCGTGTTTGATTCTTGATCAGATCAAAGTCACTGGTTCTTTGAACCAAAGGCTCAGGTCGCCCTTCAAGTCTGTCTGAAGTGGACAGGACTCAGGAGCGATGGAAGACACATTAAAGTGGACTTCCATTGAACACAAGGAGCACTAACGACCCGCCGAACACCTTGTTTGATGTGACGATGATGGGCGGATGATGTCTGAACTGGACCAGGGGGTATAAGACTGGACATGGACAGGTCCAGAGTTCACTCTTCTTTGGAAAGGTGAGGGGTTGGTTATAGGAAGACTTGTGCTCGCTGAACTTTTTCCACACTGACAACTTTTTCCTTTGGCACTTTTTGAGAACTACAATGGAAGCGACCACCAAGTTCTCTAACTTCAGCATCAATCGCATTATGGGCTCTGGGTTTGGACCGTCTCCTCCTCATGCACCTATCCACACTGTTGGATATATACCTGGCGGATACTTTGGACTTTCCAGCGGCCAGGGCTGTTTGGACTCCAGTAATGTTGGACGCGTGTCGGTGCCCAGGCCTCCAGCAGCACCAATGCCCCGTGCAGCCAGTGGGCCATATCATGGGATGGACTTTGGGTTTGGATACGACAGCTACCCGACCTATGGGGCGTACGGTCTGCATCACGCAGGATTCAGCCTTTATCCGAATTCTGTGCACACTCTGCACAGCAGGCCTGCAGGCTTCCCGATGAACACAGGTAAGAAATTATAGGCCTTTACGCAATGTCATGGTTTTAATTATTAATTTACATTTTTTTGCACACTTGCTTTTCGTTCTGCACATACATTTTATTTATTTTGTATGTAAGCTATAACTTACTGTTTCGACAAGTGCTAAATAAAGTGTAGACTAGCCTATTATTATTGGGGTTTGTGCTGTTCAGACCCTGCACATTGGTTAGTCTTTACGCATGAGCGAATTGACTTGTCATCAGGATCAGGCTATAGGCTATATGCCTTTTTAATGCAATAATCTATAAAGTTTCAATTTAATTTGAGTATTCATGACTAATTTATATGCATGTTGTTTTGTATTGGCAGGGCGACAGCCGTTGTCTTACCTGGATAACTGTAGTTACCAGCAGCAGCAGCATGTGTCAGAGAGGCCGCAGCCTCGTCCAACGAGCCGGATGAGGACAGTGTTCACCGAAAGTCAGACCAAACACCTGGACAAGATGTTTGAGGTCACCGACTACCCCGGAGTGGAGACCCGGGCTGAACTGGCAAGGGACGCCGGCCTGACCGAAGAAACTGTTCGGGTAAGTGATTATGATTATATAGGCTATAAATTGAGTGCATAAAACCTAGCCAAACTGTTCCTTGCTTTACGCATGGCGCGCGTCGTCGGCCTTTGCACAGATTCACCATTCATTGCTTCCCCCACACACAAGCATACAATATAACAGTCTCCTTTATTTCCTTCCAGGTTTGGTTTAAGAACCGCAGGGCTCGCAGGAAGAAGAAGCACTGCAGCAGAGTGGACACATCTCCGTAGTCTCGCCCCTCTGCTGCGTCCAAGCCCACCGGCCTCCACTGAAATCAATGACATATAAGCGCATCCTGCGCCTACCAGTATATTATCACATATCAGAGCCCTATGAGGCCATAATGTATATCATTATGTATGGCGCTATCCCTCTGAACGGGAGACCGCTGTCCAGGCAGACCTGGTGGCTGCCTGGGTCATCATGGTTCAAAACATCCCCAAATGGACTTGCTGCACTGCTTTAATTACAACAGCTGCACTAATGCTACAAGCAACGACAATGTGATACGTGTTTAAAGTCTGTAATTGTTTGTTTGAATTTACTGTAGGGCTTTTTTATTTATTGACTATTAGCACAACTGCTTAAAGAAACAATCAGAGACTTAAGTTTATGTAATAATTGTTACCAATCTGTTACACATCTGACACAAATTTCGACCTGATGGTCAAGATTCAATTTCTCCCCTGAGCAAGCAAAAAGCATAAATGGTAAATAGTAGCCTATACAGAGGTAGATTGAGTTATTTGTACATTAGGTTCATTGTCATTATGTAGCTTATTCAATTCATCAACACACAAGACATTATATAGGCTAACACAATAGGTCTAGGACCTGGCTAATATCATCAACAAAATAATGCAAACACTATTGGCTACGTACAAAATAGATGGGAAAATAATATAGCTACTCCCTTTAATTGAAAGTTAACTTTATCGCATTTGGGACATTTTTTGCTTGGTAACGTGCAGTAGCCTATATAGCTTTCTAGTCTACATATGCCTAATCTAATATTGAAAGCAGCTATAAGATCAGACACACAGTAGGCTAAGCTTAGTAAACTTACATTAAAAAATAACATAAATTATCAAGTCGTTTCGAGTTCGACTGAACTTGATCAGTGGACACATACAATTCGACACTCAGATGATGATCACTGGTTTCGTGTTTGATTCTGGATCAGATCAAAGTCACTGGTTCTTTGAACCAAAGGCTCAGGTCGCCCTTCATGTCTGTCTGAAGTGGACAGGACTCAGGAGCGATTCACTGGACAAGACACAACAAAGTGGACTTCCATTGAACACAAGGAGCACTAATCCCCAAATGGACTTGCTGCACTGCTTTATTTATTTATTACAACAGCTGCACTAATGCTACAAGCAACGACAATGTGATACGTGTTTAAAGTCTGTAATTGTTTGTTTGAATTTACTGTAGGGCTATTTATTAGCACAACTGCTTAAAGAAACAATCAGAGACTTAAGTTTATGTAATAATTGTTACCAATCTGTATAGTAGGCTATTATACCAACCATCAATTAAAGTCGTTTCGAGTTTGACTGAACTTGATCAGTGGACACGTATACAATTCGACAGTCAGATGATGATCACTGGTTTCGTGTCTGATTCTTGATCAGATCAAAGTCACTGGTTCTTTGAACCAAAGGCTCAGGTCGCCCTTCAAGTCTGTCTGAAGTGGACAGGACTCAGGAGCGATGGAAGACACATTAAAGTGGACTTCCATTGAACACAAGGAGCACTAACGACCCGCCGAACACCTTGTTTGATGTGACGATGATGGGCGGATGATGTCTGAACTGGACCAGGGGGTATAAGACTGGACATGGACAGGTCCAGAGTTCACTCTTCTTTGGAAAGGTGAGGGGTTGGTTATAGGAAGACTTGTGCTCGCTGAACTTTTTCCACACTGACAACTTTTTCCTTTGGCACTTTTTGAGAACTACAATGGAAGCGACCACCAAGTTCTCTAACTTCAGCATCAATCGCATTATGGGCTCTGGGTTTGGACCGTCTCCTCCTCATGCACCTATCCACACTGTTGGATATATACCTGGCGGATACTTTGGACTTTCCAGCGGCCAGGGCTGTTTGGACTCCAGTAATGTTGGACGCGTGTCGGTGCCCAGGCCTCCAGCAGCACCAATGCCCCGTGCAGCCAGTGGGCCATATCATGGGATGGACTTTGGGTTTGGATACGACAGCTACCCGACCTATGGGGCGTACGGTCTGCATCACGCAGGATTCAGCCTTTATCCGAATTCTGTGCACACTCTGCACAGCAGGCCTGCAGGCTTCCCGATGAACACAGGTAAGAAATTATAGGCCTTTACGCAATGTCATGGTTTTAATTATTAATTTACATTTTTTTGCACACTTGCTTTTCGTTCTGCACATACATTTTATTTATTTTGTATGTAAGCTATAACTTACTGTTTCGACAAGTGCTAAATAAAGTGTAGACTAGCCTATTATTATTGGGGTTTGTGCTGTTCAGACCCTGCACATTGGTTAGTCTTTACGCATGAGCGAATTGACTTGTCATCAGGATCAGGCTATAGGCTATATGCCTTTTTAATGCAATAATCTATAAAGTTTCAATTTAATTTGAGTATTCATGACTAATTTATATGCATGTTGTTTTGTATTGGCAGGGCGACAGCCGTTGTCTTACCTGGATAACTGTAGTTACCAGCAGCAGCAGCATGTGTCAGAGAGGCCGCAGCCTCGTCCAACGAGCCGGATGAGGACAGTGTTCACCGAAAGTCAGACCAAACACCTGGACAAGGTGTTTGAGGTCACCGACTACCCCGGAGTGGAGACCCGGGCTGAACTGGCAAGGGACGCCGGCCTGACCGAAGAAACTGTTCGGGTAAGTGATTATGATTATATAGGCTATAAATTGAGTGCGTAAAACCTAGCCAAACTGTTCCTTGCTTTACGCATGGCGCGCGTCGTCGGCCTTTGCACAGATTCACCATTCATTGCTTCCCCCACACACAAGCATACAATATAACAGTCTCCTTTATTTCCTTCCAGGTTTGGTTTAAGAACCGCAGGGCTCGCAGGAAGAAGAAGCACTGCAGCAGAGTGGACACATCTCCGTAGTCTCGCCCCTCTGCTGCGTCCAAGCCCACCGGCCTCCACTGAAATCAATGACATATAAGCGCATCCTGCGCCTACCAGTATATTATCACATATCAGAGCCCTATGAGGCCATAATGTATATCATTATGTATGGCGCTATCCCTCTGAACGGGAGACCGCTGTCCAGGCAGACCTGGTGGCTGCCTGGGTCATCATGGTTCAAAACATCCCCAAATGGACTTGCTGCACTGCTTTAATTACAACAGCTGCACTAATGCTACAAGCAACGACAATGTGATACGTGTTTAAAGTCTGTAATTGTTTGTTTGAATTTACTGTAGGGCTTTTTTATTTATTGACTATTAGCACAACTGCTTAAAGAAACAATCAGAGACTTAAGTTTATGTAATAATTGTTACCAATCTGTTACACATCTGACACAAATTTCGACCTGATGGTCAAGATTCAATTTCTCCCCTGAGCAAGCAAAAAGCATAAATGGTAAATAGTAGCCTATACAGAGGTAGATTGAGTTCTTTGTACATTAGGTTCATTGTCATTATGTAGCTTATTCAATTCATCAACACACAAGACATTATATAGGCTAACACAATAGGTCTAGGACCTGGCTAATATCATCAACAAAATAATGCAAACACTATTGGCTACGTACAAAATAGATGGGAAAATAATATAGCTACTCCCTTTAATTGAAAGTTAACTTTATCGCATTTGGGACATTTTTTGCTTGGTAACGTGCAGTAGCCTATATAGCTTTCTAGTCTACATATGCCTAATCTAATATTGAAAGCAGCTATAAGATCAGACACACAGTAGGCTAAGCTTAGTAAACTTACATTAAAAAATAACATAAATTATCAAGTCGTTTCGAGTTCGACTGAACTTGATCAGTGGACACATACAATTCGACACTCAGATGATGATCACTGGTTTCGTGTTTGATTCTGGATCAGATCAAAGTCACTGGTTCTTTGAACCAAAGGCTCAGGTCGCCCTTCATGTCTGTCTGAAGTGGACAGGACTCAGGAGCGATTCACTGGACAAGACACAACAAAGTGGACTTCCATTGAACACAAGGAGCACTAATCCCCAAATGGACTTGCTGCACTGCTTTATTTATTTATTACAACAGCTGCACTAATGCTACAAGCAACGACAATGTGATACGTGTTTAAAGTCTGTAATTGTTTGTTTGAATTTACTGTAGGGCTATTTATTAGCACAACTGCTTAAAGAAACAATCAGAGACTTAAGTTTATGTAATAATTGTTACCAATCTGTATAGTAAGCTATTATACCAACCATCAATTAAAGTCGTTTCGAGTTTGACTGAACTTGATCAGTGGACACGTATACAATTCGACAGTCAGATCAGCCAACGCAGGAAAGCTGGAAGTACCCTCACTAAAAACGCCGGGACAACGCTCCACACGTCCCAAACTCTTCTCCCTTCTGGCCCCAAAACTGTGGAATGCACTCCCCGTTGCAATCAGAACTGCAGCATCACTCCCAATCTTCCGCCGTAGTCTGAAGACCCACCTTTTCAGACTCCATCATGGCCCATAGCACTTATCCTACCCCCTTAGATAGCACTTTTTAGACTTAGATAGCATTTGAAACAGACTTATAGCATGTCTTGTAGACAGCACAATAATTGCATTGTATGTAGTCATAGCACATCATAGTACATATGTATAGCATAGTATAGTATATATGTATATTTAATATGTATAGTGTCATTATATAGATATGTTCTAGTTACGTTCTTAGCTTACGCATGTTTCTTGATAAATGCATTTTATATATGTGATGTATTCCCATACTTTTGTTCTTGCCTAATGTAAGTCGCTCTGGATTAAGAGCGTCTGCTAAATGCCTAAATTGTAAATTGTAATTGTAGATGATGATCACTGGTTTCGTGTTTGATTCTTGATCAGATCAAAGTCACTGGTTCTTTGAACCAAAGGCTCAGGTCGCCCTTCAAGTCTGTCTGAAGTGGACAGGACTCAGGAGCGATGGAAGACACATTAAAGTGGACTTCCATTGAACACAAGGAGCACTAACGACCCGCCGAACACCTTGTTTGATGTGACGATGATGGGCGGATGATGTCTGAACTGGACCAGGGGGTATAAGACTGGACATGGACAGGTCCAGAGTTCACTCTTCTTTGGAAAGGTGAGGGGTTGGTTATAGGAAGACTTGTGCTCGCTGAACTTTTTCCACACTGACAACTTTTTCCTTTGGCACTTTTTGAGAACTACAATGGAAGCGACCACCAAGTTCTCTAACTTCAGCATCAATCGCATTATGGGCTCTGGGTTTGGACCGTCTCCTCCTCATGCACCTATCCACACTGTTGGATATATACCTGGCGGATACTTTGGACTTTCCAGCGGCCAGGGCTGTTTGGACTCCAGTAATGTTGGACGCGTGTCGGTGCCCAGGCCTCCAGCAGCACCAATGCCCCGTGCAGCCAGTGGGCCATATCATGGGATGGACTTTGGGTTTGGATACGACAGCTACCCGACCTATGGGGCGTACGGTCTGCATCACGCAGGATTCAGCCTTTATCCGAATTCTGTGCACACTCTGCACAGCAGGCCTGCAGGCTTCCCGATGAACACAGGTAAGAAATTATAGGCCTTTACGCAATGTCATGGTTTTAACTCTTAGCCTGCCGCCATTAATTAATCCCTCGATTGCGTATTGCCATGGTTTAATCACGCGTGACACTTACTTTGAAGAGCCAAATATCCGTATCGCATTTTACTATGAAACCATTCCGTGTGTGTTGACGAAGCTGGTGCTCGTTCTCTCGGTCGGTGGTGGAAAAAGTGGACCGCGAGTATCACAGCGCCTGCTACAGGCCGTTGAAAACGCTTGTCTGGGACAAAGCGTCCTCTGCAATGTCGCTTCTGTGAGATAAAGCCGTCTGAAAACAGAGCCGGCAATGTTAGTGGATGCGCGCGCATTTTCAAAATGGCCGCGCCCATTGTGTCAGAAGCATAACAAAGCTAACGGACGGTAGATTTCGATACGATCGTATTAAAACATGCATTAATGAATACATCGCTGTTAAAACGGCTTTTCCGTTTGTGGCAGGCTACAAGATTCTACGTGTTAATATTCCTATGTTCCTGGCGGGTAAACGATTAATTATTAATTTAATTTTTTTTGCACACTTGCTTTTCGTTCTGCACATACATTTTATTTATTTTGTATGTAAGCTATAACTTACTGTTTCGACAAGTGCTAAATAAAGTGTAGACTAGCCTATTATTATTGGGGTTTGTGCTGTTCAGACCCTGCACATTGGTTAGTCTTTACGCATGAGCGAATTGACTTGTCATCAGGATCAGGCTATAGGCTATATGCCTTTTTAATGCAATAATCTATAAAGTTTCAATTTAATTTGAGTATTCATGACTAATTTATATGCATGTTGTTTTGTATTGGCAGGGCGACAGCCGTTGTCTTACCTGGATAACTGTAGTTACCAGCAGCAGCAGCATGTGTCAGAGAGGCCGCAGCCTCGTCCAACGAGCCGGATGAGGACAGTGTTCACCGAAAGTCAGACCAAACACCTGGACAAGATGTTTGAGGTCACCGACTACCCCGGAGTGGAGACCCGGGCTGAACTGGCAAGGGACGCCGGCCTGACCGAAGAAACTGTTCGGGTAAGTGATTATGATTATATAGGCTATAAATTGAGTGCGTAAAACCTAGCCAAACTGTTCCTTGCTTTACGCATGGCGCGCGTCGTCGGCCTTTGCACAGATTCACCATTCATTGCTTCCCCCACACACAAGCATACAATATAACAGTCTCCTTTATTTCCTTCCAGGTTTGGTTTAAGAACCGCAGGGCTCGCAGGAAGAAGAAGCACTGCAGCAGAGTGGACACATCTCCGTAGTCTCGCCCCTCTGCTGCGTCCAAGCCCACCGGCCTCCACTGAAATCAATGACATATAAGCGCATCCTGCGCCTACCAGTATATTATCACATATCAGAGCCCTATGAGGCCATAATGTATATCATTATGTATGGCGCTATCCCTCTGAACGGGAGACCGCTGTCCAGGCAGACCTGGTGGCTGCCTGGGTCATCATGGTTCAAAACATCCCCAAATGGACTTGCTGCACTGCTTTAATTACAACAGCTGCACTAATGCTACAAGCAACGACAATGTGATACGTGTTTAAAGTCTGTAATTGTTTGTTTGAATTTACTGTAGGGCTTTTTTATTTATTGACTATTAGCACAACTGCTTAAAGAAACAATCAGAGACTTAAGTTTATGTAATAATTGTTACCAATCTGTTACACATCTGACACAAATTTCGACCTGATGGTCAAGATTCAATTTCTCCCCTGAGCAAGCAAAAAGCATAAATGGTAAATAGTAGCCTATACAGAGGTAGATTGAGTTCTTTGTACATTAGGTTCATTGTCATTATGTAGCTTATTCAATTCATCAACACACAAGACATTAAATAGGCTAACACAATAGGTCTAGGACCTGGCTAATATCATCAACAAAATAATGCAAACACTATTGGCTACGTACAAAATAGATGGGAAAATAATATAGCTACTCCCTTTAATTGAAAGTTAACTTTATCGCATTTGGGACATTTTTTGCTTGGTAACGTGCAGTAGCCTATATAGCTTTCTAGTCTACATATGCCTAATCTAATATTGAAAGCAGCTATAAGATCAGACACACAGTAGGCTAAGCTTAGTAAACTTACATTAAAAAATAACATAAATTATCAAGTCGTTTCGAGTTCGACTGAACTTGATCAGTGGACACATACAATTCGACACTCAGATGATGATCACTGGTTTCGTGTTTGATTCTATCAAAGTCACTGGTTCTTTGAACCAAAGGCTCAGGTCGCCCTTCATGTCTGTCTGAAGTGGACAGGACTCAGGAGCGATTCACTGGACAAGACACAACAAAGTGGACTTCCATTGAACACAAGGAGCACTAATCCCCAAATGGACTTGCTGCACTGCTTTATTTATTTATTACAACAGCTGCACTAATGCTACAAGCAACGACAATGTGATACGTGTTTAAAGTCTGTAATTGTTTGTTTGAATTTACTGTAGGGCTATTTATTAGCACAACTGCTTAAAGAAACAATCAGAGACTTAAGTTTATGTAATAATTGTTACCAATCTGTATAGTAAGCTATTATACCAACCATCAATTAAAGTCGTTTCGAGTTTGACTGAACTTGATCAGTGGACACGTATACAATTCGACAGTCAGATGATGATCACTGGTTTCGTGTTTGATTCTTGATCAGATCAAAGTCACTGGTTCTTTGAACCAAAGGCTCAGGTCGCCCTTCAAGTCTGTCTGAAGTGGACAGGACTCAGGAGCGATGGAAGACACATTAAAGTGGACTTCCATTGAACACAAGGAGCACTAACGACCCGCCGAACACCTTGTTTGATGTGACGATGATGGGCGGATGATGTCTGAACTGGACCAGGGGGTATAAGACTGGACATGGACAGGTCCAGAGTTCACTCTTCTTTGGAAAGGTGAGGGGTTGGTTATAGGAAGACTTGTGCTCGCTGAACTTTTTCCACACTGACAACTTTTTCCTTTGGCACTTTTTGAGAACTACAATGGAAGCGACCACCAAGTTCTCTAACTTCAGCATCAATCGCATTATGGGCTCTGGGTTTGGACCGTCTCCTCCTCATGCACCTATCCACACTGTTGGATATATACCTGGCGGATACTTTGGACTTTCCAGCGGCCAGGGCTGTTTGGACTCCAGTAATGTTGGACGCGTGTCGGTGCCCAGGCCTCCAGCAGCACCAAT
This sequence comes from Electrona antarctica, assembly GCF_951216825.1. Taxonomy (NCBI): domain Eukaryota; kingdom Metazoa; phylum Chordata; class Actinopteri; order Myctophiformes; family Myctophidae; genus Electrona; species Electrona antarctica. Next base: position 49,537,244 of record NC_136792.1, on the reverse strand, counting down.
GCCCCGTGCAGCCAGTGGGCCATATCATGGGATGGACTTTGGGTTTGGATACGACAGCTACCCGACCTATGGGGCGTACGGTCTGCATCACGCAGGATTCAGCCTTTATCCGAATTCTGTGCACACTCTGCACAGCAGGCCTGCAGGCTTCCCGATGAACACAGGTAAGAAATTATAGGCCTTTACGCAATGTCATGGTTTTAACTCTTAGCCTGCCGCCATTAATTAATCCCTCGATTGCGTATTGCCATGGTTTAATCACGCGTGACACTTACTTTGAAGAGCCAAATATCCGTATCGCATTTTACTATGAAACCATTCCGTGTGTGTTGACGAAGCTGGTGCTCGTTCTCTCGGTCGGTGGTGGAAAAAGTGGACCGCGAGTATCACAGCGCCTGCTACAGGCCGTTGAAAACGCTTGTCTGGGACAAAGCGTCCTCTGCAATGTCGCTTCTGTGAGATAAAGCCGTCTGAAAACAGAGCCGGCAATGTTAGTGGATGCGCGCGCATTTTCAAAATGGCCGCGCCCATTGTGTCAGAAGCATAACAAAGCTAACGGACGGTAGATTTCGATACGATCGTATTAAAACATGCATTAATGAATACATCGCTGTTAAAACGGCTTTTCCGTTTGTGGCAGGCTACAAGATTCTACGTGTTAATATTCCTATGTTCCTGGCGGGTAAACGATTAATTATTAATTTAATTTTTTTTGCACACTTGCTTTTCGTTCTGCACATACATTTTATTTATTTTGTATGTAAGCTATAACTTACTGTTTCGACAAGTGCTAAATAAAGTGTAGACTAGCCTATTATTATTGGGGTTTGTGCTGTTCAGACCCTGCACATTGGTTAGTCTTTACTCATGAGCGAATTGACTTGTCATCAGGATCAGGCTATAGGCTATATGCCTTTTTAATGCAATAATCTATAAAGTTTCAATTTAATTTGAGTATTCATGACTAATTTATATGCATGTTGTTTTGTATTGGCAGGGCGACAGCCGTTGTCTTACCTGGATAACTGTAGTTACCAGCAGCAGCAGCATGTGTCAGAGAGGCCGCAGCCTCGTCCAACGAGCCGGATGAGGACAGTGTTCACCGAAAGTCAGACCAAACACCTGGACAAGATGTTTGAGGTCACCGACTACCCCGGAGTGGAGACCCGGGCTGAACTGGCAAGGGACGCCGGCCTGACCGAAGAAACTGTTCGGGTAAGTGATTATGATTATATAGGCTATAAATTGAGTGCGTAAAACCTAGCCAAACTGTTCCTTGCTTTACGCATGGCGCGCGTCGTCGGCCTTTGCACAGATTCACCATTCATTGCTTCCCCCACACACAAGCATACAATATAACAGTCTCCTTTATTTCCTTCCAGGTTTGGTTTAAGAACCGCAGGGCTCGCAGGAAGAAGAAGCACTGCAGCAGAGTGGACACATCTCCGTAGTCTCGCCCCTCTGCTGCGTCCAAGCCCACCGGCCTCCACTGAAATCAATGACATGGCTGATATAAGCGCATCCTGCGCCTACCGGTATATTATCACATATCAGAGCCCTATGAGGCCATAATGTATATCATTATGTATGGCGCTATCCCTCTGAACGGGAGACCGCTGTCCAGGCAGACCTGGCGGCTGCCTGGGTCATCATGGTTCAAAACATCCCCAAATGGACTTGCTGCACTGCTTTAATTACAACAGCTGCACTAAAGCTACAAGCAACGACAATGTGATACGTGTTTAAAGTCTGTAATTGTTTGTTTGAATTTACTGTAGGGCTTTTTTATTTATTGACTATTAGCACAACTGCTTAAAGAAACAATCAGAGACTTAAGTTTATGTAATAATTGTTACCAATCTGTTACACATCTGACACAAATTTCGACCTGATGGTCAAGATTCAATTTCTCCCCTGAGCAAGCAAAAAGCATAAATGGTAAATAGTAGCCTATACAGAGGTAGATTGAGTTCTTTGTACATTAGGTTCATTGTCATTATGTAGCTTATTCAATTCATCAACACACAAGACATTATATAGGCTAACACAATAGGTCTAGGACCTGGCTAATATCATCAACAAAATAATGCAAACACTATTGGCTACGTACAAAATAGATGGGAAAATAATATAGCTACTCCCTTTAATTGAAAGTTAACTTTATCGCATTTGGGACATTTTTTGCTTGGTAACGTGCAGTAGCCTATATAGCTTTCTAGTCTACATATGCCTAATCTAATATTGAAAGCAGCTATAAGATCAGACACACAGTAGGCTAAGCTTAGTAAACTTACATTAAAAAATAACGTAAATTATCAAGTCGTTTCGAGTTCGACTGAACTTGATCAGTGGACACATACAATTCGACACTCAGATGATGATCACTGGTTTCGTGTTTGATTCTGGATCAGATCAAAGTCACTGGTTCTTTGAACCAAAGGCTCAGGTCGCCCTTCATGTCTGTCTGAAGTGGACAGGACTCAGGAGCGATTCACTGGACAAGACACAACAAAGTGGACTTCCATTGAACACAAGGAGCACTAATCCCCAAATGGACTTGCTGCACTGCTTTATTTATTTATTACAACAGCTGCACTAATGCTACAAGCAACGACAATGTGATACGTGTTTAAAGTCTGTAATTGTTTGTTTGAATTTACTTTAGGGGTATTTATTAGCACAACTGCTTAAAGAAACAATCAGAGACTTAAGTTTATGTAATAATTGTTACCAATCTGTATAGTAGGCTATTATACCAACCATAAATTAAAGTCGTTTCGAGTTTGACTGAACTTGATCAGTGGACACGTATACAATTCGACAGTCAGATGATGATCACTGGTTTCGTGTTTGATTCTGGATCAGATCAAAGTCACTGGTTCTTTGAACCAAAGGCTCAGGTCGCCCTTCAAGTCTGTCTGAAGTGGACAGGACTCAGGAGCGATGGAAGACACATTAAAGTGGACTTCCATTGAACACAAGGAGCACTAACGACCCGCCGAACACCTTGTTTGATGTGACGATGATGGGCGGATGATGTCTGAACTGGACCAGGGGGTATAAGACTGGACATGGACAGGTCCAGAGTTCACTCTTCTTTGGAAAGGTGAGGGGTTGGTTATAGGAAGACTTGTGCTCGCTGAACTTTTTCCACACTGACAACTTTTTCCTTTGGCACTTTTTGAGAACTACAATGGAAGCGACCACCAAGTTCTCTAACTTCAGCATCAATCGCATTATGGGCTCTGGGTTTGGACCGTCTCCTCCTCATGCACCTATCCACACTGTTGGATATATACCTGGCGGATACTTTGGACTTTCCAGCGGCCAGGGCTGTTTGGACTCCAGTAATGTTGGACGCGTGTCGGTGCCCAGGCCTCCAGCAGCACCAATGCCCCGTGCAGCCAGTGGGCCATATCATGGGATGGACTTTGGGTTTGGATACGACAGCTACCTGACCTATGGGGCGTACGGTCTGCATCACGCAGGATTCAGCCTTTATCCGAATTCTGTGCACACTCTGCACAGCAGGCCTGCAGGCTTCCCGATGAACACAGGTAAGAAATTATAGGCCTTTACGCAATGTCATGGTTTTAATTATTAATTTACATTTTTTTTGCACACTTGCTTTTCGTTCTGCACATACATTTTATTTATTTTGTATGTAAGCTATAACTTACTGTTTCGACAAGTGCTAAATAAAGTGTAGACTAGCCTATTATTATTGGGGTTTGTGCTGTTCAGACCCTGCACATTGGTTAGTCTTTACTAGGGGTGTGCATCTCTCCCTTACAAGACGATTCGATACGTATCGATACGCATGGGCTACGATGCGATTCGGGGTCGATACATTTTATATACAGAACGATTCGATTCGATTCGATTCAGTCCAAATCGATACGATTTCGATTTTGTGGAACTTCATGGAATTTGATGCGATGCGATTCGATTCGATACGATACGTTGCGATCTGACACATTTAACCTTCTATAGATTTTTTATTTGAAGCTAGATCTATAAAGAATAGGGTTGGGACTTAATTAAAAAACATCTAATTAATTGGAGGCGTTGTGATTGATTAATTAATCTCAATTAATCACATTTTAATCGCATATCAATAGGCCTATTTGACCTGAGCAGTGAGCTTTTTTTTCAAATGGATTTGGATATGAGTGAATCAATGAATAGTGACTACATAAGCATAGGCAATAAAACAAGTAGTAATAATAATAGTGATAATAATATTATTTATATGCTTCTCTGAGTACTTAAAGACACTTTTCAAGGGGAACATGAGAAAACAAATAAAAACAACTTTATTAGAGAAAAACTAAGACTATGGAATAAAATAAATGAAAGCTATAGCAATATTCCAGAGGTGGGTTTGAATTTATAGGTGGTGGCATGTCTCTGAGTTTTGGAAGTGCATAGTTTGACAGGTCTGACTGCCTGCTGTGGACAGTGAAACCCTGACCATTAAACACGGGCAGACGCAACGATACAGTCTATCATTCATTGTTAAAGCTCCAAATGATATTCCCATTCGTCTTTGTGTCTGCCCGTGTAAACGCAGCAGCGAGTGTGGGGGGTTGGGGAACAGATGGAAAGTATAGTGTTATTAAGGAGGACTCCTTCTAACTATATGGAAGTTAAACTAACGTTAGCTCCCATGCTAGCTACTAGCTAGTAGCTTCCCTCGTCAGACAACAGAACACCACCACAGATCGGGTGGAAGCTGTTGATATCACTGCTTGTGCCCGTGGATGGGAAATAAGATTTAAAAGGCTATGGAAGCGTGGATGAAAGCACAGATGTGTGCAATAAAGTTGTGTCGGATCTGCCTGTGCACCCCGTCTGCTGCTCGTGTGTTGTGACTGTCGCTGGTGCAAAGTTAAAGAGCGTCATAAGCATGCGCCCTTCCTGCGCTGGAAGTAGCAGATCTACAAGTTATCTACCCGTCGCAATGCACAGCGCTGTGGGCTTGTACATCTGTGTTTTTCCCGCAGTTAGTTGAATTATATCGATTCACAACTTTAGGATCGATCCAACGTCCGATCCAGACGCTAATTTGACCGATCCAGACACACGTGCATCGATGTAGTCGTATCGTTAATGTTAAAATCGATTATCGATTCATATCGATATTTTTTGACACCACTAGTCTTTACGCATGAGCGAATTGACTTGTCATCAGGATCAGGCTATAGGCTATATGCCTTTTTAATGCAATAATCTATAAAGTTTCAATTTAATTTGAGTATTCATGACTAATTTATATGCATGTTGTTTTGTATTGGCAGGGCGACAGCCGTTGTCTTACCTGGATAACTGTAGTTACCAGCAGCAGCAGCATGTGTCAGAGAGGCCGCAGCCTCGTCCAACGAGCCGGATGAGGACAGTGTTCACCGAAAGTCAGACCAAACACCTGGACAAGGTGTTTGAGGTCACCGACTACCCCGGAGTGGAGACCCGGGCTGAACTGGCAAGGGACGCCGGCCTGACCGAAGAAACTGTTCGGGTAAGTGATTATGATTATATAGGCTATAAATTGAGTGCGTAAAACCTAGCCAAACTGTTCCTTGCTTTACGCATGGCGCGCGTCGTCGGCCTTTGCACAGATTCACCATTCATTGCTTCCCCCACACACAAGCATACAATATAACAGTCTCCTTTATTTCCTTCCAGGTTTGGTTTAAGAACCGCAGGGCTCGCAGGAAGAAGAAGCACTGCAGCAGAGTGGACACATCTCCGTAGTCTCGCCCCTCTGCTGCGTCCAAGCCCACCGGCCTCCACTGAAATCAATGACATATAAGCGCATCCTGCGCCTACCAGTATATTATCACATATCAGAGCCCTATGAGGCCATAATGTATATCATTATGTATGGCGCTATCCCTCTGAACGGGAGACCGCTGTCCAGGCAGACCTGGTGGCTGCCTGGGTCATCATGGTTCAAAACATCCCCAAATGGACTTGCTGCACTGCTTTAATTACAACAGCTGCACTAATGCTACAAGCAACGACAATGTGATACGTGTTTAAAGTCTGTAATTGTTTGTTTGAATTTACTGTAGGGCTTTTTTATTTATTGACTATTAGCACAACTGCTTAAAGAAACAATCAGAGACTTAAGTTTATGTAATAATTGTTACCAATCTGTTACACATCTGACACAAATTTCGACCTGATGGTCAAGATTCAATTTCTCCCCTGAGCAAGCAAAAAGCATAAATGGTAAATAGTAGCCTATACAGAGGTAGATTGAGTTCTTTGTACATTAGGTTCATTGTCATTATGTAGCTTATTCAATTCATCAACACACAAGACATTAAATAGGCTAACACAATAGGTCTAGGACCTGGCTAATATCATCAACAAAATAATGCAAACACTATTGGCTACGTACAAAATAGATGGGAAAATAATATAGCTACTCCCTTTAATTGAAAGTTAACTTTATCGCATTTGGGACATTTTTTGCTTGGTAACGTGCAGTAGCCTATATAGCTTTCTAGTCTACATATGCCTAATCTAATATTGAAAGCAGCTATAAGATCAGACACACAGTAGGCTAAGCTTAGTAAACTTACATTAAAAAATAACATAAATTATCAAGTCGTTTCGAGTTCGACTGAACTTGATCAGTGGACACATACAATTCGACACTCAGATGATGATCACTGGTTTCGTGTTTGATTCTATCAAAGTCACTGGTTCTTTGAACCAAAGGCTCAGGTCGCCCTTCATGTCTGTCTGAAGTGGACAGGACTCAGGAGCGATTCACTGGACAAGACACAACAAAGTGGACTTCCATTGAACACAAGGAGCACTAATCCCCAAATGGACTTGCTGCACTGCTTTATTTATTTATTACAACAGCTGCACTAATGCTACAAGCAACGACAATGTGATACGTGTTTAAAGTCTGTAATTGTTTGTTTGAATTTACTGTAGGGCTATTTATTAGCACAACTGCTTAAAGAAACAATCAGAGACTTAAGTTTATGTAATAATTGTTACCAATCTGTATAGTAAGCTATTATACCAACCATCAATTAAAGTCGTTTCGAGTTTGACTGAACTTGATCAGTGGACACGTATACAATTCGACAGTCAGATGATGATCACTGGTTTCGTGTTTGATTCTTGATCAGATCAAAGTCACTGGTTCTTTGAACCAAAGGCTCAGGTCGCCCTTCAAGTCTGTCTGAAGTGGACAGGACTCAGGAGCGATGGAAGACACATTAAAGTGGACTTCCATTGAACACAAGGAGCACTAACGACCCGCCGAACACCTTGTTTGATGTGACGATGATGGGCGGATGATGTCTGAACTGGACCAGGGGGTATAAGACTGGACATGGACAGGTCCAGAGTTCACTCTTCTTTGGAAAGGTGAGGGGTTGGTTATAGGAAGACTTGTGCTCGCTGAACTTTTTCCACACTGACAACTTTTTCCTTTGGCACTTTTTGAGAACTACAATGGAAGCGACCACCAAGTTCTCTAACTTCAGCATCAATCGCATTATGGGCTCTGGGTTTGGACCGTCTCCTCCTCATGCACCTATCCACACTGTTGGATATATACCTGGCGGATACTTTGGACTTTCCAGCGGCCAGGGCTGTTTGGACTCCAGTAATGTTGGACACGTGTCGGTGCCCAGGCCTCCAGCAGCACCAATGCCCCGTGCAGCCAGTGGGCCATATCATGGGATGGACTTTGGGTTTGGATACGACAGCTACCCGACCTATGGGGCGTACGGTCTGCATCACGCAGGATTCAGCCTTTATCCGAATTCTGTGCACACTCTGCACAGCAGGCCTGCAGGCTTCCCGATGAACACAGGTAAGAAATTATAGGCCTTTACGCAATGTCATGGTTTTAACTCTTAGCCTGCCGCCATTAATTAATCCCTCGATTGCGTATTGCCATGGTTTAATCACGCGTGACACTTACTTTGAAGAGCCAAATATCCGTATCGCATTTTACTATGAAACCATTCCGTGTGTGTTGACGAAGCTGGTGCTCGTTCTCTCGGTCGGTGGTGGAAAAAGTGGACCGCGAGTATCACAGCGCCTGCTACAGGCCGTTGAAAACGCTTGTCTGGGACAAAGCGTCCTCTGCAATGTCGCTTCTGTGAGATAAAGCCGTCTGAAAACAGAGCCGGCAATGTTAGTGGATGCGCGCGCATTTTCAAAATGGCCGCGCCCATTGTGTCAGAAGCATAACAAAGCTAACGGACGGTAGATTTCGATACGATCGTATTAAAACATGCATTAATGAATACATCGCTGTTAAAACGGCTTTTCCGTTTGTGGCAGGCTACAAGATTCTACGTGTTAATATTCCTATGTTCCTGGCGGGTAAACGATTAATTATTAATTTAAATTTTTTTGCACACTTGCTTTTCGTTCTGCACATACATTTTATTTATTTTGTATGTAAGCTATAACTTACTGTTTCGACAAGTGCTAAATAAAGTGTAGACTAGCCTATTATTATTGGGGTTTGTGCTGTTCAGACCCTGCACATTGGTTAGTCTTTACGCATGAGCGAATTGACTTGTCATCAGGATCAGGCTATAGGCTATATGCCTTTTTAATGCAATAATCTATAAAGTTTCAATTTAATTTGAGTATTCATGACTAATTTATATGCATGTTGTTTTGTATTGGCAGGGCGACAGCCGTTGTCTTACCTGGATAACTGTAGTTACCAGCAGCAGCAGCATGTGTCAGAGAGGCCGCAGCCTCGTCCAACGAGCCGGATGAGGACAGTGTTCACCGAAAGTCAGACCAAACACCTGGACAAGATGTTTGAGGTCACCGACTACCCCGGAGTGGAGACCCGGGCTGAACTGGCAAGGGACGCCGGCCTGACCGAAGAAACTGTTCGGGTAAGTGATTATGATTATATAGGCTATAAATTGAGTGCGTAAAACCTAGCCAAACTGTTCCTTGCTTTACGCATGGCGCGCGTCGTCGGCCTTTGCACAGATTCACCATTCATTGCTTCCCCCACACACAAGCATACAATATAACAGTCTCCTTTATTTCCTTCCAGGTTTGGTTTAAGAACCGCAGGGCTCGCAGGAAGAAGAAGCACTGCAGCAGAGTGGACACATCTCCGTAGTCTCGCCCCTCTGCTGCGTCCAAGCCCACCGGCCTCCACTGAAATCAATGACATGGCTGATATAAGCGCATCCTGCGCCTACCGGTATATTATCACATATCAGAGCCCTATGAGGCCATAATGTATATCATTATGTATGGCGCTATCCCTCTGAACGGGAGACCGCTGTCCAGGCAGACCTGGCGGCTGCCTGGGTCATCATGGTTCAAAACATCCCCAAATGGACTTGCTGCACTGCTTTAATTACAACAGCTGCACTAAAGCTACAAGCAACGACAATGTGATACGTGTTTAAAGTCTGTAATTGTTTGTTTGAATTTACTGTAGGGCTTTTTTATTTATTGACTATTAGCACAACTGCTTAAAGAAACAATCAGAGACTTAAGTTTATGTAATAATTGTTACCAATCTGTTACACATCTGACACAAATTTCGACCTGATGGTCAAGATTCAATTTCTCCCCTGAGCAAGCAAAAAGCATAAATGGTAAATAGTAGCCTATACAGAGGTAGATTGAGTTCTTTGTACATTAGGTTCATTGTCATTATGTAGCTTATTCAATTCATCAACACACAAGACATTATATAGGCTAACACAATAGGTCTAGGACCTGGCTAATATCATCAACAAAATAATGCAAACACTATTGGCTACGTACAAAATAGATGGGAAAATAATATAGCTACTCCCTTTAATTGAAAGTTAACTTTATCGCATTTGGGACATTTTTTGCTTGGTAACGTGCAGTAGCCTATATAGCTTTCTAGTCTACATATGCCTAATCTAATATTGAAAGCAGCTATAAGATCAGACACACAGTAGGCTAAGCTTAGTAAACTTACATTAAAAAATAACATAAATTATCAAGTCGTTTCGAGTTCGACTGAACTTGATCAGTGGACACATACAATTCGACACTCAGATGATGATCACTGGTTTCGTGTTTGATTCTGGATCAGATCAAAGTCACTGGTTCTTTGAACCAAAGGCTCAGGTCGCCCTTCATGTCTGTCTGAAGTGGACAGGACTCAGGAGCGATTCACTGGACAAGACACAACAAAGTGGACTTCCATTGAACACAAGGAGCACTAATCCCCAAATGGACTTGCTGCACTGCTTTATTTATTTATTACAACAGCTGCACTAATGCTACAAGCAACGACAATGTGATACGTGTTTAAAGTCTGTAATTGTTTGTTTGAATTTACTTTAGGGCTATTTATTAGCACAACTGCTTAAAGAAACAATCAGAGACTTAAGTTTATGTAATAATTGTTACCAATCTGTATAGTAGGCTATTATACCAACCATCAATTAAAGTCGTTTCGAGTTCGACTGAACTTGATCAGTGGACACGTATACAATTCGACAGTCAGATGATGATCACTGGTTTCGTGTTTGATTCTGGATCAGATCAAAGTCACTGGTTCTTTGAACCAAAGGCTCAGGTCGCCCTTCAAGTCTGTCTGAAGTGGACAGGACTCAGGAGCGATGGAAGACACATTAAAGTGGACTTCCATTGAACACAAGGAGCACTAACGACCCGCCGAACACCTTGTTTGATGTGACGATGATGGGCGGATGATGTCTGAACTGGACCAGGGGGTATAAGACTGGACATGGACAGGTCCAGAGTTCACTCTTCTTTGGAAAGGTGAGGGGTTGGTTATAGGAAGACTTGTGCTCGCTGAACTTTTTCCACACTGACAACTTTTTCCTTTGGCACTTTTTGAGAACTACAATGGAAGCGACCACCAAGTTCTCTAACTTCAGCATCAATCACATTATGGGCTCTGGGTTTGGACCGTCTCCTCCTCATGCACCTATCCACACTGTTGGATATATACCTGGCGGATACTTTGGACTTTCCAGCGGCCAGGGCTGTTTGGACTCCAGTAATGTTGGACGCGTGTCGGTGCCCAGGCCTCCAGCAGCACCAATGCCCCGTGCAGCCAGTGGGCCATATCATGGGATGGACTTTGGGTTTGGATACGACAGCTACCTGACCTATGGGGCGTACGGTCTGCATCACGCAGGATTCAGCCTTTATCCGAATTCTGTGCACACTCTGCACAGCAGGCCTGCAGGCTTCCCGATGAACACAGGTAAGAAATTATAGGCCTTTACGCAATGTCATGGTTTTAATTATTAATTTACACTTTTTTTGCACACTTGCTTTTCGTTCTGCACATACATTTTATTTATTTTGTATGTAAGCTATAACTTACTGTTTCGACAAGTGCTAAATAAAGTGTAGACTAGCCTATTATTATTGGGGTTTGTGCTGTTCAGACCCTGCACATTGGTTAGTCTTTACGCATGAGCGAATTGACTTGTCATCAGGATCAGGCTATAGGCTATATGCCTTTTTAATGCAATAATCTATAAAGTTTCAATTTAATTTGAGTATTCATGACTAATTTATATGCATGTTGTTTTGTATTGGCAGGGCGACAGCCGTTGTCTTACCTGGATAACTGTAGTTACCAGCAGCAGCAGCATGTGTCAGAGAGGCCGCAGCCTCGTCCAACGAGCCGGATGAGGACAGTGTTCACCGAAAGTCAGACCAAACACCTGGACAAGATGTTTGAGGTCACCGACTACCCCGGAGTGGAGACCCGGGCTGAACTGGCAAGGGACGCCGGCCTGACCGAAGAAACTGTTCGGGTAAGTGATTATGATTATATAGGCTATAAATTGAGTGCGTAAAACCTAGCCAAACTGTTCCTTGCTTTACGCATGGCGCGCGTCGTCGGCCTTTGCACAGATTCACCATTCATTGCTTCCCCCACACACAAGCATACAATATAACAGTCTCCTTTATTTCCTTCCAGGTTTGGTTTAAGAACCGCAGGGCTCGCAGGAAGAAGAAGCACTGCAGCAGAGTGGACACATCTCCGTAGTCTCGCCCCTCTGCTGCGTCCAAGCCCACCGGCCTCCACTGAAATCAATGACATATAAGCGCATCCTGCGCCTACCAGTATATTATCACATATCAGAGCCCTATGAGGCCATGTATATCATTATGTATGGCGCTATCCCTCTGAACGGGAGACCGCTGTCCAGGCAGACCTGGTGGCTGCCTGGGTCATCATGGTTCAAAACATCCCCAAATGGACTTGCTGCACTGCTTTAATTACAACAGCTGCACTAATGCTACAAGCAACGACAATGTGATACGTGTTTAAAGTCTGTAATTGTTTGTTTGAATTTACTGTAGGGCTTTTTTATTTATTGACTATTAGCACAACTGCTTAAAGAAACAATCAGAGACTTAAGTTTATGTAATAATTGTTACCAATCTGTTACACATCTGACACAAATTTCGACCTGATGGTCAAGATTCAATTTCTCCCCTGAGCAAGCAAAAAGCATAAATGGTAAATAGTAGCCTATACAGAGGTAGATTGAGTTCTTTGTACATTAGGTTCATTGTCATTATGTAGCTTATTCAATTCATCAACACACAAGACATTAAATAGGCTAACACAATAGGTCTAGGACCTGGCTAATATCATCAACAAAATAATGCAAACACTATTGGCTACGTACAAAATAGATGGGAAAATAATATAGCTACTCCCTTTAATTGAAAGTTAACTTTATCGCATTTGGGACATTTTTTGCTTGGTAACGTGCAGTAGCCTATATAGCTTTCTAGTCTACATATGCCTAATCTAATATTGAAAGCAGCTATAAGATCAGACACACAGTAGGCTAAGCTTAGTAAACTTACATTAAAAAATAACATAAATTATCAAGTCGTTTCGAGTTCGACTGAACTTGATCAGTGGACACATACAATTCGACACTCAGATGATGATCACTGGTTTCGTGTTTGATTCTATCAAAGTCACTGGTTCTTTGAACCAAAGGCTCAGGTCGCCCTTCATGTCTGTCTGAAGTGGACAGGACTCAGGAGCGATTCACTGGACAAGACACAACAAAGTGGACTTCCATTGAACACAAGGAGCACTAATCCCCAAATGGACTTGCTGCACTGCTTTATTTATTTATTACAACAGCTGCACTAATGCTACAAGCAACGACAATGTGATACGTGTTTAAAGTCTGTAATTGTTTGTTTGAATTTACTGTAGGGCTATTTATTAGCACAACTGCTTAAAGAAACAATCAGAGACTTAAGTTTATGTAATAATTGTTACCAATCTGTATAGTAAGCTATTATACCAACCATCAATTAAAGTCGTTTCGAGTTTGACTGAACTTGATCAGTGGACACGTATACAATTCGACAGTCAGATGATGATCACTGGTTTCGTGTTTGATTCTTGATCAGATCAAAGTCACTGGTTCTTTGAACCAAAGGCTCAGGTCGCCCTTCAAGTCTGTCTGAAGTGGACAGGACTCAGGAGCGATGGAAGACACATTAAAGTGGACTTCCATTGAACACAAGGAGCACTAACGACCCGCCGAACACCTTGTTTGATGTGACGATGATGGGCGGATGATGTCTGAACTGGACCAGGGGGTATAAGACTGGACATGGACAGGTCCAGAGTTCACTCTTCTTTGGAAAGGTGAGGGGTTGGTTATAGGAAGACTTGTGCTCGCTGAACTTTTTCCACACTGACAACTTTTTCCTTTGGCACTTTTTGAGAACTACAATGGAAGCGACCACCAAGTTCTCTAACTTCAGCATCAATCGCATTATGGGCTCTGGGTTTGGACCGTCTCCTCCTCATGCACCTATCCACACTGTTGGATATATACCTGGCGGATACTTTGGACTTTCCAGCGGCCAGGGCTGTTTGGACTCCAGTAATGTTGGACACGTGTCGGTGCCCAGGCCTCCAGCAGCACCAATGCCCCGTGCAGCCAGTGGGCCATATCATGGGATGGACTTTGGGTTTGGATACGACAGCTACCCGACCTATGGGGCGTACGGTCTGCATCACGCAGGATTCAGCCTTTATCCGAATTCTGTGCACACTCTGCACAGCAGGCCTGCAGGCTTCCCGATGAACACAGGTAAGAAATTATAGGCCTTTACGCAATGTCATGGTTTTAACTCTTAGCCTGCCGCCATTAATTAATCCCTCGATTGCGTATTGCCATGGTTTAATCACGCGTGACACTTACTTTGAAGAGCCAAATATCCGTATCGCATTTTACTATGAAACCATTCCGTGTGTGTTGACGAAGCTGGTGCTCGTTCTCTCGGTCGGTGGTGGAAAAAGTGGACCGCGAGTATCACAGCGCCTGCTACAGGCCGTTGAAAACGCTTGTCTGGGACAAAGCGTCCTCTGCAATGTCGCTTCTGTGAGATAAAGCCGTCTGAAAACAGAGCCGGCAATGTTAGTGGATGCGCGCGCATTTTCAAAATGGCCGCGCCCATTGTGTCAGAAGCATAACAAAGCTAACGGACGGTAGATTTCGATACGATCGTATTAAAACATGCATTAATGAATACATCGCTGTTAAAACGGCTTTTCCGTTTGTGGCAGGCTACAAGATTCTACGTGTTAATATTCCTATGTTCCTGGCGGGTAAACGATTAATTATTAATTTAAATTTTTTTGCACACTTGCTTTTCGTTCTGCACATACATTTTATTTATTTTGTATGTAAGCTATAACTTACTGTTTCGACAAGTGCTAAATAAAGTGTAGACTAGCCTATTATTATTGGGGTTTGTGCTGTTCAGACCCTGCACATTGGTTAGTCTTTACGCATGAGCGAATTGACTTGTCATCAGGATCAGGCTATAGGCTATATGCCTTTTTAATGCAATAATCTATAAAGTTTCAATTTAATTTGAGTATTCATGACTAATTTATATGCATGTTGTTTTGTATTGGCAGGGCGACAGCCGTTGTCTTACCTGGATAACTGTAGTTACCAGCAGCAGCAGCATGTGTCAGAGAGGCCGCAGCCTCGTCCAACGAGCCGGATGAGGACAGTGTTCACCGAAAGTCAGACCAAACACCTGGACAAGATGTTTGAGGTCACCGACTACCCCGGAGTGGAGACCCGGGCTGAACTGGCAAGGGACGCCGGCCTGACCGAAGAAACTGTTCGGGTAAGTGATTATGATTATATAGGCTATAAATTGAGTGCGTAAAACCTAGCCAAACTGTTCCTTGCTTTACGCATGGCGCGCGTCGTCGGCCTTTGCACAGATTCACCATTCATTGCTTCCCCCACACACAAGCATACAATATAACAGTCTCCTTTATTTCCTTCCAGGTTTGGTTTAAGAACCGCAGGGCTCGCAGGAAGAAGAAGCACTGCAGCAGAGTGGACACATCTCCGTAGTCTCGCCCCTCTGCTGCGTCCAAGCCCACCGGCCTCCACTGAAATCAATGACATGGCTGATATAAGCGCATCCTGCGCCTACCGGTATATTATCACATATCAGAGCCCTATGAGGCCATAATGTATATCATTATGTATGGCGCTATCCCTCTGAACGGGAGACCGCTGTCCAGGCAGACCTGGCGGCTGCCTGGGTCATCATGGTTCAAAACATCCCCAAATGGACTTGCTGCACTGCTTTAATTACAACAGCTGCACTAAAGCTACAAGCAACGACAATGTGATACGTGTTTAAAGTCTGTAATTGTTTGTTTGAATTTACTGTAGGGCTTTTTTATTTATTGACTATTAGCACAACTGCTTAAAGAAACAATCAGAGACTTAAGTTTATGTAATAATTGTTACCAATCTGTTACACATCTGACACAAATTTCGACCTGATGGTCAAGATTCAATTTCTCCCCTGAGCAAGCAAAAAGCATAAATGGTAAATAGTAGCCTATACAGAGGTAGATTGAGTTCTTTGTACATTAGGTTCATTGTCATTATGTAGCTTATTCAATTCATCAACACACAAGACATTATATAGGCTAACACAATAGGTCTAGGACCTGGCTAATATCATCAACAAAATAATGCAAACACTATTGGCTACGTACAAAATAGATGGGAAAATAATATAGCTACTCCCTTTAATTGAAAGTTAACTTTATCGCATTTGGGACATTTTTTGCTTGGTAACGTGCAGTAGCCTATATAGCTTTCTAGTCTACATATGCCTAATCTAATATTGAAAGCAGCTATAAGATCAGACACACAGTAGGCTAAGCTTAGTAAACTTACATTAAAAAATAACATAAATTATCAAGTCGTTTCGAGTTCGACTGAACTTGATCAGTGGACACATACAATTCGACACTCAGATGATGATCACTGGTTTCGTGTTTGATTCTGGATCAGATCAAAGTCACTGGTTCTTTGAACCAAAGGCTCAGGTCGCCCTTCATGTCTGTCTGAAGTGGACAGGACTCAGGAGCGATTCACTGGACAAGACACAACAAAGTGGACTTCCATTGAACACAAGGAGCACTAATCCCCAAATGGACTTGCTGCACTGCTTTATTTATTTATTACAACAGCTGCACTAATGCTACAAGCAACGACAATGTGATACGTGTTTAAAGTCTGTAATTGTTTGTTTGAATTTACTTTAGGGCTATTTATTAGCACAACTGCTTAAAGAAACAATCAGAGACTTAAGTTTATGTAATAATTGTTACCAATCTGTATAGTAGGCTATTATACCAACCATCAATTAAAGTCGTTTCGAGTTCGACTGAACTTGATCAGTGGACACGTATACAATTCGACAGTCAGATGATGATCACTGGTTTCGTGTTTGATTCTGGATCAGATCAAAGTCACTGGTTCTTTGAACCAAAGGCTCAGGTCGCCCTTCAAGTCTGTCTGAAGTGGACAGGACTCAGGAGCGATGGAAGACACATTAAAGTGGACTTCCATTGAACACAAGGAGCACTAACGACCCGCCGAACACCTTGTTTGATGTGACGATGATGGGCGGATGATGTCTGAACTGGACCAGGGGGTATAAGACTGGACATGGACAGGTCCAGAGTTCACTCTTCTTTGGAAAGGTGAGGGGTTGGTTATAGGAAGACTTGTGCTCGCTGAACTTTTTCCACACTGACAACTTTTTCCTTTGGCACTTTTTGAGAACTACAATGGAAGCGACCACCAAGTTCTCTAACTTCAGCATCAATCACATTATGGGCTCTGGGTTTGGACCGTCTCCTCCTCATGCACCTATCCACACTGTTGGATATATACCTGGCGGATACTTTGGACTTTCCAGCGGCCAGGGCTGTTTGGACTCCAGTAATGTTGGACGCGTGTCGGTGCCCAGGCCTCCAGCAGCACCAATGCCCCGTGCAGCCAGTGGGCCATATCATGGGATGGACTTTGGGTTTGGATACGACAGCTACCTGACCTATGGGGCGTACGGTCTGCATCACGCAGGATTCAGCCTTTATCCGAATTCTGTGCACACTCTGCACAGCAGGCCTGCAGGCTTCCCGATGAACACAGGTAAGAAATTATAGGCCTTTACGCAATGTCATGGTTTTAATTATTAATTTACACTTTTTTTGCACACTTGCTTTTCGTTCTGCACATACATTTTATTTATTTTGTATGTAAGCTATAACTTACTGTTTCGACAAGTGCTAAATAAAGTGTAGACTAGCCTATTATTATTGGGGTTTGTGCTGTTCAGACCCTGCACATTGGTTAGTCTTTACGCATGAGCGAATTGACTTGTCATCAGGATCAGGCTATAGGCTATATGCCTTTTTAATGCAATAATCTATAAAGTTTCAATTTAATTTGAGTATTCATGACTAATTTATATGCATGTTGTTTTGTATTGGCAGGGCGACAGCCGTTGTCTTACCTGGATAACTGTAGTTACCAGCAGCAGCAGCATGTGTCAGAGAGGCCGCAGCCTCGTCCAACGAGCCGGATGAGGACAGTGTTCACCGAAAGTCAGACCAAACACCTGGACAAGATGTTTGAGGTCACCGACTACCCCGGAGTGGAGACCCGGGCTGAACTGGCAAGGGACGCCGGCCTGACCGAAGAAACTGTTCGGGTAAGTGATTATGATTATATAGGCTATAAATTGAGTGCGTAAAACCTAGCCAAACTGTTCCTTGCTTTACGCATGGCGCGCGTCGTCGGCCTTTGCACAGATTCACCATTCATTGCTTCCCCCACACACAAGCATACAATATAACAGTCTCCTTTATTTCCTTCCAGGTTTGGTTTAAGAACCGCAGGGCTCGCAGGAAGAAGAAGCACTGCAGCAGAGTGGACACATCTCCGTAGTCTCGCCCCTCTGCTGCGTCCAAGCCCACCGGCCTCCACTGAAATCAATGACATATAAGCGCATCCTGCGCCTACCAGTATATTATCACATATCAGAGCCCTATGAGGCCATGTATATCATTATGTATGGCGCTATCCCTCTGAACGGGAGACCGCTGTCCAGGCAGACCTGGTGGCTGCCTGGGTCATCATGGTTCAAAACATCCCCAAATGGACTTGCTGCACTGCTTTAATTACAACAGCTGCACTAATGCTACAAGCAACGACAATGTGATACGTGTTTAAAGTCTGTAATTGTTTGTTTGAATTTACTGTAGGGCTTTTTTATTTATTGACTATTAGCACAACTGCTTAAAGAAACAATCAGAGACTTAAGTTTATGTAATAATTGTTACCAATCTGTTACACATCTGACACAAATTTCGACCTGATGGTCAAGATTCAATTTCTCCCCTGAGCAAGCAAAAAGCATAAATGGTAAATAGTAGCCTATACAGAGGTAGATTGAGTTCTTTGTACATTAGGTTCATTGTCATTATGTAGCTTATTCAATTCATCAACACACAAGACATTATATAGGCTAACACAATAGGTCTAGGACCTGGCTAATATCATCAACAAAATAATGCAAACACTATTGGCTACGTACAAAATAGATGGGAAAATAATATAGCTACTCCCTTTAATTGAAAGTTAACTTTATCGCATTTGGGACATTTTTTGCTTGGTAACGTGCAGTAGCCTATATAGCTTTCTAGTCTACATATGCCTAATCTAATATTGAAAGCAGCTATAAGATCAGACACACAGTAGGCTAAGCTTAGTAAACTTACATTAAAAAATAACATAAATTATCAAGTCGTTTCGAGTTCGACTGAACTAGATCAGTGGACACATACAATTCGACACTCAGATGATGATCACTGGTTTCGTGTTTGATTCTGGATCAGATCAAAGTCACTGGTTCTTTGAACCAAAGGCTCAGGTCGCCCTTCATGTCTGTCTGAAGTGGACAGGACTCAGGAGCGATTCACTGGACAAGACACAACAAAGTGGACTTCCATTGAACACAAGGAGCACTAATCCCCAAATGGACTTGCTGCACTGCTTTATTTATTTATTACAACAGCTGCACTAATGCTACAAGCAACGACAATGTGATACGTGTTTAAAGTCTGTAATTGTTTGTTTGAATTTACTGTAGGGCTATTTATTAGCACAACTGCTTAAAGAAACAATCAGAGACTTAAGTTTATGTAATAATTGTTACCAATCTGTATAGTAGGCTATTATACCAACCATCAATTAAAGTCGTTTCGAGTTTGACTGAACTTGATCAGTGGACACGTATACAATTCGACAGTCAGATGATGATCACTGGTTTCGTGTTTGATTCTTGATCAGATCAAAGTCACTGGTTCTTTGAACCAAAGGCTCAGGTCGCCCTTCAAGTCTGTCTGAAGTGGACAGGACTCAGGAGCGATGGAAGACACATTAAAGTGGACTTCCATTGAACACAAGGAGCACTAACGACCCGCCGAACACCTTGTTTGATGTGACGATGATGGGCGGATGATGTCTGAACTGGACCAGGGGGTATAAGACTGGACATGGACAGGTCCAGAGTTCACTCTTCTTTGGAAAGGTGAGGGGTTGGTTATAGGAAGACTTGTGCTCGCTGAACTTTTTCCACACTGACAACTTTTTCCTTTGGCACTTTTTGAGAACTACAATGGAAGCGACCACCAAGTTCTCTAACTTCAGCATCAATCGCATTATGGGCTCTGGGTTTGGACCGTCTCCTCCTCATGCACCTATCCACACTGTTGGATATATACCTGGCGGATACTTTGGACTTTCCAGCGGCCAGGGCTGTTTGGACTCCAGTAATGTTGGACGCGTGTCGGTGCCCAGGCCTCCAGCAGCACCAATGCCCCGTGCAGCCAGTGGGCCATATCATGGGATGGACTTTGGGTTTGGATACGACAGCTACCCGACCTATGGGGCGTACGGTCTGCATCACGCAGGATTCAGCCTTTATCCGAATTCTGTGCACACTCTGCACAGCAGGCCTGCAGGCTTCCCGATGAACACAGGTAAGAAATTATAGGCCTTTACGCAATGTCATGGTTTTAATTATTAATTTACATTTTTTTGCACACTTGCTTTTCGTTCTGCACATACATTTTATTTATTTTGTATGTAAGCTATAACTTACTGTTTCGACAAGTGCTAAATAAAGTGTAGACTAGCCTATTATTATTGGGGTTTGTGCTGTTCAGACCCTGCACATTGGTTAGTCTTTACGCATGAGCGAATTGACTTGTCATCAGGATCAGGCTATAGGCTATATGCCTTTTTAATGCAATAATCTATAAAGTTTCAATTTAATTTGAGTATTCATGACTAATTTATATGCATGTTGTTTTGTATTGGCAGGGCGACAGCCGTTGTCTTACCTGGATAACTGTAGTTACCAGCAGCAGCAGCATGTGTCAGAGAGGCCGCAGCCTCGTCCAACGAGCCGGATGAGGACAGTGTTCACCGAAAGTCAGACCAAACACCTGGACAAGATGTTTGAGGTCACCGACTACCCCGGAGTGGAGACCCGGGCTGAACTGGCAAGGGACGCCGGCCTGACCGAAGAAACTGTTCGGGTAAGTGATTATGATTATATAGGCTATAAATTGAGTGCGTAAAACCTAGCCAAACTGTTCCTTGCTTTACGCATGGCGCGCGTCGTCGGCCTTTGCACAGATTCACCATTCATTGCTTCCCCCACACACAAGCATACAATATAACAGTCTCCTTTATTTCCTTCCAGGTTTGGTTTAAGAACCGCAGGGCTCGCAGGAAGAAGAAGCACTGCAGCAGAGTGGACACATCTCCGTAGTCTCGCCCCTCTGCTGCGTCCAAGCCCACCGGCCTCCACTGAAATCAATGACATATAAGCGCATCCTGCGCCTACCAGTATATTATCACATATCAGAGCCCTATGAGGCCATGTATATCATTATGTATGGCGCTATCCCTCTGAACGGGAGACCGCTGTCCAGGCAGACCTGGTGGCTGCCTGGGTCATCATGGTTCAAAACATCCCCAAATGGACTTGCTGCACTGCTTTAATTACAACAGCTGCACTAATGCTACAAGCAACGACAATGTGATACGTGTTTAAAGTCTGTAATTGTTTGTTTGAATTTACTGTAGGGCTTTTTTATTTATTGACTATTAGCACAACTGCTTAAAGAAACAATCAGAGACTTAAGTTTATGTAATAATTGTTACCAATCTGTTACACATCTGACACAAATTTCGACCTGATGGTCAAGATTCAATTTCTCCCCTGAGCAAGCAAAAAGCATAAATGGTAAATAGTAGCCTATACAGAGGTAGATTGAGTTCTTTGTACATTAGGTTCATTGTCATTATGTAGCTTATTCAATTCATCAACACACAAGACATTATATAGGCTAACACAATAGGTCTAGGACCTGGCTAATATCATCAACAAAATAATGCAAACACTATTGGCTACGTACAAAATAGATGGGAAAATAATATAGCTACTCCCTTTAATTGAAAGTTAACTTTATCGCATTTGGGACATTTTTTGCTTGGTAACGTGCAGTAGCCTATATAGCTTTCTAGTCTACATATGCCTAATCTAATATTGAAAGCAGCTATAAGATCAGACACACAGTAGGCTAAGCTTAGTAAACTTACATTAAAAAATAACATAAATTATCAAGTCGTTTCGAGTTCGACTGAACTTGATCAGTGGACACATACAATTCGACACTCAGATGATGATCACTGGTTTCGTGTTTGATTCTGGATCAGATCAAAGTCACTGGTTCTTTGAACCAAAGGCTCAGGTCGCCCTTCATGTCTGTCTGAAGTGGACAGGACTCAGGAGCGATTCACTGGACAAGACACAACAAAGTGGACTTCCATTGAACACAAGGAGCACTAATCCCCAAATGGACTTGCTGCACTGCTTTATTTATTTATTACAACAGCTGCACTAATGCTACAAGCAACGACAATGTGATACGTGTTTAAAGTCTGTAATTGTTTGTTTGAATTTACTGTAGGGCTATTTATTAGCACAACTGCTTAAAGAAACAATCAGAGACTTAAGTTTATGTAATAATTGTTACCAATCTGTATAGTAGGCTATTATACCAACCATCAATTAAAGTCGTTTCGAGTTTGACTGAACTTGATCAGTGGACACGTATACAATTCGACAGTCAGATGATGATCACTGGTTTCGTGTTTGATTCTTGATCAGATCAAAGTCACTGGTTCTTTGAACCAAAGGCTCAGGTCGCCCTTCAAGTCTGTCTGAAGTGGACAGGACTCAGGAGCGATGGAAGACACATTAAAGTGGACTTCCATTGAACACAAGGAGCACTAACGACCCGCCGAACACCTTGTTTGATGTGACGATGATGGGCGGATGATGTCTGAACTGGACCAGGGGGTATAAGACTGGACATGGACAGGTCCAGAGTTCACTCTTCTTTGGAAAGGTGAGGGGTTGGTTATAGGAAGACTTGTGCTCGCTGAACTTTTTCCACACTGACAACTTTTTCCTTTGGCACTTTTTGAGAACTACAATGGAAGCGACCACCAAGTTCTCTAACTTCAGCATCAATCGCATTATGGGCTCTGGGTTTGGACCGTCTCCTCCTCATGCACCTATCCACACTGTTGGATATATACCTGGCGGATACTTTGGACTTTCCAGCGGCCAGGGCTGTTTGGACTCCAGTAATGTTGGACGCGTGTCGGTGCCCAGGCCTCCAGCAGCACCAATGCCCCGTGCAGCCAGTGGGCCATATCATGGGATGGACTTTGGGTTTGGATACGACAGCTACCCGACCTATGGGGCGTACGGTCTGCATCACGCAGGATTCAGCCTTTATCCGAATTCTGTGCACACTCTGCACAGCAGGCCTGCAGGCTTCCCGATGAACACAGGTAAGAAATTATAGGCCTTTACGCAATGTCATGGTTTTAATTATTAATTTACATTTTTTTGCACACTTGCTTTTCGTTCTGCACATACATTTTATTTATTTTGTATGTAAGCTATAACTTACTGTTTCGACAAGTGCTAAATAAAGTGTAGACTAGCCTATTATTATTGGGGTTTGTGCTGTTCAGACCCTGCACATTGGTTAGTCTTTACGCATGAGCGAATTGACTTGTCATCAGGATCAGGCTATAGGCTATATGCCTTTTTAATGCAATAATCTATAAAGTTTCAATTTAATTTGAGTATTCATGACTAATTTATATGCATGTTGTTTTGTATTGGCAGGGCGACAGCCGTTGTCTTACCTGGATAACTGTAGTTACCAGCAGCAGCAGCATGTGTCAGAGAGGCCGCAGCCTCGTCCAACGAGCCGGATGAGGACAGTGTTCACCGAAAGTCAGACCAAACACCTGGACAAGATGTTTGAGGTCACCGACTACCCCGGAGTGGAGACCCGGGCTGAACTGGCAAGGGACGCCGGCCTGACCGAAGAAACTGTTCGGGTAAGTGATTATGATTATATAGGCTATAAATTGAGTGCGTAAAACCTAGCCAAACTGTTCCTTGCTTTACGCATGGCGCGCGTCGTCGGCCTTTGCACAGATTCACCATTCATTGCTTCCCCCACACACAAGCATACAATATAACAGTCTCCTTTATTTCCTTCCAGGTTTGGTTTAAGAACCGCAGGGCTCGCAGGAAGAAGAAGCACTGCAGCAGAGTGGACACATCTCCGTAGTCTCGCCCCTCTGCTGCGTCCAAGCCCACCGGCCTCCACTGAAATCAATGACATGGCTGATATAAGCGCATCCTGCGCCTACCGGTATATTATCACATATCAGAGCCCTATGAGGCCATAATGTATATCATTATGTATGGCGCTATCCCTCTGAACGGGAGACCGCTGTCCAGGCAGACCTGGCGGCTGCCTGGGTCATCATGGTTCAAAACATCCCCAAATGGACTTGCTGCACTGCTTTAATTACAACAGCTGCACTAAAGCTACAAGCAACGACAATGTGATACGTGTTTAAAGTCTGTAATTGTTTGTTTGAATTTACTGTAGGGCTTTTTTATTTATTGACTATTAGCACAACTGCTTAAAGAAACAATCAGAGACTTAAGTTTATGTAATAATTGTTACCAATCTGTTACACATCTGACACAAATTTCGACCTGATGGTCAAGATTCAATTTCTCCCCTGAGCAAGCAAAAAGCATAAATGGTAAATAGTAGCCTATACAGAGGTAGATTGAGTTCTTTGTACATTAGGTTCATTGTCATTATGTAGCTTATTCAATTCATCAACACACAAGACATTATATAGGCTAACACAATAGGTCTAGGACCTGGCTAATATCATCAACAAAATAATGCAAACACTATTGGCTACGTACAAAATAGATGGGAAAATAATATAGCTACTCCCTTTAATTGAAAGTTAACTTTATCGCATTTGGGACATTTTTTGCTTGGTAACGTGCAGTAGCCTATATAGCTTTCTAGTCTACATATGCCTAATCTAATATTGAAAGCAGCTATAAGATCAGACACACAGTAGGCTAAGCTTAGTAAACTTACATTAAAAAATAACATAAATTATCAAGTCGTTTCGAGTTCGACTGAACTTGATCAGTGGACACATACAATTCGACACTCAGATGATGATCACTGGTTTCGTGTTTGATTCTGGATCAGATCAAAGTCACTGGTTCTTTGAACCAAAGGCTCAGGTCGCCCTTCATGTCTGTCTGAAGTGGACAGGACTCAGGAGCGATTCACTGGACAAGACACAACAAAGTGGACTTCCATTGAACACAAGGAGCACTAATCCCCAAATGGACTTGCTGCACTGCTTTATTTATTTATTACAACAGCTGCACTAATGCTACAAGCAACGACAATGTGATACGTGTTTAAAGTCTGTAATTGTTTGTTTGAATTTACTTTAGGGCTATTTATTAGCACAACTGCTTAAAGAAACAATCAGAGACTTAAGTTTATGTAATAATTGTTACCAATCTGTATAGTAGGCTATTATACCAACCATCAATTAAAGTCGTTTCGAGTTCGACTGAACTTGATCAGTGGACACGTATACAATTCGACAGTCAGATGATGATCACTGGTTTCGTGTTTGATTCTGGATCAGATCAAAGTCACTGGTTCTTTGAACCAAAGGCTCAGGTCGCCCTTCAAGTCTGTCTGAAGTGGACAGGACTCAGGAGCGATGGAAGACACATTAAAGTGGACTTCCATTGAACACAAGGAGCACTAACGACCCGCCGAACACCTTGTTTGATGTGACGATGATGGGCGGATGATGTCTGAACTGGACCAGGGGGTATAAGACTGGACATGGACAGGTCCAGAGTTCACTCTTCTTTGGAAAGGTGAGGGGTTGGTTATAGGAAGACTTGTGCTCGCTGAACTTTTTCCACACTGACAACTTTTTCCTTTGGCACTTTTTGAGAACTACAATGGAAGCGACCACCAAGTTCTCTAACTTCAGCATCAATCACATTATGGGCTCTGGGTTTGGACCGTCTCCTCCTCATGCACCTATCCACACTGTTGGATATATACCTGGCGGATACTTTGGACTTTCCAGCGGCCAGGGCTGTTTGGACTCCAGTAATGTTGGACGCGTGTCGGTGCCCAGGCCTCCAGCAGCACCAATGCCCCGTGCAGCCAGTGGGCCATATCATGGGATGGACTTTGGGTTTGGATACGACAGCTACCTGACCTATGGGGCGTACGGTCTGCATCACGCAGGATTCAGCCTTTATCCGAATTCTGTGCACACTCTGCACAGCAGGCCTGCAGGCTTCCCGATGAACACAGGTAAGAAATTATAGGCCTTTACGCAATGTCATGGTTTTAATTATTAATTTACACTTTTTTTGCACACTTGCTTTTCGTTCTGCACATACATTTTATTTATTTTGTATGTAAGCTATAACTTACTGTTTCGACAAGTGCTAAATAAAGTGTAGACTAGCCTATTATTATTGGGGTTTGTGCTGTTCAGACCCTGCACATTGGTTAGTCTTTACGCATGAGCGAATTGACTTGTCATCAGGATCAGGCTATAGGCTATATGCCTTTTTAATGCAATAATCTATAAAGTTTCAATTTAATTTGAGTATTCATGACTAATTTATATGCATGTTGTTTTGTATTGGCAGGGCGACAGCCGTTGTCTTACCTGGATAACTGTAGTTACCAGCAGCAGCAGCATGTGTCAGAGAGGCCGCAGCCTCGTCCAACGAGCCGGATGAGGACAGTGTTCACCGAAAGTCAGACCAAACACCTGGACAAGATGTTTGAGGTCACCGACTACCCCGGAGTGGAGACCCGGGCTGAACTGGCAAGGGACGCCGGCCTGACCGAAGAAACTGTTCGGGTAAGTGATTATGATTATATAGGCTATAAATTGAGTGCGTAAAACCTAGCCAAACTGTTCCTTGCTTTACGCATGGCGCGCGTCGTCGGCCTTTGCACAGATTCACCATTCATTGCTTCCCCCACACACAAGCATACAATATAACAGTCTCCTTTATTTCCTTCCAGGTTTGGTTTAAGAACCGCAGGGCTCGCAGGAAGAAGAAGCACTGCAGCAGAGTGGACACATCTCCGTAGTCTCGCCCCTCTGCTGCGTCCAAGCCCACCGGCCTCCACTGAAATCAATGACATGGCTGATATAAGCGCATCCTGCGCCTACCAGTATATTATCACATATCAGAGCCCTATGAGGCCATAATGTATATCATTATGTATGGCGCTATCCCTCTGAACGGGAGACCGCTGTCCAGGCAGACCTGGCGGCTGCCTGGGTCATCATGGTTCAAAACATCCCCAAATGGACTTGCTGCACTGCTTTAATTACAACAGCTGCACTAAAGCTACAAGCAACGACAATGTGATACGTGTTTAAAGTCTGTAATTGTTTGTTTGAATTTACTGTAGGGCTTTTTTATTTATTGACTATTAGCACAACTGCTTAAAGAAACAATCAGAGACTTAAGTTTATGTAATAATTGTTACCAATCTGTTACACATCTGACACAAATTTCGACCTGATGGTCAAGATTCAATTTCTCCCCTGAGCAAGCAAAAAGCATAAATGGTAAATAGTAGCCTATACAGAGGTAGATTGAGTTCTTTGTACATTAGGTTCATTGTCATTATGTAGCTTATTCAATTCATCAACACACAAGACATTATATAGGCTAACACAATAGGTCTAGGACCTGGCTAATATCATCAACAAAATAATGCAAACACTATTGGCTACGTACAAAATAGATGGGAAAATAATATAGCTACTCCCTTTAATTGAAAGTTAACTTTATCGCATTTGGGACATTTTTTGCTTGGTAACGTGCAGTAGCCTATATAGCTTTCTAGTCTACATATGCCTAATCTAATATTGAAAGCAGCTATAAGATCAGACACACAGTAGGCTAAGCTTAGTAAACTTACATTAAAAAATAACATAAATTATCAAGTCGTTTCGAGTTCGACTGAACTTGATCAGTGGACACATACAATTCGACACTCAGATGATGATCACTGGTTTCGTGTTTGATTCTGGATCAGATCAAAGTCACTGGTTCTTTGAACCAAAGGCTCAGGTCGCCCTTCATGTCTGTCTGAAGTGGACAGGACTCAGGAGCGATTCACTGGACAAGACACAACAAAGTGGACTTCCATTGAACACAAGGAACACTAATCCCCAAATGGACTTGCTGCACTGCTTTATTTATTTATTACAACAGCTGCACTAATGCTACAAGCAACGACAATGTGATACGTGTTTAAAGTCTGTAATTGTTTGTTTGAATTTACTTTAGGGCTATTTATTAGCACAACTGCTTAAAGAAACAATCAGAGACTTACGTTTATGTAATAATTGTTACCAATCTGTATAGTAGGCTATTATACCAACCATCAATTAAAGTCGTTTCGAGTTCGACTGAACTTGATCAGTGGACACATATACAATTCGACAGTCAGATGATGATCACTGGTTTCGTGTTTGATTCTGGATCAGATCAAAGTCACTGGTTCTTTGAACCAAAGGCTCAGGTCGCCCTTCAAGTCTGTCTGAAGTGGACAGGACTCAGGAGCGATGGAAGACACATTAAAGTGGACTTCCATTGAACACAAGGAGCACTAACGACCCGCCGAACACCTTGTTTGATGTGACGATGATGGGCGGATGATGTCTGAACTGGACCAGGGGGTATAAGACTGGACATGGACAGGTCCAGAGTTCACTCTTCTTTGGAAAGGTGAGGGGTTGGTTATAGGAAGACTTGTGTTCGCTGAACTTTTTCCACACTGACAACTTTTTCCTTTGGCACTTTTTGAGAACTACAATGGAAGCGACCACCAAGTTCTCTAACTTCAGCATCAATCACATTATGGGCTCTGGGTTTGGACCGTCTCCTCCTCATGCACCTATCCACACTGTTGGATATATACCTGGCGGATACTTTGGACTTTCCAGCGGCCAGGGCTGTTTGGACTCCAGTAATGTTGGACGCGTGTCGGTGCCCAGGCCTCCAGCAGCACCAATGCCCCGTGCAGCCAGTGGGCCATATCATGGGATGGACTTTGGGTTTGGATACGACAGCTACCCGACCTATGGGGCGTACGGTCTGCATCACGCAGGATTCAGCCTTTATCCGAATTCTGTGCACACTCTGCACAGCAGGCCTGCAGGCTTCCCGATGAACACAGGTAAGAAATTATAGGCCTTTACGCAATGTCATGGTTTTAATTATTAATTTACATTTTTTTGCACACTTGTTTTTCGTTCTGCACATACATTTTTTTTATTTTGTATGTAAGCTATAACTTACTGTTTCGACAAGTGCTAAATAAAGTGTAGACTAGCCTATTATTATTATTGGGGTTTGTGCTGTTCAGACACCGCACATTGGTTAGTCTTTACGCATGAGCAAATTGACTTGTCATCAGGATAAGGCTATAGGCTATATGCCTTTTTAATGCAATAATCTATAAAGTTTCAATTTAATTTGAGTATTCATGACTAATTTATATGCATGTTGTTTTGTATTGGCAGGGCGACAGCCGTTGTCTTACCTGGATAACTGTAGTTACCAGCAGCAGCAGCAGCATGTGTCAGAGAGGCCGCAGCCTCGTCCAACGAGCCGGATGAGGACAGTGTTCACCAGGCAGACCTGGAAACAATCAGAGACTTAAGTTTAGACACACAGTAGGCTAAGCTTAGTAAGCTTACATTAAAAAATAACATCAATTAAAGTTGTTTCGAGTTCGACTGAACTTGATCAGTGGACACATATACAATTCGACAGTCAGATGATGATCCCTGGTTTCGTGTTTGATTCTGGATCAGATCAAATAAGTCACTGGTTCTTTGAACCAAAGGCTCAGGTTGCCCTTCATGTCTGTCTGAAGTGGACAGGACTCAGGAGCGATTCACTGGACAAGACACAACAAAGTGGACTTCCATTGAACACAAGGAGCACTAACGACCCGCCGAGCACCTTGTTTGATGTGACGATGATGGCTGATGATGTCTGAACGGGATCAGGGGGTATAAGACTGGACATGGACAGGTCCAGAGTTCACTCTTCTTTGGAAAGGTGTGGGGTTGGTTATAGGAAGACTTGTGCTCGCTGAACTTTTTCCACACAGCATTGACTGATCTGAGTGCACGGGAGGGTTTGTAGGGTTTCCTTTGAAATTAAACTATGTCTCTGAATATTAAAGCAAACCTTGTTGAACTCACCTTAGAATGCCACCAAGGTATCTACTACTCTAAAGCAAGTGTCTTGCACACCTAAAGGCAACAGCAGTGGTGGAAAAAGTACTCACATTTATACTTTATTAAAAGTACAAACCCATGGCATCCACCCATCCACCCATCCACCATTGTGGTTTGTTTATTGTGTGACGTCATGCCACGCGCCGTTGGTTGCTCGGTCACGCGTGTCACACATCCATATATGGTCCCGGCTTGCCCTCTATTAGAGGTGACATAACGTGGTCCATAAAAGGTCACTTCACAGCAGTCCACGTGTCAGTGTGCGAGTGTTCAAGTGACAGAGACGAGTAGAGGACATATACGAGGACGAGCGACACGCCAAAGAAGGCAACAGAGCATAAAAGGAGAACAGAAAACGTTTAGAATACCCCGTGTCAGTAAAATGATGTCGAGCCAGCCTGAATCATCGACACAGTCAGGAAAGGGGTCTGTTTCGGAGGGCGCCATGGGTCACGGTCCAGGAGCCGTCGAGAGCGCGACTTCCCCGCTAAACAAGACGACGGCGGATGACCCCGGCATGGGTCCGAACGGGGACAGCTGGCGTCGTGCGACGGAGCGCGAGAGAGGAGGAGGAGGGGAGGCGGCGGCGGCATTCCCGCGGGTGAAACCCAAGATGACGCGTGGGCGTGTGAAGATAGACATAGATTTCATCCAGGACAGGTTTAGGCGCCGGACGACCTTCAGCAAGCGGAAGAAGTACATCATAAAGAAGGCCAAAGAGCTTGCCACGCTGACGGGGAGCCAGGTTCTCGTGCTGGCGTGCAGCGAGACGGGACTTGTCCACAAATGGTCCACCCCCGCGTTCCAGCCCGTAATCAACAGCGAGGACGGCAAAGCCCTGATCCAAACCTGCCTGGAGAGCGGTCGGTCCGCGGCCCCGTCCGAGAGCCCCGCCGCGGCGTCCGGCTCCAAGGAGCTGGACGTGGCCTTCCAGCTGTCTGAGACGGAAGGCCTGCAGGGGCACAGTGAGGATGCCGGTCCAGTGAGCACAGCCTCCGCCCCTGCGCCCGTGAGGTACTACCACCACCACATGCAAATGCCACTAAATGTAATTCCACCGGGCGAACCCCCCATCGTTTCTCTCAGCGAGGTGCATATGGCCTGGCAGGGGGCAGGGCAACACGCCTTCTACATGCACGACAGCCTGTTCCCTGTGCAGACTGTGCCAGCATTCCCCGGCTCATCACCGATGGTGACTGGGCAGCAGCAGCAGCAGCAGTAGCAGCAGCAGCAGCTAGCAGCAGCAGCAGCAGCAGTAGCAGTGTTCCGCCCAGAAGCCTGCGTTGCGTTGCGAGGCTTCTCTCCCAATCCCCTCTCTTACTGGGCAGGGCTTTTCTTACCCCTCCCCTACTGGGGACTTCTTTTTTAGCTTTTGTCCTCATACGTCTCAAGATTTGCCCTTGACAATGAAAGGGTAAAATAGTAAAATTCTACCAAATATGACGTAATATAAACAAAAAATCAAAACATTAAACGCCATTGACAATGAAGGAACAATTTACGTATAACAAAGCAGCTAACCAAGCACAGGCAACAGGCATTCTGATTGGCCAGTATGAGATGATGCATGATGATGTACCATGATAAGAGTGTCCCTCACTTCACACAGGTGTGATCTTTTTTTACGAGTTGGGTGTTATAATCTAGTAGAGTCTGGAAAAGCATTCCAGCAGCCAGCTCGTAGCATGGCTCGTTAGTCAATAGACTATCCAATCCATACCTCCTGGGTTTGAATCCTGCTTAGCCATTATTTTTGTGTCAACCGCAAACAACTTTCTTTTTTGCAGATTAAGTAAAGTTTTGTTACCATGACGGAGGCACGCCGTCTCTGGTGCAGGCCTTGAGCCACGTGAGGCATCGACGAGCGAGTCGCCGTGCCGAGCGTTGCGACGGCCACCAGAGCCACAGTGCCGTTCGAGTTGCGTACCGACAGGCACAGAATAGTAAATATTAGTACCCCCTACTTTCCATGGGGAGGCATACTATGGTCCGACGGAGCATTCGACATGCGTCCGCACCTCGGACAAGCGCCTGCTCCCGTGCTTGCGGTTATGGTTAGGTTAGGGTTTGAGGTGGGTGGTCGTTTTTCGGACCAATGACTAGTCGGACCAAACACATGCACCCCTTTCCATGCCCCGACATAATGCACTGTCACCGCTAACATATGAATCGACTGACACCCGTGGCATGCAGTACCACTCAAAGTGACATGGGTTGGGCTTGCTGCCTGGATGCATGGTCCAAGCCCTTGTACAGGTATATATCTGTCAGAACTCAGAAGCAGGGCTGAAAACACCCGCGTGTATGAATTAACGGTCTATTAGCAACGTGGCTTCATGTGGACCTCTAGTCTATGATGTCGGTCATATTTTGGGCAATGTTTCAGAAAACTGTCTTCCTCTTAGGAATTTGCTGTTTTGCTGTCCATCGCTTTGAGTGACAAACATAAGTTGGTATCTCACCAGAAGGGGTCAAAGCTTTAGACGTTGTGCGTTCCTGTTCAAAGTATTGCACGGCACTGGCAGAGCAGGGTTCAAAACCATATAAGCGTATAGGCGCCCTTTCCGGCTCTGAGGCGCGTGTCACAATTGAAGGCACAATTTTCCCGAGATTCTTTGCAAAGCATTTGCCTTCAATGAGCAGCTTCCGCGTGCGTAACATGGGAAAAGACGTGCTGTGATTGGCCAGTAGTCACTTGAGTGACAGCGAGAGACATGGAGGAGTCGTGTGAGTGTGCCTTCAGCAAATTCCTTCATACTTCTAAATAAGAAAGCTGCGGAGAACTGTTGCTTTGTGTTCACTCTTTAATGTTTTCTGTTAGTAATCCCCCCTGGCTCTGATGTTGTATTGTTGATTTGTTGTATTAATACATTTGTTGTTTGTGTTTGTTTGTTTGTCTTGTTTTGTATTGTAATGTATTGTCATGACTGTTATAAAGATTTGTTTTAAAAAAAAGCCTTCAGAACTGCACTTCCGCTTGACTTCCGGCCTTCATTGGGTTACACGTCGCTCCAATGAACTGCAACGGCCAGTGAGGCATCTATTTTTGAGTGGTGCAAACCACTCCAACAACTGGCTTTGTACCCGTGTTTGTTCGTACCAAAAAAACGAGCATGGTTGCTATGGTTAGCAACCAAAAAAACGAGCATGGTTGCTATGGTTAGTATCATCACAGTTGCACCACTCAGTTCACACGGGTGTGATTTTTTATAATATCTATATGTTCAAACCCCCGCCTTTTTTCACTTTCTTTGTTGTAGTCTGATGAAGAAATACAAATCTTGGTACATTGTTTTAGTAAGTTATAAATGCACCAAGTCTCTCTGTACCTATATATATATATATATATATATATATATATATATATATATATACAGAATACGTACGACGTGTATGTCTATACGTCTGTAATCCGCGTAACTCGAGAACCGTTCGCCCCCCACTATCTCCATATGGAGCTGGCCTGTTCTGACATCACAACACTTGCATACATTTGTGCCTGCCTGACACAGAGCCCCATAAGAATAAAGGGACACAGAGACAGATACAGAAATCTCCATATATGGACATAAAATGTTCTGACATTTTCATATTTGGGCATGCCTGACAAAGAACTTCATATATGGGCATAAAAAGGGACACAGACATAACTGGGTGGGGCATTCATTTCCAACTTGCATCCTTCCAAGTAGGCCAGTGCCCAACAGGCACCGCTCTGTGTTAACCCTAGAACTCTACAAACAAAGGTAGAAGCGCTGTTGTGGTTAGGGGTTCATGTGTTTGGTCCGACGGAGCATTGGTCCGAACGACAACCTACCTCAAACCCTCACCCTAACCCTAACCTCCCCCGGGGCAGCACACCTAAACCTAACCCCAACCCTCTCCCGACTCCCAACGCACCTCGGACCAATGCTCCTTCGAACCAATGCTCCGTCGGACCATAGTATGCCTCCCGTGGTTAGTGTGATTGCTATACGTACCGTTCCCCGGAGCGGATCACCCAACCGGTCACGGGACCGCATGGGAAGGTAGTCTCTGTTCCGATTGAAGTGGACCTGATCAAATCAAATCAAATCACCTGTGCTGCGGGTTACAAATCACCCATGCTTTGGGTTACAAATCACCCGTGCTGTGGGTTACAATTCACCCGTGCTGTGCGTTACAAATCACGTGCTGCGGGTTACAAATCACCCATGCTGTGGGTTACAAATCACCCATGCTGTGGGTTACAAATCACCCGTGCTGTGGGTTACAAATCACCCATGCTGTGGGTTACAAATCACCCATGCTGTGGGTTAGAAATCACCCATGCTGTGGGTTACAAATCACCCATGCTGTGGGTTACAAATCACCCGTGCTGTGGGTTAGAAATCACCCATGCTGTGGGTCACAAATCACCCATGCTGTGGGTTACAAATCACCCGTGCTGTGGGTTAGAAATCACCCGTGCTGTGGGTTACAAATCACCCATGCTGTGGGTTACAAATCACCCATGCTGTGGGTTACAAATCACCCATGCTGTGGGTTACAAATCACCCGTGCTGTGGGTTAGAAATCACCCATGCTGTGGGTTACAAATCACCCATGCTGTGGGTTACAAATCACCCATGCTGTGGGTTACAAATCACCCGTGCTGTGGGTTACAAATCACCCGTGCTGTGGGTTACAAATCACCCGTGCTGTGGGTTACAAATCACCCGTGCTGTGGGTTACAAATCACCCGTGCTGTGGGTTACAAATCACCCGTGCTGCGGGTTACAAATCACCTGTGCTGTGCGTTACAAATCACCTGTGCTGTGCGTTACAAATCACCCGTGCTGTGGGTTACAAATCACCCGTGCTGTGCGTTACAAATCACCCGTGCTGTGGGTTACAAATCACCCGTGCTGTGGGTTACAAATCACCCATGCTTTGGGTTACAAATCACCCGTGCTGTGGGTTACAATTCACCCGTGCTGTGCGTTACAAATCACGTGCTGCGGGTTACAAA
Source organism: Electrona antarctica (assembly GCF_951216825.1). Taxonomy (NCBI): domain Eukaryota; kingdom Metazoa; phylum Chordata; class Actinopteri; order Myctophiformes; family Myctophidae; genus Electrona; species Electrona antarctica. Next base: position 49,502,069 of record NC_136792.1, on the reverse strand, counting down.
TCACCCATGCTGTGGGTTACAAATCACCCATGCTGTGGGTTACAAATCACCCGTGCTGTGGGTTACAAATCACCCATGCTGTGGGTTAGAAATCACCCATGCTGTGGGTTACAAATCACCCATGCTGTGGGTTAGAAATCACCCATGCTGTGGGTTAGAAATCACCCGTGCTGTGGGTTACAAATCACCCATGCTGTGGGTTACAAATCACCCATGCTGTGGGTTAGAAATCACCCGTGCTGTGGGTTACAAATCACCCATGCTGTGGGTTACAAATCACCCATGCTGTGGGTTAGAAATCACCCATGCTGTGGGTTACAAATCACCCATGCTGTGGGTTACAAATCACCCGTGCTGTGGGTTAGAAATCACCCATGCTGTGGGTCACAAATCACCCATGCTGTGGGTTACAAATCACCCGTGCTGTGGGTTAGAAATCACCCGTGCTGTGGGTTACAAATCACCCATGCTGTGGGTTACAAATCACCCATGCTGTGGGTTACAAATCACCCATGCTGTGGGTTACAAATCACCCGTGCTGTGGGTTAGAAATCACCCATGCTGTGGGTTACAAATCACCCATGCTGTGGGTTACAAATCACCCATGCTGTGGGTTACAAATCACCCGTGCTGTGGGTTACAAATCACCCGTGCTGTGGGTTACAAATCACCCGTGCTGTGGGTTACAAATCACCCATGCTGTGGGTTACAAATCACCCGTGCTGTGGGTTACAAATCACCCGTGCTGTGGGTTACAAATCACCCGTGCTGTGGGTTACAAATCACCCGTGCTGCGGGTTACAAATCACCTGTGCTGTGCGTTACAAATCACCTGTGCTGTGCGTTACAAATCACCCGTGCTGTGGGTTACAAATCACCCGTGCTGTGCGTTACAAATCACCCGTGCTGTGGGTTACAAATCACCCGTGCTGTGGGTTACAAATCACCCGTGCTGTGCGTTACAAATCACCCGTGCTGTGGGTTACAAATCACCCGTGCTGTGGGTTACAAATCACCTGTGCTGTGGGTTACAAATCACCCATGCTGTGCGTTACAAATCACCCATGCTGTGGGTTACAAATCACCCGTGCTGTGCGTTACAAATCACCCGTTCTGTGCGTTACAAATCACCCGTGCTGTGCGTTACAAATCACCCGTGCTGCGGGTTACAAATCACCTGTGCTGCAGGTTACAAATCACCCGTGCTGTGCGTTACAAATCACCCGTGCTGCGGGTTACAAATCACCTGTGCTGCAGGTTACAAATCACCCGTGCTGTGCGTTACAAATCACCCGTGCTGCAGGTTACAAATCACCCGTGCTGTGCGTTACAAATCACCTGTGCTGTGCGTTACAAATCACCCGTGCTGTGCGTTACAAATCACCTGTGCTGTGCGTTACAAATCACCCGTGCTGTGCGTTACAAATCACCTGTGCTGTGCGTTACAAATCACCTGTGCTGTGCGTTACAAATCACCCGTGCTGTGCGTTACAAATCACCCGTGCTGTGGGTTACAAATCACCCGTGCTGTGGGTTAGAAATCACCCATGCTGTGGGTTACAAATCACCCGTGCTGCGGGTTAGAAATCACCCGTGATGTGGGTTACAAATCACCCGTGCTGTGGGTTACAAATCACCCGTGATGTGGGTTACAAATCACCCGTGCTGCGGGTTAGAAATCACCCGTGCTGCGGTTTACAAATCACCCATGCTGTGGGTTACAAATCACCCGTGCTGCGGGTTACAAATCACCTGTGTTGTGGGTTACAAATCACCTGTGTTGTGGGTTACAAATCACCTGTGTTGTGGGTTACAAATCACCTGTGTTGTGGGTTACAAATCACCCATGCTGTGGGTTACAAATCACCCATGCTGTGGGTTACAAATCACCCATGCTGTGGGTTACAAATCACCTGTGTTGTGGGTTACAAATCACCCGTGCTGTGCGTTACAAATCACCTGTGCTGTGGGTTACAAATCACCCGTGCTGTGGGTTACAAATCACCCGTGCTGTGGGTTACAAATCACCCGTGCTGCAGGTTACAAATCACCCGTGCTGCGGGTTACAAATCTCGGCGCTCTTATCATACATCATCATACATAATCAGAATCACATTAGCCAATCACAATTGGCGTCCTCAATTTTCTTTCTTCACTTTTTATCCTCAATAGTACGTACATTGCTCAGCCAATCAAATCATCGCTGTGAGGTGCTCAGCCAATCAAATCATCGCTATGGGGTACACACAAACTCAGGCATAGGAGGGGCTGGCGCCCCTCAAAAAGTACTACATATTATATGACATCATCCATTAATTTAACTTATTGTCTGATTGCTTGTCATCCTGTTTATCTGACGCCTTTCAGAGCCGAGCCGTCAATAGAGGATGTGAATGTCGGTCAGCTTGCCTGTGTTGAAACCTTGCCCAAATATGGAGTCATGTATCATCAGACACATCACAGACGACTGGCTATACTTTCTGTCAAGAAATTCCTTGCAGGTGATATCTTTCTAAGTGTTGGAGTTTGGAAGCGCTCACTTTCAGTAAAGCAATGGCCTGCTTCTTCCTGCATTATGTGCAATTTCAAAACAGGTGGCACACAGGGCCATTGAGAGAGATACAACGAGCACTTCCAAACTCCAACACTTAGAAAAAAGAATCACCTGCAAAGGAATGTATTGACAGAAACGGCAAGGAATGTATATAATGTGTACAGAAAGTAGCTCATAACATGTCTACGGTGGATTTTTATGAAACAAACACTTTGCAGATATAGAAAGTAATTAAAGCTTTTCGTACAGCTGCAATGTTGGTGAGTTTGACGTCGTCTTATACAATCAGATAGGACCTTTCTGTTTGGATGGATGGGCTGCCAATGGAAAATTGCGGCTAGTTGCCACCCTGCCATTAACTTAAAGGCAAGATGGCCGCCATGTGCATAAGGTCAATGAAGGCCCACGTGGTGTCCTTTAATCCACATCTTGTTGATCGTACAGACTGCTGGACCGATCAGCACCACATTTCTTGTGCATGCTGCCAGTAGGTCAAGGAAGTAGTCTACCTCCACACATCTGTTTGTTACCAATAACAATTGCGAACGCAGTGAGCACTAACTATGAGACCTAGCAGAACATGTCTGTATGTCTGTGTGTGTGTGTGTGTGTCTGCCTGTGTGTCACGCTGTAACACCACCCGCCCGCCACCAGAGGGCACAGCTGTATCACACACACAAAAACCACACACACACAAAACTTAACTTAAAAAAACGTAACTTAAAAAAAAACTTAACTTAAAAAAAAACTTAAGGAAAACTAAACTTAAAAAATAAAATAATAATAATAAGAAAAGAGAACTTAAAAAAACCTTAAAAAAGTACGTAATTTATTCTAATTGTTGTTATTGCAATTTACGAGCTGCGTTCGCTTCCCGTGTTCGTGCGCCTTACTTGTAAGGTAACATTCCTGGAGTATACTACTATACTATTGACACAGGGGGTTTCAAGCTTACGGAAAATCTACAACACGTTCATACTAATGTCACCTAGAAGCTTTCATTCAAACTTTGATGCACCTGAACTCCATACTTGGGCATGGCTCGCGTCATAGTGACATCATAGTTATTATGCGAGTTTCGAGCCTGGTTAGCTTAAAACCTACACTAATGGGGGCAGCATCTACAGAGTAAAGCAAAAGAAAACGCGATGGTGCCCGACCTTGACAAGGAGGCGTACTACCGCCGGATCAAGCGGCTGTACGGCAACTGGAAGAAAGTAGAGGATTTTGCCAGAGTGGGCGCTATCGCGGTTTCGGTCGGAGCGGCGGACGACGCGATCGTGTACGCCAAATCCACAGCTCTGCAGACATGGCTGTTTGGCTTCGAGTTGACGGACACCGTCATGGTTTTCTGTCGAGCCAAAATCATCTTCCTGGCCAGTAAAAAGAAGGTGGAGTTCCTGAAGCAGGTGGCGGCCGCCGCCGAGGACAACGAGAACGCCAGCGGAGTTCCGGCCGTCACGCTGCTCACCAGGGAAAAGAACGGGAGCAACGAGGCCAACTTCGACCAGATGATCGAGGCCATCAGAGACAGCGCGGAGGGGAGGCCGGTGGGCGTCTTCAGCAAGGACAAGTCCCCCGGGGAGTTCATCAGGAGCTGGAATGACACCATCGCTGCAGAGGGACTGCAGACGGTGGACGTCAGCGCGGTAGTTGCCTACACCATGGCAGTGAAGGAGGACGGCGAGCTGGCGCTGATGAGAAAAGCCGCAGCGATCACCAGCGAAGTCTACTCCAAGTTCTTCAAGGAGCGAGCGATGGAGATTGTCGATAAGGACGAGGAGGTGTGTCACAGTAAGCTGGCGGAGTATGTGGAGAAGGCCATAGAGGAAAGTAAGTACCTGGGAGGTGCAGAGCCGTCCTTGGTGAAGATGTGCTATGCGCCTATCATTCAGAGCGGAGGGAACTACAGTCTGAAGTTCAACATTGTCAGCGACGAGAACCACATGCACTACTTTGGAGCCATCACGTGTGCCATGGGCGTGCGCTACAGATCCTACTGTTCCAACCTGGTGCGTACGCTGATGGTGGACCCCACGCAAGGAATGCAGAACAACTACAATTTCCTGCTGCAGGTAGAGGAGAAACTCCTGGTGGAACTCAAACACGGGGTGAAATTTTGCGACGCTTACAACGCCGTCCTAGAGTACGTTAAGAAAGAGAGGTTGGACCTCGTGCCCAAACTTACCAAAAAACTCGGTTTTTCCACTGGAATAGAGTTCAGGGAGTCCTCCTTGATACTGAATGGCAAAAACCAGTACCGACTAAAGACAGGAATGGTGCTGAGCGTCTGTTTGGGATTTGAGGACCTGAGGGACAAAGAGGGGAATAAATATGCCTTGTTTATCGGCGACACGGTGAAGATCAACAGGGAGGAGACGGCCACGGTGCTGACGCAAGCGAAGAAGAAGATCAAGAACGTGGCCATCTTTCACAAGGACGACGACGAGGAAAACGAAAGCGAAGACGACGTGGACGCGGATGCCGAGGCGCCGCCACCGCGCAGCAGAACGCGCCGCCGCGCCACCCTGCTGAACGACGACGGAAGCGCGGCGAGCGAGATGATGTCCAACGATCAGAAGAGGCGGGCCCACCAGAAGGAGCTGGCCACTCGGGTGAACGAGGAAGCCAAGCGTCGTCTGACGGAGCAGAAGGGAGGAGAGCTGCTGCCGCCGGCGCAGAAGGCCAGGAAGTCCGACGTGTCGTACGGGAGTGTGTCCGAAGTGCCCCGAGGAGAGCGGGACATCCGGGACATGAAGATCTTCGTCGACAAGAAGTCCGAGACGGTCATCGTGCCCATCTTCGGCGCCGCCACGCCTTTCCACATCGCCACCGTTAAGAGCATCAGCGCGTCGGTGGAGGGAGACTTCACGTACCTGAGGGTGAACTTCTACGTTCCCGGCACCGGCCCGGGCCGTCGCGAGGGCGGCGGCGTCTTCCCGGACCCCGACGCCACCTTCGTCAAACAGCTCACGTACCGCGCGTCCAACCTGAAGAAGACAGACTCGTCGGTCCCCTCTGCCAACCTCCAGAACGCCTGCCGCCTCATCAACGAGGTGCAGAAGCGCTACAAGGCGCGCGAGGCCGAGGAGGAGGAGAAGGAGGGTGTGGTCACGCAGGACTCGCTCGTCGTCAGCCTGAACCGCAGCAACCCCAAGCTCAAGGACCTCTACATCCGGCCCAACATCGCCCCCAAGAGGATGCAGGGCTCGCTGGAGGCGCACGCCAACGGCTTCCGCTTCACGTCGGTGCGCGGCGACAAGGTGGACATCCTCTACGCCAACGTCAAGCATGCCGTCTTCCAGCCCTGCGACGGTGAGATGATCATCATACTGCACTTCCACCTCCGGGACGGAATCATGTTCGGCAAGAAGCGGCACACGGACGTGCAGTTCTACACGGAGGTGGGCGAGATCACCACGGACCTGGGCAAGCACCAGCACACGCAGGACCGCGGCGGCGACGACCGCGACGCACTCTATGCCGAACAGATGGAACGCGACATGAAGCACAAGGTCAAGTCCGTCTTCGGCAACTTCATCGAGAAGGTCCAGGCGCTGACCAAGGACGAGCTGGAGTTCGAGGTGCCCTTCAGAGACCTGGGCTTCCAGGGCGCCACCTTCAAGAGCACCACCCTCCTGCAGCCCACGTCCAGCACGTTGGTCAACGTTACCGAGTGGCCGCCGTTTGTGGTGGCCCTGGACGAGTTGGAGCTGGTCCACTTTGAGCGAGTGTCGTTCAACCTGAAGACCTTTGACGTGGTCCTTGTGTACAAGGATTACAACAGGAAGGTCACCATGATTAACGCTGTGCCTGTCAACTCTCTGGACCCGATCAAAGAGTGGCTCAACTCCTGTGACATCAAGTACACTGAAGGCATCCAGTCTCTGAACTGGACCAAGATAATGAAGACCATCGTCGATGATCCCGAGGGCTTCTTTGAGCTGGGTGGCTGGTCCTTCTTGGACCTAGAGAACGAGGAGAGCGGAGCAGAGGAGTCAGAGGAGGACGATACGTTTGACGAGGACGAAGAATCCTCCAGCGAAGAATACGAATCGGAGACGACAGAGGACTCCGCGGAGTCCGATTCTCGGAGCAGCGATGAGGAGAGAGGTAAAGACTGGGACGAACTGGAGGAGGAAGCCAGGGAGGCGGACAGAGAGAATCCCTATGAGGAACACGAGGAGAGCAGCAGGAAGAGGAAGCGTCAAGGCCTGTCCCAGCCCCCGTCCAGCACGAAGAAACTAAGGCAGTAAATGTGTCTCTCGTACCGATCAGTGAGGAATGTTCAAGCGCTGTCCCAGACCCCATCCAGCAAGAAGAAACTCTTACTGATCAGTGCCACGTCTCTCATACATGCTGGCAGTATAAGCCAAGGAAGTAAGTCAGTAAGTATAGCCTTGGGAACAAGGCTATACCAAGATTTCATGTGGCCCATGGGGTCAGGGGGACTAGCTCCTGTTTCTGTAGCATGAGGCGGCTTGATGTATACAAGTATACATTCCCTGACCATGATGTAGAAGTACATCCCTTGTCAAAACACGCTGGTTTCCAAGGAAGTACCGCAATGCATTATTTTTTTATATAAGCCTAAATTGTTGGAATGTTACACTTTCGGTCAATGCTGTCTCACAAAAAAAAGTCATTTTTTGACTTCAACATTTACCTTGAAGAGAGGGGGGGTGGGGGGTAAAAGTAAAAAAGATTTTCGGGGAATATGAATTACGATTCCACATTCTTACGACATAACTGGGACGGCGCTGAGTCGGCTCAAAGTGGACATCGCAGTGCTCGACACGGAGACTCGCTGGCTTTAGCTCGCTAGCTCGGTGGCTACTCCCCATGACACACGTCCGCTTGAGATGGCGCGCCTCTGATGTAACGTTTTAACCGACAGATCGTAAGGAAGAAGCTAAGAGATCTGCACTGGACTTCCACCTGGAAAGGTTAACGGTTGCTAAGTCACAATCTAAGTATACTTATATATACACACACAATATGACTCCGTGGAACCCAACACTGCGCAAAAAACATAAAATATGGTTATGACAGGAAACTCCAGATAAACTTCCCAACAAACTCAGGTAAACTCCCGTAATGTACCATCACCCCTGTATATTATTGTATATTATACAATTATGCCTGCTAAACTCGAGGTTTACGGGCAAATCTAGTGCCCATAATTGCCCGTTAACCCCTTTCTTCATGCAGTGCAAGTTCTTATATAGCCTGTCTTGTTTATTGAGGGGCGCTAGCCCCTACTATATACAGGTTTAATGTTCGATTTTCCTTAAACAAACATTAAAAACGCCATTGACATGGACAGACACAAACAATGTTTAATGTTTGTTTTGTCCATGTTTGTTTTGTCTGTTAATTACGTAATAAAAGATGTATATATAGCGCCCCTCACTTCACACGGGTGTGATTTTTAATATCCTGATGAGGGTCTGCGTTGTCGTCGTACAGTTCCTATGTTAACACTCCCATCGCCCAGGGCGAAGTTCTTTGTCCTTTCTATTAGTAACGCCCGACGCTCAGGACGAAATATTGTCCTAAAGACGAAGTTTATTGATACGAGAACGGATCATCTGGCTGTATAGCCCAGGCGTGCCTGCTGGGCTCTCCTCGGTGACGTGCAAGAGTGAGACGTCATCAAAAAACTCCCTCGTCTGTTTAGCTGATGAAAACGAAAATCTTAAAACGTTCATAAATCGCGATCTAAATCATCCCGTCTTTTTCTGAAAAAGGATCCTGTGTTAGACGGCGCTCCGCGGTCCAGTCGCTAGTCTCGATAGATTTATTCTTGTCTCCCGTTGTTGTCAATCGACTCTAAAGTGCTGTGGCTATTGTTAGCTGCTACACAACATCATGAACTTCCGGCCGGTCCGTCCAGAAAAGGCGTCCGTGTTTATAAATCGACTGGGCGCATGAATGTAATGGATTAAATAGTTCCGGGCAATTAAAGTGTTAATTGCTCTTTGTGTTTACACGCACACTATAAGCTGGACATACTGTAGGAGAGGTTAGTTCCCCTCAACAATTAATTTGGCTGGCTATTTTGCAATGCAATTACATGTTAGTAACTGTATTTAATTCATGTTAAAATATAATAAACAACTACATTTCTGGTGCCTTTAGCACCAGTGTCTTGTCAATAAAATGTGTGTTTATTGCTTACAGAAGTTATTTGTCAAAAACACATTCATGATTAATCGTTAATGAGGAAAAAGGAAAAGGAAAAAGGATTAAACATTAAAAATCACACCCGTGTGAAGTGAGGGTCGCTCTTATCATCGTACATCACCATGCATCATCTCATACTGGCCAATCAGAATGCCTGTTGCCACAAATGTATGTCATATTTGGAGGACATTTGACCTAATTTCTCCTTTCATTGTCGTTGGCAAATGAGATGAGACGTGTGGGGCTCAAGATGACGTACATTTTCCCTTCATTGTCAATGGCAATTAATGTTTGTGTTGCGGACATTTTTTGGGGACAAAAGCTGTATATAGGAGGCGCCCCTCAAAAAAATGTTTTGAGGGGCGCTACCCCCTCCTATGCCCATGCTTTGTGTGTTTGTGTGAACACAAACATTGGCTGATGATTGATATAAGAGCGCCGCTCACTTCACACAAGTGACAAGTGTGATGTTTAAGGTGCGCTAGCAGCTTTTGTCCCCACACGCTTAGCCATTGACAATGAAAGGGGAATTCAGGTCAAATGTCGGCTAAATCTTGTCCCCGCACGTCTCAAGATTTGCCTTTGACAATGAACGGAGAAATTAGGCCAACATTCCGCTAAATATGACGTAAATTAAACATCCAAACATTAAACTCCATTGACATTGAAGGTAAAATGAATGTCATTATGTAAACGAGCAAATCAGCCAACCAATCACAGGCAACAGGCAACACCTACGGTTCTGCATCAATGTAATAAACATATGCGTTGTGAACTTGTGAGCCCACGTGAGTCACAAGTTTTGCGGATTCATGGTTTTGCTTACATGCATGGAGATGGGAGGATACTATGCGGTGTTTTCAAAGATTTCAACTCGGTGTTTTCACGCTGTTGCTAAAGGGACACCAGCAAACAAAGTTTGCTGGTGTCCCTTTAGATGAGAATGGCGTTGGGCAGTCTTGGGCCTGCGAGGCTAAATCTCAAATGGTGGTCTGTGGCTCAAATGCCGAATGAATAATGGACTTTGAAAACCACTGTATGCTCACTTAAAACTTTAAAGGTATATTCAGTGATTTGACTTAATTCAAATATCACTTATTTTGTCTTTTTTTCTGGATAATCCTCCCTACTATAGAGTGTGCTGACCATATAAGGAGTTCCTCCCTGTCCCCAGTGAGCCCCTGGGGTCAAAAAACCCTAGTTTCGGTTTTGGTGGCGGGTGGCAAAACCTTCATCCAATCAGGATGAGTGGGGCCTTCCTCCAATCATGATCGAGTGGGGGCGGGCCTTGGTGCACATGCTGTTGGCCTGTTGCACTTCCCCCCACTGTAGAGGGTGCATGTGCACATTTTGTTACCGGGGTGGACTGGGTGGTTTTCCAAATCACCCAAATCACTGAATGCTCCTTTAAATTAATTTGGAACAAAACTTGATCATTATTGCGTCATGTCATCCATGACATGTATGACGTATGATTCCATATGTGTATACACTGATCGGGTCCATCGGTCGTTTTTTGTTGGACACGAGGTTATACGAGGTATAACCGAGATTGATTCCAGACAAGCCTCTAATGAATTAAGCACAGTGACTTGGTGCTACGTATAGGTACGAAGGTGAGTAACTGGTTGCCTCAAATAAAAGCAAAACATAGCTTCAGCTCTATGCCATCTCTCGTCGTCAATATGACGTTGATGTGAAGTTGAGCATATCGTCACGGCGTCGATGGATTCGCTCCATATAAAGCAGATCGTAGGGTCACGGGGTGGAAGTTCAAAGGAAGCATAACTTCAAAGGAAGCATAGCTGTTACTCGTACCGCCCCGACATTCCAAGTGTGCGCACACAGTGCGAGCAGGACGACTGCGTTGAGCGGACGTACTTTACTCCCCATCGTCTTCGGAGGATAAAAAAAAACTCCATTTAGAGATGGATAACAGGGACGACCTGGTTCACAAGGCCAAGCTGGCCGACCAGGCCCAGCGCTACGACGACATGGTGGCCGCCATGAAGGCGGTGACGGAGCAGGGCCAGGAGCTGAGCAACGAGGAGCGCAACCTGCTCTCCGTCGCCTACAAGAACGTGGTGGGCGCGCGGCGCGCCGCCTGGCGCGTCGTCTCCAGCATCGAGCAGAAGGCCGCCGATTCGGGCGGCGGCGGCAGCGGCGAGGGCAGCAGCGAGAGGAAGCAGCAGATGGTCCGCGAGTACCGGGAGAAGATCGAGGCGGAGCTGCGGCGCATCTGCGACGACGTGCTGCGTCTGCTCGACGCGTTCCTCATCGCCAACGCCGCGCAGCCCGAGAGCAAGGTGTTCTACCTCAAGATGAAGGGCGACTACTACCGCTACCTGTCGGAGGTGGCCCAGGGCGACGCCAAGAAGAGCACGGTGGAGAGCTCGCAGAGCGCCTACCAGGAGGCCTTCGGCATCAGCCGGAAGGACATGCAGCCGACGCACCCCATACGGCTGGGCCTGGCGCTCAACTTCTCCGTGTTCTACTACGAGATCCTCAACGCCCCCGATAAGGCCTCCAGCCTGGCCAAGTCGGCGTTCGACGAGGCGATCGCCGAGCTCGACACCAACCTGAACCTGAACCCGGACACCTACAAGGACAGCGCTCTCATCATGCAGCTGCTGAGAGACAACCTGAGCCTGTGGACGCCGGAGAACCTGCAGGCCGAAGAAGCCGCCGGCGGCCGCGCGGAGTTAGAGAGTGGGAAGACGTTTCAATAGGGCTCGGTTTTGTCTGTTTTATGACTTCCAGCAAGGGCCCGTGTGGTCGGGTTTGAGCGCGTGTCACTGTCTGAGCTATGGGATGTTGTGTTTGAGGGAATGGATCTGATTCGCTGATGTGCTATAGCCCTAGTGGTCCTCTAGTGGTCCATGCCCCGCCTCTCTTACTGTGACATCAGAGGGGGAGGGCTGTCTTACCGAGACAACACGTAGTCCAGGAGGTAAGTGAGCCCAGTGTCCGGGCGTCGGACAAGAATACTAAATCTTCTAAACGTCATTAACATATATTTTTTGCAAAGAATGTCCCTTTAAGAAGACCATCAATCAGACCATCAGAAAGTCTGTTTTCTGTTCCATGACACGACTCGACATAATAGAAGAATCACACTCGTGTGAAGTCATACGTCATCATTCATCATCACATTCCGGCCAATCACAATTGGCGTCCTCACTTTTCTGTCCTCACTTTTTATCCTCAATTCCGTGGTACACACACGTGCTCAGCCAATCAAATCATCGCTATGGGGTAAACACATTGCTCAGCCAATCAAATCATCGCTATGGGGTACACACAAACACACACAGCTAGGCACAGGATGAGGGACCATCAGAGTCTGTTTTCTAAATGTCCCATGACTAGCAAACATGATATTTGACTCTACATATGTACACTGTAGATGATGGACCGTCAAGACAAGAATGCCGAACGTATTGGGGAAGAAATAATCAAATGCAATCCAAGGGCCATACAGTACAGTCTGTTTTCACATATCCCACGACACGACTAGCAATCCTTATTATTTGATTCTGCATGTGTTTCCGGTCAAATAAAACTGAAAAGTGAAAAGACAAAACAGGTGTTTCATGGGGCCCAGCTATAGTTCTTGTGCTGTACTGTGGACAGAAAGATTTTATGGGGGGGGGGGGACATAACATTTCTATAAAATGGTGTTTAAAGGTCTTTTTTTTGTTAGAATACGTTTTAAATAGCACTATATTCTCAGTAATCATCGCTATATAGAGTAATAAAATAAACTATACATAGGAGCACTTCTCGGGGCACTCTTTCTTTGTCAGGCTGGGGTGGGGGGCTATACCCAGGACTGTGTATCTGCTGTTTGTCTTTGTCCATCCCGGCCATAACTTTGAAGCCAATTCATTTAGCAAACTGTACAATATCAAAACCCTGTTTGACAGTCATTGTTACATGACTATGTGGCTCTGTGTTAGAGAGAATAGAGACCCTTCAATTTGTGATTAAAAGGTGGGGCAGATTGTGAGTTTTTTTGTGTGAGAATCTGTAGAAATAGGTTTTTTGAGGGACGATAGCCCCTCCTATGTCCAGCTTTTCGTGTATATGCTAACACAAACATTGTCCTACACAAACATGTTGTCTTTTTGTACGTTTTAGTGTTTTGTTTGTTCAAGGCCTTTCCACTGTGAATATAAACTGCAACAGGGAAAAATAAAACGCCTGAAATCTATTTTTTGAGTGGTGTAAACCACTCCTACAACTGGCTTTGTTAGTCTGTGCGCAAAAAATGAGCATGGTTGCTACGGTCACCCAGTTCACCCGGGTGTGATTTCATTACGTCAGAGCTGATTTCATTACGTCAGAGCTGATCAGGCTATATAATACCTTACACCACTCAGTTCACACGGGTGTGATTTTTTTTTTTTTACTTTTTTGAGCCTCGGCCGCTCGGCCAACTTTATGTGGTGGCAGCGTAAAAGACAAAGTAAAGACAGTCCAGAATGCCTCCAGAACCATCACCACCACCACCAGCAAGCCATGCTCTTGAAGGAAGAGGGTGCCACAGGGGGGGGAGCTGTCACTAAAGGGCCGTTTGCAAGGCGCCTATAGTTCATTTTCAATGAGACCTGCGTTTTTGCTCGGAGCAGTCGCGGTGCGACAACGCAAGCGTATTTACGTGAGCGCGGTCCCGTGAATTTGTTGCGCGCGTGCTCGTTACGTGCACACGCCCCCCGCGACTCACCAGACCTGGATTCGGTTTAGCTTTTTCTTTACGCTTGCGTTGTCGCGCCAATCTTCAACAGACCTGGAGAAGACATGTGTTGATCCAGTTAAGATTGAGGTAAGAGTTAACGACCTACGTGGTTAAGACTGACTTAAAAAATATATAATTCTGCTTTAAGTAGCATGCAAATTACATACGACCATTTTTAGGAGCATTTTTCGTGCAAAACAAATGCTTGCAATGGATTCAGAATAATGAAAACACAAACAAAGACACACACACACACACACACACACACACACACACACACACACACACACACACACACACACACACACACACACACATCCAAAGGAACACCTCCTTCCTGGTTTGGGTCATCCTTTATGCATGAACTACTTCAGAGCACAAGCCGAGCCCACAGTATCAGATTTGACCACTTGGAAATCCTCCCTTCAACCACACACACCCCCCTTTCCCAGTGGCTCGGTCGAGATGCGAAAGGCGAAAGCCCCTATCTATGTTTGTTCATGTTTGTGTTGAACCAGGAAATGGCTGTTGCGTCACACGTGGCCAGGTTGGTTGCTAGGTTGCACGTGTCACAACGTGTCGTGGAGATGACGCCGCTGATTCTATCCTTTAAAGGGCGACTCGAGCCACTGAGGTCAGAGTTTTGTGCCGTTTTGGTCAGGTCAAAGGTTAAACAGATTAAATACGCCCTTGTTACGCAGGCACTCATGTTCAACCCAGACAGTTGTCCTCCTTCACGCCGGTCAGAAACCGGGTCGGCCTCGGCCTCGACAGTCAACGATGACCCCAGGGGTTCAGCCGTGGACGGCAGTAGAGGGCCGAATCGCGACAGAGGGGAGAAGGAGGCCACGGTCGCCCCGCACGCGAAACCCAAGAAGACGCGCGGGCGCGTAAAGATCGAAATGAAGTTCATCAAGAACAAGCTGAGGCGATGCACAACCTTCAGCAAGAGGAAAACGGGCATCATGAAGAAGGCCAAAGAGCTCGCCACGCTGACGGGAACCCAGATCCTCCTGCTGGTGGCCAGCGAGACGGGACACGTCTACAGCAACGCCACCTACAAGCTCCGGCCCATGCTCGAGAGCGACAAGGGCAAGTCCCTGATCCGAACGTGCCTCGGCTCCCCCGACCCGCCGCCGCACTACGATCCGTCCGCGGACCCGCGCATAAGCGTCGCGGGCTACGAGGAGCCGGCCCTGTCCGGCGGCCAGCAGCAGCTGGCGGTGGCCGCGTCCGGGTCGGAAGGCCAGCAGGGGCACGCCAAGGACGACATGCAGCTGACTTTCAACGAGGGCGGTCTGCCGGGCGCCGCCGGCGACGTCCAGTCCGGGTCGCCCACGACAGCCCCCTCCGGCGCACAGGGGAGCAGCATACAACCGTTCCCCATCAACTACATGCAGCCTGTGTTGGCAGGAGGCAACTTTACTACCCAGCAGCTAGCCAACGGCTACGCTATCATGCCGGACTTTTATAACCCGTGGTATAGTTCGCCCACCAGAGGGCAGCAGCAGTACAGGGCCGACTGGCAGTTTGCCTATTCCCAGACTCCCCCTCATCACATGCAGCTGACCCACACACAGGCCCAGCAGGACTTTCTCACTACCGCTCCACCAGGCTCCGTTCAGAACCAGGACGATCCGATGGGGAGTGGGCCGCCGCAGCAGAGTGGAAGCAGCCGTAATCCGACAGAGCTACAGGCAGCCAATGTGGACGCGGCGCATTATCCTAACATGCAGATTTACAACACAGGTTCATTGGTCTAAAACGGTGGGCCCCCCCAGGCCCAAACCACTGGGCCTCGTACCATTGGCTACTGGTCAGCGATGCCGGTCCGTGTGGAAAGAGAGGTTGTTTGTTGTTTTTTTGCGGGGGACATCAACTCGAGTGCATGTGTTTGGTCCGACGAGTCATTGGTCCGAAACACGACAACCCACCTCAAACCCTAACCATAACCGCAAGCACGGGAGCAGGCGCTAGTCCGAGGTGTGGACGCATGTCGAACCAATGCTCCGTCGGACCACTCCCCATCAACTTGCGCAGTCGGGTTTCACAACTCGGGTTAAACAGGTTACACCTGGATGTGAAACGAAGCACCATGTCATCCAAAATCTCACCTGAAGGTAACGGCGTTACGAATGACCTCGTGAGATGATAAACCACAATAAAACCATCAAAGTCAAAGTCGTACGATTAGTCACTAACGTTACCGCAGTGAAATTTGTTCTCTGCATTTGACCCATCTCTTGGAACGGTGAGCCGCAGCTTGCGCTCGGGAATCATTCGTCGATTTGACCCCCAAGCAGGGAGGCATTGGGTCCCATTTTTACAGTCTTTGGTATGACCCAGCCGGGGATCGAACCCCGACCTCCCAGTTTCAGGACGGACACTCTAACCACAAGGCCACTGTCTGGTCACTCACTTCATGAGGAATTGGACAAGGAGCACAAATGGCTGGCTGGCCAGAGAACAGCTACTGTAGCTGGAAAGAGGTCACCCGCTCGCCTCCGGGACGTTTCAGCGACAAGGAATAGTCCATGAAACCTGCAATGCAGCATGACATCAAACATCTGTCACTTCAGAGGAGAACGCGACTGTATTTAAGTTGGCAGATATTCGCGTGGCTCAATTCAAAGCCAAATTTGGAACTACTACACCGAACATGGCCTACTGAAGGTGCTTTCCGCCTGGATCAGTGACAGGTCTGCTCATGAGGGGCGCGGGGCGCGTAGGGTGAAGGAAAAAAAAGCTCAACACAATCCAGGTCTAGTCGGGCACAACGCGTGCGCGACAATTTCACGCGACCGTGCCCAGTAAAATACACTTCCGCTTCTTCACCCATCAACTTCCCCCCACGTGTCCAAAATAAAGGCACGCCTCTCGTGGGAAATTGAATTGCTCGGCGTGTCGTCAGTCACTGCCCATTTGAAAGGACCTTTAGTCTCTATGCCTGTGTCCCTTTTATGCCCATATTTGGATATCTCTGTCTGTGCCCATGTATGGAGATCCCTTATGTCATCAGTATGCCAAATATGGGCAGGTTGGTCAGATCAGTGGTTCGGGACAATCGCCTATCCATCCGACTCGACACCATGGCACCGGCACGTTGTTACTCCATGTAAGCAAGCACACGCCCACATACGTGTGTGCACGATGTATTACTCATATAGACATATGGACAACTGCCCATCCGACCGACTCACCACCGCACGATATTGTTCTGACTGTCATTAGACTGACGACCTACCTCAAACCCTAACTGCAAGCACGGAGCAGCGCATGTCCGACCGTTGTTTCCGCATGTTGGTCCGTTGGTGTGTCTAACCTGCGTGTGCGTCCCCCCCTGGATTACTCTGTGTGTGTTTAGTTAGACATATACCAACAGTCGGACACACCTCGAGTCGGAAGAGTGCATGTGTTTGGTCCGACGAGTCATTGGTCCGAAACACAACAACCCACCTCAAACCCTAACCTAACCATAACCGCAAGCACGGGAGCAGGCGCTAGTCCGAGGTGCGGACGCATGTCGGAGTCGAAACCCTCCCCAAACGACTGTAGTACTGTTGGCATGTCTGACCAACGTATGCACCCCTGTCACCGCACGCCACACTCCCTGGATTCCTCTGCCATCGATGCCACCACGACGCGCCACACTCCCTGGATTCCTCTGCCATGCGTGTGCCCAGTTTGAAGTCGATAGCTCGAGATAGTTATTACAGATACTGTAGGTGTGCGCACACATGTAGATATTATACTTTTATTTAAAAAAATCACTTTTTACGGCATATATACCAAAATACCAACGTTGTGAGGCGGCGAGGCGATGGAGGGCGCTAGCCCCTCCTATGCCCAGCTTTGTATGTTTGTATGTGTACCACATATTGATGTGGTTGGTACACACATCAATATGTGGCCCCTCACTTCACACAAGTGTGATTTTTTTTTATCAAATTGGGCTGAAATGAGGTGCAACCATTCCCAAATACGAAGATGAATGACGTCATGGTACGGAGGACATGAAGCCCGAGATCCAGCCCGAGACTGTGGCTCAGGAGGTAGAGCAGGTCGTCCAATGATCCATGGGTCGGCGGTTCGAATCCCGGCTCCTCCTGTCTACATGTCAAAGTGTCCTTGGGCAAGACACTGAACCCCAAATTGCTCCCGATGTGCTGGTTGGTACCTTGCATGGCTTCCGCCGCCATCGGTGTATGAATGGGTGAATGTAATGCACAATCTATTTAAAGCACCTTGGATAAAGGCGCTATATAAATGCACCATTTACCATTTATTAGACCGGTCTGTTTCTACGGCGTGACTCTGATTGAATATTGATCCTGCGGGGAACATTCCGTGGCCAAAGGCTAGCTAGGTTTGGTTTGTTATAGCCCTTACCCGTTGTGAATTACATGCAGCCTGGTGGCCACGAAATGCCCTTGAACAAGGCATCAACCACTACGATGAAATGTGTTCTATGAGCAGGGCCTGGCTGGAAACAAGTTCTTGAGCTTAGCCCAGATACCCTGGGTAAATATAGATTTCATTTCATTTTATTTCACGGGGGGTACTGCGCCCTGTGGCCGCAGGGGGTACTGCGCCCTGGGTGCGTTTTCGCATTTTCAATTCACTAATAAATTCATTATTAATCTATTATTTGTTAAATTGAAAAAAGGGCTTCGTTAAGACCTCCATATTATTATGGTCAATGCCTGTGTGAAAAGTGGGAGTGATTGGTGCAGGCAGTGAGGAGCTACGGCGGTGTTTCTGACACGGCGGTGTTTCTGACACACATTCAGACATTCAGTTAATTATAGTATATATATAATATATATATATATATATATATATTATATATTATAGTATGATGATATGATGATATGATGATGATGATATGATATAGTATGATATGTCAGATGATACTGCATACTTATAATGGACTTTCACATAAAAATAACATTAAGCAGAATAGCAGATACCGTAAGCATCCTGAATCATAGCCAGGTCGATAACGTTTGCAATAAACCAAACCGGTAAGATTAAAGATGTAAATCCGTCAAGATTTCAGCGATGTAAGAGTATATTTTTTGTTAGAGCAGTTCACCAGCTACCTACCAGAAAACCTTGACCTTGAACCTACCAGAAAACCTTGACCTTGAACCTACTGTACCAGAAAACCTTGACTGTAGAAACATGGCCACCAGTGAACGACGCCGGAGACTCCGCCTTGCGCCATCTAGCCTTTATAACCTATTATGTACTGTATATGTGCAGCGCAGCAGGCAGGATGAAAGCTAGTGAAATGGATGTTTCTGGTCAATGGCTTTGTGTTATAGTTAAACAAAAGAAGAGAGAGAATACTCCCGCCCATATTGATGCTGTGCAAACTATACGTGAATGCACTTTTTGAGTGGTGCAAACCACTCCAACAACTGGCTTTGTTAGTCTGTCTGTCTGTCTGTCTGTCTGTCTGTGCTCAAAAAATGAGCATGGTTGCTACAGTCACCCAGTTCACCCGGGTGTGATTTCATTACGTCAGACATTACGTCAGACCACAGCTGATCAGGCTATATAAGACCTTACACCACTCAGTTCACACGGGTGTGATTTTTTTCTATAAGACTGGAAAATAATCCCTCATTTGGGCAACAAACTCATGTTAGTCTATATGTTGTAGTTCGGTGGTCACCTAACCACCGAAAATCCAGACTATATGAGCTTTGACCAGAGCCTTTTGTGGTGGTTCTGGACAACCGTGTATCTGACCGATATGTTACACTTAGCAAAATAGCAGATCTACAAGCTCATAGCGCGGCACCGAGTGCCGCGCTACGAGCTTGTAGGTCTGCTATTTTTGAAAAATCGTGAAAATGTGGCGCAAATCTTTGAATATATATTCTTTCAGAGTGAACGTTTTTAATTCAAATCTTTTCTTCTGGGGGGGTCGGCGGCCAATTACATATATTTTTGGGGGTCCTTGACATGAAATATTGAGCACCACTGATATAGAAACATGGGTATTTCAGAAAACTGTCAGGATTTAGAAGACTTTTTTTAAATTTCGACGTCAGGTCTAAATGGGCATAGACTGTAAAAGGTTAAGAGTCAAGACTCATGGAGGTTCGCCCATCAAGCAAGCAGTTGGTGTGAAAGAGAGTCTGTATCTCACAGTGTCCATCTATCCATAGACCAGGGGTGGGCAACTTTGATGATGGAGAGGGCCACTATATTTCCACACTCACTCCCTAGGGCCATATATTACTGTCGTAGCAAAAAATAGCCGATCTACGCTCAAAACGCGTCGCGCTGCGACGCGTTTTGAGCTTGTAGATCGGCTATTTTTGCTATATTCGAATTGAAATCTTATTAATATTATTATTTTTTGCTATTTTTTAATTGGAATCCTGAAAATGAACATTTTTATGTAATTTCAAATGCCTTTACTTATACTTGTGTTGAAGCATTGAGCTACTAATTTAGACTGAAGTAATTAAAGCGGGTCATGTTTGCATGTCGTAGAATTGTAACAGCTGAAATCAATATTATATCAGTTTTCTGACATTAACCTGAGGGCCACATTAAGTGAAGGTGGGGGCCGCATGTGGCCCCCGGGCCGCCAGTTGCCCACCCCTGCCATAGACCAACCTTTTCTTTCATGAAGATCTGTTATGAAAGATGTCAAGATTGAAAACCAAAACCAACTTGCTTTACTTGATTCAGAAAGGAGGACATGTAACTGAATACTAGCCTACTGTCTCCTCACACAAAGACCCCGTGTCTCTCTGTATAGGCCGTGCCGTGCCCAAGACTAAATTCAATTTCGTTCCCACGTCTGGGCATGGGCACTGTTATGATATTAGCCCATGCACAGTACATCTTAGTCTATGTACTTGCCTGTACTGTAGCATACTTTATAGATAGGCTACGAGAGACATCAGTGGCAGCAAGGTCAGTCTTGCTGCAGTAGGCACGTTCTTCTGTCTCATATCTTATTGTCACGTCATTATGATCCAGCACTATATATGTTTCCTGTTTGTGTAATAAACTTTGTGAACCTTAGCGTGATACTGTCTCGTGTCTCGTTAATTTGTTCTCCCGGGTACCCGCCGCCGCAGTCGCCGTACCAAAGGAATACTTCAACAGGATTGTCACTCACCACCCAGCCTGCACACACTACCTGTCTGTCAAACCAGACGAGGGTCCAGTACTCAGATATTACAACAGGCACTACTCGTTCAATGCGTTTTTGCATAGACAATACACTTGTAGACTTGTAGAGAAATACATGTGTGAAGTGAGAGGCGCTCTTATGACCGTACATCATCCATTCATTGTCAATGGGAATTTGTGTAGGACAAAAACAGCCGATTTGCTCGTCCACATATGCCATACCGTACACTAAATGCTCCATTCATTGTCAATGGGAATTTAATGTTTGTATAAGACGAAAATCTACACTATAGCTGAATATAGGAGGGTCTATAGCGCCCCTCAAAAATAAAATATTGTGCTGCTGTTTTTGCTTGTAAAATTTGTTACATTGATTTTGGCAACACGACATCTTTCTCAAATGTCATCAATACATATTGATGCCTTAGTTTACTCATGTGAATTTAGATCATGAAACCGAGGGTCTCGAAAGGGGCTAGAGTTAGGGTTAGATTTAGGGAGTAATAGTCGTACAACTAATCACCGCCAGTATAGGCTCCAGTAGTATGCATGCAGTAGGTCGATTGCATCGTCTTGATATGAAGTAACCTATACTGGTTTATATATCGGTTGTTTTTCCGCTATGTCTTTGTATTTTTTTGTTTGGCACCTTAATAAAACAGGCAGTAAGTCTATCTGAGTTGCTCCAGTGCCTTCCTTTTTGCCTTTTGTTTCCATTGTCGATGCACCAGACCTGCCTACTTTCTTCTCAGTATACTGTGTGTGCTCGGCGATGCTGTGCAGAGATAACATTCATTCAATTCAATTTGATTCAAGTCACAACAAGTTGTCTCGAGACACAACATTTAGCCCATTTTACAGGCCCTGTGGGAACACAGACACAACCATGTCGCGCTGTGACACGTTGTGGGCTTGTAGATTGTCTAAGTGTAAAATCAGTCATTACGACGGCATCAAGGCCCGCCAAAATACATTTTGTTCGACTAAATCAACTGTAGATTTAGTCGACTAAAATCTTATGATATTTAGTTGACTAAAACTAGACTAACACTAAAACATTCCATTTGACTAAAATGTGACTAAAACTAAATAAAAACTATTCAAGAGACTATGACTAAAACTAAAATCAAATTTTGCTGCCAAAAATAACACTGGCCTCCTGGTGGCGCTATAACAGGCCGTTCTAGAACATTTGGGGCAGAGGTTCATCGCTGGCATCCACGGATTGTGTGTGCACAATTTGGCATCGAACGGGTTAACGGTGCCGGAGATTAGCTGTACATAGCCGGACGGACGGACGGAGTGCAAAACATACTCTCAACCATGCCTTCGGCCTGGTGGAGACCATGATATCACTTACGGCAGCGGTTCCCGAACCTTTTTGGCCATGCACCCCCTGTTACCTCCTGACCTAACTGACGCACCCCCCACATGGAAATAAAAATTGCATAAGCTATATATATTTCCTATGCACCTGAATATGGCATATACATGCAGCATAGGCTATAGTATGCATATACTTGCCATATATTGGCATAATACAGTATGTTAATATATTTACTATATAATAAAACATAGCACCACCATTAGCCTTTTCATGTCGCGCACCCCCTAGAAGGTGCTCGTGCACCACAAGGGGTGCACGCACCACAGTTTGGGAACCACTGACTTACGGTATAGTGACAACATGTTACACTGCTGCTGTGCTCTCGGAACGGTTCCCAGTACTCTTGCTGCCCAGCCTTGAGTTAGGCCCTGTACCATTCTCCCACCGGGTTCATATGTTCCCTCAGTTAGTGACCTACGTGGCCGGCTAAGACTGAGGTTAGGGTCAGTGACCTACGTGGCCGGCTAAGACTGAGGTTAGGGTTAGCGACCTACGTGGCCGGTTAAGACTGAGGTTAGGGTTAGTGACCTACGTGGCCGGCTAAGACTGAGGTTAGGGTTAGTGACCTACGTGGCCGGTTAAGACTGAGGTTAGGGTTAGCGACCTACGTGGCCGGTTAAGACTGAGGTTAGGGTTAATGACCTACGTGGCCGGTTAAGACTGAGGTTAGGGTTAGTGACCTACGTGGCCGGTTAAGACTGAGGTTAGGGTCAGTGACCTACGTGGCCGGCTAAGACTGAGGTTAGGGTTAGTGACCTACGTGGCCGGTTAAGACTGAGGTTAGGGTCAGTGACCTACGTGGCCGGCTAAGACTGAGGTTAGGGTTAGTGACCTACGTGGCCGGCTAAGGGCCGATTCATACTCCTATTTTACCGCTGTTTCGGCGCTGTAGTGCCAAAATGGTTTCAGCTCATCAGACATTTTCAGTAGCACTGAAGAGCCGACTTTAAAACGGTACCCGTCCCCCCGAACCTCAAATGACGTCACATTGTAGGCTCTACAGAGCCGAACCGACTTTTATTCGGCTCTAAAATAGGAGTATGAATCGGCCCTAGGACTGAGGTTAGGGTTAGCGACCTACGTGGCCGGCTAAGACTGAGGTTAGGGTTAGTGACCTACGTGGCCGGTTAAGACTGAGGTTAGGGTTAATGACCTAAGTGGCTAGTTAAGACTGAGGTTAGGGTCAGTGACCTAAGTGGCCAGTTAAGACTGAGGCTAGGGTTAGTGACCTACGTGGCCGGTTAAGACTGAGGTCAGGGTCAGCGACCTACGTGGCCGGCTAAGACTGAGGTTAGGGTTAGTGACCTACGTGGCCGGTTAAGACTGAGGTCAGGGTTAGCGACCTACGTGGCCGGCTAAGACTGAGGTTAGGGTTAGTGACCTACGTGGCCGGTTAAGACTGAGGTCAGGGTTAGTGACCTACATGGCCGGCTAAGACTGAGGTTAGGGTTAGTGACCTACGTGGCCGGTTAAGACTGAGGTTAGGGTTAGTGACCTACGTGGCCGGTTAAGACTGAGGTTAGGGTTAGTGATCTACGTGGCCGGTTAAGACTGAGGTTAGGGTTAGTGACCTACGTGGCCGGTTAAGACTGAGGTTAGGGTTAATGACCTAAGTGGCCGGTTAAGACTGAGGTTAGGGTCAGTGACCTAAGTGGCCGGTTAAGACTGAGGTTAGGGTTAGCGACCTACGTGGCCGGCTAAGACTGAGGTTAGGGTTAGTGACCTACGTGGCCAGTTAAGACTGAGGTTAGGGTCAGCGACCTACGTGGCCGGCTAAGACTGATGTTAGGGTTAGTGACCTACGTGGCCGGTTAAGACTGAGGTTAGGGTTAGTGACCTACGTGGCCGGTTAAGACTGAGGTTAGGGTCAGCGACCTACGTGGCCGGCTAAGACTGAGGTTAGGGTTAGTGACCTACGTGGCCGGTTAAGACTGAGGTTAGGGTTAGTGACCTACGTGGCCGGTTAAGACTGAGGTTAGGGTTAGTGACCTACGTGGCCGGTTAAGACTGAGGTTAGGGTTAGTGACCTACGTGGCCGGTTAAGACTGAGGTTAGGGTTAGTGACCTACGTGGCCGGCTAAGACTGAGGTTAGGGTTAGTGACCTACGTGGCCGGTTAAGACTGAGGTTAGGGTTAGTGACCTACGTGGCCGGTTAAGACTGAGGTTAGGGTTAGTGACCTACGTGGCCGGCTAAGACTGAGGTTAGGGTTAGGGAAGGTGACAAGGTAACAGGAGGGACATGTTACTGATGGAGAGAGCCACTAGACTTCCACACTTACTCCAGAGGGCCACAACTTTTTTCATAATTAATGTCTATATAACACAAAAGTAGCAAAAAAATAGCCGATCTACAAGCTCAAAACGTGAAGATCTGCTATTGTTAATTGCAATCCTGATTTTGTTTTGGCTATGTTTTAATTGCAATTGTCTTGGCGGCTACAGCGGTCCACTGATAAACCACCACAAACAAAGTTCTAGGTTATTAATTCCCCAGTCACAAAAAAGGCTGCATGAGGGTAATATTTCATGGGTATTATACTGTGCCAAATTGCCACCCCCAGGAGTGTTATCTGCTCTGAGCACAAAAGAGATGATTCCTAATCTGATCACAGCTGCAGTCAACATTACTGAGAAACCGGGAAGAGTGAATAAAAAGAGGATGGAAAGTACTGAAGCCACTCTGTTAAGGCGCAAAGTACAAAGACAAGAGACAGACATACCCCTTGCCTTTTGTACTTTTTTTTGGCACCTTAATAAAACAGGCAGTAAGTTTATCTGAGTTGCTCCAGTGCCTTCCTTCTTGCCTTTTGTTGCCATTGTCCTGCTCCTGTGATGCACCAGACCTGCCAAATCCTATACCTCTTTCTTCTGGCCAGTGAACTCTGTGTGTCTGTGTGCTCGCCGGCGATCCTGTGCAGAGATAACGTTCATTCAATTCAGTTTGAATCAAGTGTCAACAACAAGTTAAGTTGTCTCAAGACACTGCATGTAGAGCAAAGGACCGACAGAGATCCCACCCAGAGTTCTTGCAAATTAAGTATTGCATTCAGGTGCATAGTAAGGGTCCATTTGGTTTCATTATACGCTCTCAAGAGTTAAAGATCTATAAGGGTCCATTTAGTGACCCACCGTCCATCATATTTAGCTAGGGACTTGATTGATTGAATACATGTTTGCATGGACAGGCACAGGGATCGATGTACAGTACAAATACACGGTCTGCTAAAAGGATGAATCCAAGAAAGCCTTTCGGCTTGTTCCCATTGGTGTCCTCGCGTACTCAATTCATCAAAACCATTAATGACAGACAAATATACACAGTAATATGCAAAAACATCATATCAAAATATAGTAACAGGAGGGGGCCATGCAGTTCCGAAACGCAGCCGCCTGCATATGTTCTTTCAGAGCACCTTTGAAAGAGGGTGGGGTTACTATGGCCCACCTGGAACCCCCTCAAGGACCACTGGTGGTCCCCGGAACCACCGGTTGAAAATCACCACCGCTCTTAGCCTATTGGAGGAGCAGCAGGCGTTCCCACCAATGTGGATACAAGAAAATGTAATATACATGAGTCACGATGACCTGGAGCTGAGCTATATAAAGGCTGAGCCCGTCTCTGTCTGCCACATTATTATCACCACCACCACCACCACCACCATCATCATCATCATCATCGTCGTCGTCCAGGTGAAACTAATGAGGATGAAGGCTGCCGTTACTCTGCTGCTCCACATGGGGGTGATGATGTGTCTGTCGGTTCAGGGCCAGGGCAAATTTATGTGGGATCCTCCCACCGGCCACACCAAAGGCCCGGGGGAGCGCATCATCACAGCACCGGCCCCAAGCTCCATCGCTGACCTCTGGTCTCAGTTGATTGGCAGGCTGGAGATGAGGAATGACGGTAACTTCTTTTTATTATTATTATGATATTGTAAACTTTAAAGGACGACTTCGGCCCATTTTCCAACTCGTATTCGTATAACATGGTCCTCACTAATGCTCCTGATGAAGTGGTACAAGTTGTTTTCTACTATAGGTACAAATTGTTTTCTTCTGTGTACTACGGTGTCTCATAGGAGAGTTGTGGACTCCAGTGATATCATCATTTTGAGGGGCGCTAGCCCCTCCTATGCCCAGCTTTGTGGGTCCGTGTGAACACAAACATTGGCTGATGATTGGCTTGATCACCCCCTAGCGATGATTTGATTGGCTGAGCAAATTACATATTGAGGATATAAGTGAGGGCAGAAAAGTGAAGACGCCAAAAGCGATTGGCCGGAATGACATTTGTGATGATTTGATTGATTTGATTGAGCACGGAATCTGATGTATGATGATGTATGATGATAAGAGTGACCCTCACTTCACACAGGTTTCTACTGAGAAGCCAGAAGGACATCAATGGCCATCCAATCGTTTGATCATATCTGACTGTTGCGTGTACGTGTTTACATTAACTATATATATTATGGGTATTTAAATTAACATTTTTTGTTTTTCTTTTAATATGATTACAGTCTTGCAGGCTGATGTGCTGAACCTGGAGGCAAGGAACACAGGTGAATACGAACTTTAATAGATCCAGGAAGGGCATTCACTTCTAGTCATTTTTACTAGTTGACTAGTTGCCTAGTTTACTAGTCGACTAATCGACTAGTTATTTAACCACCTATTATGTTTTAAAAAAAGAAGAAAAAAAAACTTTTTATTTCTTTTATTTTTTTGGAAATAAATATTTGTACATTTAAAACCTGTGTACATTGGTGACTATAACTATAATCTACCTGATCTTGAGGCCTACAAAATTGGGGGGAAAAAAAAAATATATATTTTTATTTATTTTCTTATCAACTAGTCGACTAGTACCAACAAGGTCGACTAGTGGATTTACTAGTTGACTAGTGTCGACTAGTTGCTTAATGCCCTAAAACACAGGTGAATTCATCTCACATGAACTGTAATAGATCCAGGAACACAGGCGAATTCATCTCACACAAACTTTAATCGATGGTTCTGCTGAGAATAACATTTTTTTTTCTTTCTTTTTTTGTGTGACCGTTTCTGAAAAATAAGACAGCAGGGAATCATAGCTTCAAATTGACATAATTGCTTGTTCAGATATGGCTTATAGAGTAATGGCTTGAAAGGTTCTGTGGACTCTAACATTACATCTAGCTACACGTTTAAGCATTTATTTCATATTTACCTGTCGATTTCAGCTCTGAGATTTATTTCAGACTTGCTCTAGTATGATGCTTTAAATTTTCATATGTTTACAGCCTTGGCGAGGGACCTGTTCTTCCTGCGGACAGAGAACGCCGAAGGTGAATTCATCTCACACAGTGTTGACTTTGACAGCAAATTTAGATTTTTGTTTTAGTCAAAAGATTTAATTTAGATTTAATTTAGTTAATGTAGTCACATTTTAGTCACCTGGGATGTTTTAGTGTTAGTCTAGTTTTAGTGGACTAAATCTACAGTTCATGTAGTCGACTGAAATGTATTTTGGCGTGCCTATAGATGCCGTCGTAATGACTTATTTTACACTTGCTGAAAATAGCCGATCTACAAGCTCACAACACGCCCCGCTGCAACATGTTGTAAGCTTGTAGATCTATTTTCAGCATGCAACCAAGTGTAAAATGACTTATACTAGTCCCTAACATTTTAGTCTAGTTTTTAGTCGCTGAAAAACAATATTTTGCTGAATATATTTAGTCATCATAGTTTAGTTTTCATTTAGTTTCCATTTAGTCTTCGTCAGTGAAAAAAATGTAGTCGACAAACATTTTTTGTGTATTAGATTAGTCGACGAAATCAACACTGATATTCTCACATAAACGTTTAATAATTTACAATTTAGGCATTTTTTAAAGTGTTAATGCAGAGCGAATTAGCCCGGCATCAGCTAATGGGGATCCATTCAATAAACTTACAGTAAGCGAGGACAACACAAGTGAGGTAATACATCAAATGCATTATGTAGGCCTAATCTCTTAGATTTTCCTTATTTCTTCAAGAAATGACTGAAAAAAATAAATCATTGATTTGTTTTTAATATACTTGAAAAACGTTGCTTTTTTTGGGAATGCAGATCTCAAGCTCACAATGTGTTGCATCGTGACAGTTCCATTTTGTGTGTGTGTGTGTGTGTGTGTGTGTGTGTGTGTGTGTGTGTGTGTGTGTGTGTGTGCGTGCGTGCGTGCGTGCGTGCGTGCGTGCGTGCGTGCGTGCGTGCGTGCGTGCGTGCGTGCGTGCATGCGTGCATGTGTGTTTTTGGGTGCACAGCACGGAGAAATATGGAGATTTCCTTCAACAACAGTCTGAACGGCCTCCAGAATAACCTGAACAGGGTGTGGCAGTCGCTCAATGAAGACAGAGGTGAGTGGCTGCGGTCAGCGGTACTCAACTGTTTTAGCTTATAAGTAAAAGTACAAATACTGCAGTGTAGATGTACTCGTTACAAGTAGAAGTCCCGGATTAAAAATGTACTCAAGTGAAAGTACAAAAGCATCGGCATCAAAATGTACTAAATGTAGCCTACTAAAAGTACTCATATTGTAGAATGTCCCATTTCACAAGTTCAAAATGTGTACAAACTCTTTTGAAAATAGCCGACTATTTTCAAATGGCCGAAATGTATATTGGGTTGAAGTGTTTAATAAAGCAATTAGCCACAATAGGTCTCAGGTTACAGGGTATTTTATAATGGCTGAGAGGCGTAGTGAGGGAGGGTCTCCTACCCTATATCGAACCTGGGCTCCCCCAGAGTTAGTGCCGAAGTGTCCTTGAGCAAGACTCTGAACCCCTAATTGCTCCCGATGTGCAGGTTGGTGCCTTGCATGGTTTTCTCTGCCATTGGTGTATGAATGTGTGTGTGAATGGGTGAATGTAATGCACAGTCTATGTAAAGGTGTATGAAGGGTGTGTGAATGGGTGAATGTAATGCACAATCTATGCAAAGTGTTTAAATTTAACGAAAATGTTTTTTGTTTTGTTTTAGTCAACGATAACATGCAGCCTTCGCTCTCCCACCCTCCCTCTCTCCCTCCCTCCCTCCCTCCCTCTGTCACGCAGACAGTCGCAGTGCCTTCTCTGCGGCACTGACCAACAACACGACCAACAACGAGTGGATATGCATCGGACCGTACGACGAGAATATGACGGTGAAATACCGCCACATGTTCCTCAACCTGGGCGGAGACTATGACGAGTCGAGCGGCGTGTTCACCGTGCGTCTGCCGGGCGTCTACGTGCTGACGGTCACGGTCTACAGCAACACCGGCACGCCCTTCGATCCACTGTTACTCTGCGCCGAGCTGACCGTCAACAACGTCACTGTGGTCAACCCCAGCGAGAAGTACAGACAGGTCTGATTTAAGGGTTTTTATTGATTACGTTATTTCTCTTCAGGTGTCTGATATGTGTGAGTGCACAGCCTGAGGCTGCACTCACACATATCACTCAGACACCTGTCTTGTGTCTGTCTCGTGTCTTGTCCATGTTTGATGGCCACTCCAATTCATTTTCAATGGAAGTCACACATTCAAGACACCTGTCTCGTCCCGTGTCTCATGTCTTGTCCATGTCTCAGGAAGCTCGCACATGGTTTGACGATACAGCCTGGTTTGATGGAGCTGTGTTCTGACCCCCCATCAAACAAGGCTGTCTCGTCAAACCGTGTGACTTCCATTGAAAATGATTTGGAGCGGCCATCAAACACGGACAAGACACGAGACATGGACGAGACACATGTTTGCATATGTGTGAATAGCGGCCGTTCACACGGTGTGTCGATCCTGTCTCCTCTGTGTGTCGCAACGGCTCGCAATGCATTTCCAATGGGAGTCACGTGGTTTGATGACACAACCTTGTTGCATGGGGTGGAGGAGGGCAGATAACATAAAACATAACTCGGGCAACTCGCGAATCGCAGGGAAAGTGTTCTACAACTAATTAACTCGAGCAACTCGTGAATAGAAGTCAAAGTGTTACACACAGACAGAACACAGAAAATGTGTTTGATATGTGTGTATGAGGCCTAAAGGCGTCTGTTGAATCGCCTTGTCGTTGTCGTGACGTGCAACAACACGAACCAACCCGCCAACCCCTCGTCTCGTCTTGTCTCTTGTAGGACCAGGAGGACAGCACCACGGCGGTGGTCTCCCTGCAGCTGACCCTCGGCGACAGGGTGGCCGTCATTCTGCCCGCCGGATGTAGGATGTGCGACGACAACGCTCACCACAACACCTTCACCGTCTTCCTGCTCTACTCCACCCACTTGTTGTAGTAGACTTACTTGCAGTAGTGAAGTGTACCCTGCAGTACACTTCATGTTAGGGTTTATATGTACCCTGCAGTACACTTCACTAATAGGGTTTATATGTACCCTGCAGTACACTTCATGTTAGGGTTTATATGTACCCTGCAGTACACTTCACTAATAGGGTTTATATGTACCCTGCAGTACACTTCATATTAGGGTTTATATGTACCCTGCAGTACACTTCACTAATAGGGTTTATATGTACCCCTGCTGTACACTTAATAGGGTTTGTAGGGTCCTTATACCTCTACAGTACATTTCATTTTAGGGTTTGTAGGGTCCTTATACCTCTACACTTCATTTTAGGGTTTGTAGGGTCCTTATACCTACACTTCATTTTAGGGTTTGTAGGGTCCTTATACCTCTAAACTTCATTTTAGGGTTTGTAGGGTCCTTATACCTCTACAGTACACTTCCTTTTAGGGTTTGTAGGGTCTTTACCTCTAGTGCAGGGGTTCCCAAACTGTGGTACGTGCACCCCCTGTGGTGTGCACGAGCGCTTTCTAGAAATATATGAACATATATTATGAACATAATATTATGCCAATACATGGCAAGTATATGCAGAATATATGCCATATTCAGGTTCATATATGTGGATGTGGATATAGGAGATATATGTCTCTATATCGCTTATGCGACATATGCAGGCGGCCAATAATATGTCACATATATGTTGCACACATAAAAAAGATATATGTTCATATATTTAATTTCCATGTGGGGAGTGTGTCAGGAGGTCGGGAGGTAACAGGGGGTGCACGGCCAAAATAGTTTGGGAACCGCTGCTCTAGAGTACACTTCACTATAGGGTTTATAGTAGGGATGCACCGATGTATCGGCAACACATCGGTATCGGACGATATTTGCCGCTATCGGTCAATATCGGTATCGGCAAATAAAACTGACATTAACCGACGGCAGAAGCCGATATCTATCTGTTGTTGATAAGCATACATTTTGCGTTGGCTATGTTGGTTATCTGCAGCCTACCAGGCTGTAGATTCTGTGTTGGTGTGTTGGTTATCTGCAGCCTATGACCAAGCTGTAGATTCTGAACAGTTAATTCTTGTATTGAAGATGTATTTGTTTCCCTGGCACAAAAGGGGTAAATAAAAACAAGAAAAACGAAATAAACATATCGGTATCAGTATCGGCTATCGGCAAAATTGTTATTTTAAACATCGGTATCGGCCAAAAATGTCCATATCGATGCATCCCTAGTTTATAGGGTCCTTACCTCTGCACTACAGTACACTTCACTAGGGTTTATAGTCTTTAGTGCATACTGTACACTTCACTAGGGTTTATAGTCTTTAGTGCATACTGTACACTTCACTAGGGTTTATAGTCTTTAGTGCATACTGTACACTTCACGATACAGTAGGTTGTTTATAAGGACCTCTAGTCTATGCTTCACTATAGTATTTTTTCCCTCTGCTCTGTGACTCGCGTTCCATTTTCTTTGCCGTCATCTTGTTCTTAAAGCTCCGGTCCATCCTCTTTAGGCCTGCTGTTATTCTTCCACGGTTTCCACTAGCGCTGTTTCCTTGTGGAAAAGAAGCGGAATAAATAATAATAAAATGCCAGTAAACCTTCACTTCCTGACTCATTCCTTGATGTGTGTAAGATAAAGATGATATATTATGATATATGTGTGACTCAGAGGCCATTTGAGTTTGTAGATGTTGTTGTTTTGAGGAAAACCAAGTAATATAATACTGAAGTATTAACATATTGTTGGTATATCAGAATGATGCTGTAACACCTTCCCTAGATCACCAAAGATCAGCCCAACTTCATTCATAACCTTCTTATGTTTGTTTCTGAACATGTATTTACAAAAATCACACCTGTGTGAAGTGAGGGGCGCTATATATATTAAAGTCTAACTCATGTTGCTCATGCAGGTGATATGTAATGGTGATGTAAAACAAACTGTGACAAAACACCCTTTTGTCTTTATTGTAAATGGCATTTAATGTTTGTGTTAGGGACAAGATGACGTATACATTTTCCCTTCATTGTCAATGGCGTTTTTAAAACAAACATTGAACTAAAAACAAACATTAAACCTATAATAGTATAGGAGGGGCTATAGCGTCCCTCAACTAGCGCCCCTCAACAACAACTATAGTTTTGTATTGTGGGCTATTATATATCTGCTATTTTTTAATAGCCACGGCTAAAATCGAAAACAACTTCAACACAGATGCACAGATGCTTTCCTGGTTTCACACGTGTATAAATAGGCCAACATCATTCATGAACTAAAAAAGAGAGGAAGTTTAGTTGGAGTAAATGTCTCCAACAAGGTGCTCTTTGGTAAAACCGGGTGACAGAATTGATGCAAAAAAGGATGAGAACAAGGCACTCTTTGTGGAATAGTTAAAAAGCCTTTCATACAGTGGCTAATAGTATAAAAAATCACACCCGCGTGAACTGAGTGGTGTAATATAGCCTGTCTGACGTAATGAAATCATGTCTGACGTAATGAAATCACACCCGGGTGAACAGGGTGAACATAGCAACCATGCTCATTTTTTCTGCACAGACTAACAAAGCCAGTTGTAGGAGTGGTTTACACCACTCAATAATGAAATCACACCCGGGTGAACAGGGTGAACATAGCAACCATGCTCATTTTTTCTGCACAGACTAACAAAGCCAGTTGTAGGAGTGGTTTACACCACTCAAAAACACACTACGCGTTGCGGCTAACTGCCTGCATCAGGTGATGAACAAGGTCGCAGAAAAAGCATGGCTTTTATAGGACATGACATCACCGGTTCATTACCATACAGATTGGTGGCAGGCAAACAACACAACAAGTATAGAGCCTTACAAAACTGATGAAATCCTAAGATATAGCACTTAAAAACACAGAGAAAAAGAAACAAAAACTATTCTTACAATGCATTATCTACTTTATTAAAAGCTGCATGTTAATAATATAACATACAATCTGTATTGTAGAGTATGTTAATACAATATGGCTCTATTAGCTTAGCGCTTGCGCAGGAAACCGGGTTCAAATCCAGGGTATAGAAGGGCAAAATGACATCTGTTACTCTAACTCTGTTACAAGTAAAAGGCCTGTATTCAACATTTAACTTGAGTAAAAGTAGAAAGGGCATTTGTTTAATTTAATTTCTAGCTCTCTAACCAACCAGAGCTGAGACAGCATGTAAGTGCTGTTATTAAAATGCTTACTATAAAATTACAAAAAAAAGCTGAAATAGCTCAAATTCATGGTCATAGTTCATAAAGCATAATTAATAGTAATTTCAACTAAATTACAACTAAATATACAAACACAAATCTCCCTTGATTTGAATTGAAATACTTGCAATACAATTTCATCATTAAAGCTCAGTGTTTTGGGGAAAACCCCGGTTCGCTAGGAGTCGCCTCCTTCTCCGGAATTAAGTCAGTCCTGCATGATACGTGAATGCGCTTAGCTTCATGGCTAGCTACTGGCTAGCTAGCTGTTACCATCGCATATTTGCCGTCGTATTTGCTAAATATGGCATTAAAAAATTATGGATTTCTATCGAATATAATCGCAAAATCACACTCGACTCCAATGGTCTCCCTGTGGCCTCCAAGCCCCGGTCCCCACGGGACGTTCTAAACGGGTCGTATGGTATAATATAGTGTGTGCTCGCTGGGGCGAGCCCACAAAAATGCACCCCAGGCCACGTCTTGCAATAAAAATACTGTTCTATTCAATGTCATTTTTACCCTGCATATACAAACATATTGGGGTAGCCATAAGATTTAGACTCTCGTAGATGTATTTGAAACCTACATCTACGAATCTAAATCTTAGATTCCCTTATTTGGGCAACAAACTGAGACATACGTCCCACTGTGTAATATACGGTTTATCCACTGGGTGGCACCAGACTTCACAAAATGACTGTCCTACTAAATTGTGCACAATCTGTGATAGAGAACTGTGAATGCATCCTACCAAACTATATGTAAAACTAGAAAAAGTGCCCCAATCGGGGCACAGGTCTCCACCAGGGCAGGTCAGGTTGTGGCCTCCTGGTGGCGCTATAATAGGCCAATGTGAAAAGGGTGCCATTTCTTCTTACGCCTTGGATGGCAATTGGATGATTTGATGATTTGAAGCATTTTGTTCCAAAAATGTGTATTGCAAAAATCCACTTGTTGGTGGCGCTATAAAAGGCCAATGTGAAAAGGGTGGGATATATTCCTCAGCCTAGTAGGAAAGTCTGTGAAAGATTTCACGTAAATTGCATGCTGCATTCATGAATCAACGGGCCAATCCTGCAAACTTTGAAAGCCAATGTTAGCCAATTAGGATGGAATATGGATGGAACACATGACTATAGAGATAGTGTGTAACAATTTGCGGGATTTTTGTACAGAATCTGGAAAAAATTGTTTTTCAAAAGTCGGCCTCCTGGTGGCGCTATAACAGGCCGTTCTAGAAAATTCCGTTCATCGTTGGCATCCAGGGATTGTGTGTGCAAAATTTGGCGGTGCCGGATAGGGGTGCCTTTTTGTTTATGATTATATTCGATAGAAATCCATAATTTTTTAATGCCATATTTAGCAAATACGACGGCAAATATGCGATGGTAACAGCTAGCTAGTAGCTAGCCATAAAGCTAAGCGCATTCACGTATCATGCAGGACTGACTTCCGGAGAAGGAGGCGACTCCTAGCGAACCAGAGTTTTTCCCAAATCACTGAGCTTTAATGATGAAAGTATTGCAATTCAAATCAAGTGAGATTTGTGTTTGTATATTTAGTTGTATTATGGTTAAAAGTTAAACATTGAGATTCTCAATGTTTAACTCAGAGAGCTTCTGCTCTGCTGAGTGCACTGCAGACTGCAGTGCCTACTGTGTTGTGGGGTTAGCCTGGCTAATAAGCCAGACTAATATCACACAACACTGTCGCGGTATATCAGTCTGGGCTGGCTCCACTTGGATTTCATTTCCCGGGGGGCGGGTTCAAACATTTTCTCTTTGACGCAATTGGTCAGAGCTACTGTCAGTCAAAAGTCTCAAGCATTGAACGTCACTGTACCAAAGCCCGCCCATATTGCATACCGTGTCCCGATTGGTCCGACCTGTTCTCGATTGTAGGAAAGAGGCGTGCTACTGAGCCTCGCCAGACCGAAATCCGCTGGTAGGCAACTTTTTTTTGCCAACGGCTGATTCGGTCTGGTTTATTAACCAGGCTATTGTGGGGTAGCTGTTGAAAGCTCACCATGCACAGTGACCATAGTCTCTGTCTGTCTGTCTGTCTGTCTGTCTGTCTGTCTGTCTGTCTGTCTGTCTGTCTGTCTGTCTGTCTGTCTGTCTGTCTGTCTGTCTGTCTGTCTGTCTGTCTGTCTGTCTGTCTGTCTGTCTGTCTGTCTGTCTGTCTGGCTGGCTGGCTGGCCAAATTGCGCACCGAGCGGCCGAGGAAATGTTGTCTAGCCCGGGGGCCCCTAGTAGTGGCCCCTACTTTAATCTGGCACTGCATGGTCCAGTGTAGCTACTGACAGAAAAGGAACCTTTGTTCTGTATGCCTCAGAAAGTTATCACATCTTTACATTCTTAACCTTTACATGAAATCTATTATGAAACAATTATTTATTATGTATCATGAAATTACTATTAACTAGTCCTTACCCGTTCTGATATATTTCAACTTTTTGTAATGAATAAAAACAGCAGTATAACATGAAAGTATTCTTACAAATGCATGGTAGGGAAACGTTTTCATGGAAAAAGGACCGCAACATTTACACTTATTAGCCCACAGACCCCTATTTGAAAAGTATCAAGGACTCCCAGTTTGACATGCACCACAGAAAGTATGGACAGTCGCACAGGTACTCCCAGATATATTTAGTAAGTCGCACAGATCCAATTGCAGGTGCATTTGCGTCCAAAATGGTGTCAATGTTGAGCTTTGGCTTGAGAGAACTTGCAATCTGTGATGTTGTGAACTTGTAGTTTAGCCGTTTTCGCCGGAGCGTGCGCTGTAGCCACTTCACGCTGAGTGTGTGTGTGTTGGGGGGGTGGGGGAGGGAAGACAGTTGTATCTTGTGTTGTGTTTAGCCGCACGAACTGAAGACGGTTGCATCCCCACTCAAAATGTGCACTTGGCCAGGCGTACACACACGCACGCACACACGCACGCTACACACAAAATGTGCGCTTGTCCACGTGTGCACACACCACACGCACAGTAGACCTACACATGCGCTGACACACACACGCGCGCGCGAGTGCACAGCTTAAGTAGTTTGCACACACAGTACACGCACACGCGTGCGCGCACAGCGAAAGTAGTTTGGAAAGTTTAGGTGGGCTGTTAATGACGGAAGTGGTACGCGCGCGCGCAGCGTGTGTGTGTGCGTGTGTGTGTGTGTGTGTGTGTGGCAGCGGTGGCCGAACGGATAGCGGAGCGGTCTTGATACCGGAAGGTCACCAGTTCGAATCAGCGGTCCGACACGTTAAAATTACCACCGCTGAAGTGCCCTTGAACAAGGCATTGAACCACTACGATGAAATAAGTTCTATGAGCAGGGCCTGGCTGGAAACAAGTTCTTGAGCTTAGCCCAGATACCCTGGGTAAATATAGTAATCATTTCATTTCATTTCATTTGTGTGTGTGTGTGTGTGTGTGTGTGTGTGTGTGTGTGTGTGTGTGTGTGTGTGTGTGTGTGTGTGTGCGTGCGTGCGTGCGTGTGTGTGCAGATAGGCAGTCTGAGCGGTGGGCCAGGGCTTCGTTAAGACCCATGGCTGAGGGAAGTAGGGGTGCTGGGGGGGCTGTAGCACTCCCTCCCCCCAGGCACAGCCCCCCCTCGAACAGGAGGGGAAGAAGAAAAAAAAGAAGAAAATATGCTGTATCACAGTATTGGCACCTTATCCTGGTTAATTGCCTGTGTCAGTTCGTTCATATAACTTGCGTGTGGAGAAGGAAAGTAAAGGCCACGTTTGCGCGTGAAAATGCGCGAAAATGCGCGTGCACGATGCGCGTGCACGCGCATTTTTGCGGCGCGCGCTATGCGCGCGCACCCCCTACTAGACGCTCAGCCCCTGCGAGTGTAAAGTACTTCCCGCGGGCCTGTAATAAGACCTCCATATTATTATGGTCAATGCCTGTGTGAAAAGTGGGAGTACCCCCCTTGTGGCCGCAGGGGGTACTGCGCCCTGAGCGCATTTTTCATTCACTAATACATTCATTATTAATCTATAATTTGTTAAATTGGAAAAAGGGCTTCGTTAAGACCTCCATAATATTATGGTCAATTATGTGTGAAAAGTGGGAGTGATTTGGTGCAGGCAGTGTGGAGCTATGTGACACAGACAGACATTCAGACATTGGCCTGATTATAGGCCTAATTATAATTATAGTTTGATGATGATGATTATAGTTTGATATAGTTTGATTATGCTCTATATGAACTTATGACCACGAATTTGAGCTATTTCAGCTTTTTTTTGTAATTTTATAGTAAGCATTTTAATAACAGCACTTACATGCTGTCTCAGCTCTGGTTGGTTAGAGAGCTAGAAATTAAATTAAACAAATGCCCTTTCTACTTTTACTCAAGTTAAATGTTGAATACAGGCCTTTTACTTGTAACAGAGTTAGAGTAACAGATGTCATTTTGCCCTTCTATACCCTGGATTTGAACCCGGTTTCCTGCGCAAGCGCTGAGCTAATAGAGCCATATTGTATTATATTGTATTAACATACTCTACAATACAGATTGTATGTTATATTATTAACATGCAGCTTTTAATAAAGTAGATAATGCATTGTAAGAATAGTTTTTGTTTCTTTTTCTCTGTGTTTTTAAGTGCTATATCTTAGGATTTCATCAGTTTTGTAAGGCTCTATACTTGTTGTGTTTTTTGCCTGCCACCAATCTGTATGGTAATGAACCGGTGATGTCATGCCCTATGAAAGCCATGCTTTTTCTGCGACCTTGTTCGTCACCTGATGCATCAATTCTGTCACCCGGTTTTACCAAAGAGCACCTTGTTGGAGACATTTACTCCAACGAAACTTCCTCTCTTTTTTAGTTCATGAATGATGTTGGCCTATTTATACACGTGTGAAACCAGGAAAGCATCTGTGTTGAAGTTGTTTTCGATTTTAGCCGTGGCTATTCAAAAATAGCAGATATATAATAGCCCACAATACAAAACTATAGTTGTTGTTGAGGGGCGCTAGTTGAGGGACGCTAGCCCCTCCTATACACAGGTTTAATGTTTGTTTTTAGTTCAATGTTTGTTTTAAAAACGCCATTGACAATGAAGGGAAAATGTAGACGTCATCTTGTCCCTAACACAAACATTAAATGCCATTTACAATAAAGACAAAACGGTGTTTTGTCACCCTTTGTTTTACATCACCATTACATATCACCTAATCATGAGCAACATGAGTTAGACTTTAAAGCGCCCCTCACTTCACACAGGTGTGATTTTTGTAAATACATGTTCAGAAACAAACATAAAAAGGTTATGAATGAAGTTGGGCTGATCTTTGGTGATCTAGGGAAGGTGTTACAGCATCATTCTGATATACCAACAATATGTTAATACTTCAGTATTATATTACTTGGTTTTCCTCAAAACAACAACATCTACAAACTCAAATGGCCTCTGAGTCACACATATATCATAATATATCATCTTTATCTTACACACATCAAGGAATGAGTCAGGAAGTGAAGGTTTACTGGCATTTTATTATTATTTATTCCGCTTCTTTTCCACAAGGAAACAGCGCTAGTGGAAACCGTGGAAGAATAACAGCAGGCCTAAAGAGGATGGACCGGAGCTTTAAGAACAAGATGACGGCAAAGAAAATGGAACGCGAGTCACAGAGCAGATGGAAAAAATACTATAGTGAAGCATAGACTAGAGGTCCTTATAAACAACCTACTGTATCGTGAAGTGTACAGTATGCACTAAAGACTATAAACCCTAGTGAAGTGTACAGTATGCACTAAAGACTATAAACCCTAGTGAAGTGTACAGTATGCACTAAAGACTATAAACCCTAGTGAAGTGTACAGTATGCACTAAAGACTATAAACCCTAGTGAAGTGTACTGTAGTGCAGAGGTAAGGACCCTATAAAATAGGGATGCATCGATATGGAAATTTTTGGCCGATACCGATGTTTACAATAACAATTTAGCCGATAGCCGATACTGATACCGATATGTTTATTTCGTTTTTCTTGTTTTTATTTACCCCTTTTGTGCCAGGGAAACAAATACATCTTCAATACAAGAATTAACTGTTCAGAATCTACAGCCTGGTAGGCTGCAGATAACCAACATAGCCAACGCAAAATGTATGCTTATCAACAACAGATAGATATCGGCTTCTGCCGTAAGTTAATGTCAGTTTTATTTGCCGATACCGATATTGACCGATAACGGCAAATATCGTCCGATACCGATGTGTTGCCGATACATCGGTGCATCCCTACTATAAACCCTATAGTGAAGTGTACTCTAGAGCAGCGGTTCCCAAACTATTTTGGCCGTGCACCCCCTGTTACCTCCCGACCTCCTGACACACTCCCCACATGGAAATTAAATATATGAACATATATCTTTTTTATGTGTGCAACATATATGTGACATATTATTGGCCGCCTGCATATGTCGCATAAGCGATATAGAGACATATATCTCCTATATCCACATCCACATCATATCTGAATATGGCATATATTCTGCATATACTTGCCATGTATTGGCCTAATATGTTCATAATATATGTTCATATATTTCTAGAAAGCGCTCGTGCACACCACAGGGGGTGCACGCACCACAGTTTGGGAACCCCTGCACTAGAGGTAAAGACCCTACAAACCCTAAAAGGAAGTTTAGAGGTATAAGGACCCTACAAACCCTAAAATGAAGTGTAGAGGTATAAGGTCCCTACAAACCCTAAAATGAAGTGTAGGTATAAGGACCCTACAAACCCTAAAATGAAGTGTAGAGGTATAAGGTCCCTACAAACCCTAAAATGAAGTGTAGGTATAAGGACCCTACAAACCCTAAAATTAAATGTACTGTAGAGGTATAAGGACCCTACAAACCCTAAAATGAAGTGTAGGTATAAGGACCCTACAAACCCTAAAATGAAATGTACTGTAGAGGTATAAGGACCCTACAAACCCTAAAATGAAGTGTAGGCTAATGTAGAGGTATAAGGACCCTACAAACCCTATTAAGTGTACAGCAGGGGTACATATAAACCCTATTAGTGAAGTGTACTGCAGGGTACATATAAACCCTAACATGAAGTGTACTGCAGGGTACATATAAACCCTATTAGTGAAGTGTACTGCAGGGTACATATAAACCCTAACATGAAGTGTACTGCAGGGTACACTTCACTACTGCAAGTAAGGGGTTTTGGATTTGGTGGAGTAGAGCAGGAAGACGGTGAAGGTGTTGTGGTGAGCGTTGTCGTCGCACATCATACATCCGGCGGGCAGAATGACGGCCACCCTGTCGCCGAGGGTCAGCTGCAGGGAGACCACCGCCGTGGTGCTGTCCTCCTGGTCCTACAAGAGACAAGACGAGACGAGGGGTTGGCGGGTTGGTTCGTGTTGTTGCACGTCACGACAACGACAAGGCGATTCAACAGACGCCTTTAGGCCTCATACACACATATCAAACACATTTTCTGTGTTCTGTCTGTGTGTAACACTTTGACTTCTATTCACGAGTTGCTCGAGTTAATTAGTTGTAGAACACTTTCCCTGCGGTTCGCGAGTTGCCCGAGTTATGTTTTATGTTATCTGCCCTCCTCCACCCCATGCAACAAGGTTGTGTCATCAAACCACGTGACTCCCATTGGAAATGCATTGCGAGCCGTTGCGACACACAGAGGAGACAGGATCGACACACCGTGTGAACGGCCGCTATTCACACATATGCAAACATGTGTCTCGTCCATGTCTCGTGTCTTGTCCGTGTTTGATGGCCGCTCCAAATCATTTTCAATGGAAGTCACACGGTTTGACGAGACAGCCTTGTTTGATGGGGGGTCAGAACACAGCTCCATCAAACCAGGCTGTTTCGTCAAACCATGTGCGAGCTTCCTGAGACATGGACAAGACATGAGACACGGGACGAGACAGGTGTCTTGAATGTGTGACTTCCATTGAAAATGAATTGGAGTGGCCATCAAACATGGACAAGACACGAGACAGACACAAGACAGGTGTGCACAGTGTCTGTGCACTCACACACATCAGACACCTGAAGAGAAATAACGTAATCAATAAAAACCCTTAAATCAGACCTGTCTGTACTTCTCGCTGGGGTGGACCACAGTGACGTTGTTGACGGTCAGCTCGGCGCAGAGTAGCAGTGGAGCGAAGGGCGTGCCGGTGTTGCTGTAGACCGTGACCGTCAGCACGTAGACGCCCGGCAGACGCACGGTGAACACGCCGCTCGACTCGTTATAGTCTCCGCCCAGGTTGAGGAACACGTGGCGGTATTTCACCGTCATATTCTCGTCGTACGGTCCGCAGCACTTCCACGTCTTGTTGTTGGTCAGTGCCGCAGAGAAGGCACTGCGACTGTCTGCGTGACAGAGGGAGGGAGGGAGGGAGGGAGAGAGGGAGGGTGGGAGAGCGAAGGCTGCATGTTATCGTTGACTAAAACAAAACAAAAAACATTTTCGTTAAATTTAAACACTTTGCATAGATTGTGCATTACATTCACCCATTCACACACCCTTCATACACCTTTACATAGACTGTGCATTACATTCACCCATTCACACACACATTCATACACCAATGGCAGAGGAAACCATGCAAGGCACCAACCTGCACATCGGGAGCGATTAGGGGTTCAGAGTCTTGCTCAAGGACACTTCGGCACTAACTCTGGGGGAGCCCGGGTTCGATATAGGGTAGGAGACCCTCCCTCACTACGCCTCTCAGCCATTATAAAATACCCTATAACCTGAGACCTATTGTGGCTAATTGCTTTATTAAACACTTCAACCCAATATACATTTCGGCCATTTGAAAATAGTCGGCTATTTCGGCTATTTTCAAAAGATTTTGTACACATTTTGAACTTGTGAAATGGGACATTCTGCAATATGAGTACTTTTAGTAGGCTACATTTAGTACATTTTGATGCCGATGCTTTTGTACTTTCACTTGAGTACATTTTTAATCCGGGACTTCTACTTGTAACGAGTACATCTACACTGCAGTATTTGTACTTTTACTTATAAGCTAAAACAGTTGAGTACCGCTGACCGCAGCCACTCACCTCTGTCGTCATTGAGCCAGCCCCACACCCTGTTCAGGTTATTCTGGAGGCCGTTCAGACTGTTGTTGAAGGAAATCTCCATATATCTCCGTGCTGTGCACCAAAAAACACACACGCACGCACGCACGCACGCACGCACGCACACACACACACACACACACACACACACACACACACAAAATGGAACTGTCACGATGCGACACATTGTGAGCTTGAGATCTGCATTCCCAAAAAAGCAACGTTTTTCAAGTATTAAAAACAAATCAATGATTTCTTGAAGAAATAAGGAAAATCTAAGAGATTAGGCCTACATAATGCATTTGATGTAGGCTATTACCTCACTTGTGTTGTCCTCGCTTACTGTAAGTTTATTGAATGGATCCCCATTAGCTGACGCCGGGCTAATTCGCTCTGCATTAAAACTTTAAAAAATGCCTAAATTGTAAATTGTAAATTATTAAACGTTTATGTGAGAATATCAGTGTTGATTTCGTCGACTAATCTAATACACAAAAAATGTTTGTCGACTACATTTTTTCACTGATGAAGACTAAATGGAAACTAAATTAAAACTAAACTATGATGACTAAATCTAAGACCAAATATATTCAGCAAAATATTGTTTTTCAGCGACTAAAAACTAGACTAAAATGTTAGGGACTAGTATAAGTCATTTTACACTTGGTTGCATGTTGAAAATAGATCTACAAGCTTACAACATGTCGCAGCGGGGCGTGTTGTGAGCTTGTAGATCGGCTATTTTCAGCAATTGTAAAATAAGTCATTACGACGGCATCTATAGGCCCGCCAAAATACATTTTAGTCGACTACATGAACTGTAGATTTAGTCCACTAAAACTAGACTAACACTAAAACATCCCAGGTGACTAAAATGTGACTACATTAACTAAATTAAATCTAAATTAAATCTTTTGACTAAAACAAAAATCTAAATTTGCTGTCAAAGTCAAGACTGTGTGAGATGAATTCACCTTCGGCGTTCTCTGTCCGCAGGAAGAACAGGTCCCTCTGCAAGGCTGTAAACATATGAAAATTAAATTTAAAGCATCTTTATTATTAGTAAACATATACTGTATTAAAGATCGAGATCACATGTGACTCTTTTTGATACAGAGACAGTCATGGCAGAATTCTTTTTTTTATCCAAAATGACATACTAGAGCAAGTCTGAAATAAATCTCAGAGCTGAAATCGACAGGTAAATATAAAATAAATGCTTAAACGTGTAGCTAGATGTAATGTTAGAGTCCACAGAACCTTTCAAGCCATTACTCTATAAGCCATATCTGA
This sequence comes from Electrona antarctica, assembly GCF_951216825.1. Classification (NCBI taxonomy): domain Eukaryota; kingdom Metazoa; phylum Chordata; class Actinopteri; order Myctophiformes; family Myctophidae; genus Electrona; species Electrona antarctica. The sequence goes on along the minus strand of NC_136792.1, from coordinate 49,458,093 downwards.
ACAAGCAATTATGTCAATTTGAAGCTATATGATTCCCTGCTGTCTTATTTTTCAGAAACGGTCACACAAAAAAGAAAGAAAAAAAAATGTTATTCTCAGCAGAACCATCGATTAAAGTTTGTGTGAGATGAATTCGCCTGTGTTCCTGGATCTATTACAGTTCATGTGAGATGAATTCACCTGTATTTTAGGGCATTAAGCAACTAGTCGACACTAGTCAACTAGTAAATCCACTAGTCGACCTTGTTGGTACTAGTCGACTAGTTGATAAGAAAATAAATAAAAATAAAAGTTTATTTTTTTTTATTTTTTTTAAATGTACAAATATTTATTTCCAAAAAAATAAAAAATAAAAAAAGTTTTTTTTTCTTCTTTTTTTTAAACATAATAGGTGGTTAAATAACTAGTCGACTAGTCGACTAGTAAACTAGGCAACTAGTCAACTAGTAAAAATGACTAGAAGTGAATGCCCTTCCTGGATCTATTAAAGTTCGTAATCACCTGTGTTCCTTGCCTCCAGGTTCTTCACATCAGTCTGCAAGGCTGTAATCATATTAAAAGAAAAACAAAAAATGTTAATTTAAATACCCATAATATATATAGTTAATGTAAACACGTACACGCAACAGTCAGATATGATCAAACGATTGGATGGCCATTGATGTCCTTCTGGCTTCTCAGTAGAAACCTGTGTGAAGTGAGGGTCACTCTTATCATCATACATCATCATACATCAGATTCCGTGCTCAATCAAATCAATCAAATCATCACAAATGTCATTCCGGCCAATCGCTTTTGGCGTCTTCACTTTTCTGCCCTCACTTATATCCTCAATATGTACTTTGCTCAGCCAATCAAATCATCGCTAGGGGGTGATCAAGCCAATCATCAGCCAATGTTTGTGTTCACACGGACCCACAAAGCTGGGCATAGGAGGGGCTAGCGCCCCTCAAAATGATGATATCACTGGAGTCCACAACTCTCCTATGAGACACCGTAGTACACAGAAGAAAACAATTTGTACCAAGTAGAAAACAATTTGTACCTATAGTAGAAAACAACTTGTACCACTTCATCAGGAGCATTAGTGAGGACCATGTTATACGAAGACGAGTTGGAAAATGGGCCGAAGTCGTCCTTTAAAGTTTACAATATCATAATAATAATAAAAAGAAGTTACCGTCATTCCTCATCTCCAGCCTGCCAATCAACTGAGACCAGAGGTCAGCGATGGAGCTTTGGGCCGGTGGTGTGATGTCGCGCTCCCCCGGGCCTCTGGTGGGGGGTGTGGTAGGATCCCACCAAAATGTGCCCTGGTCCTGAACCGACAGACAGATCAGCACCATGTGGAGCAGCAGAGTAACGGCAGCCTTCATCCTCATTAGTTTCACCTGGACGACGACGACGATGATGATGATGATGATGATGGTGGTGGTGGTGGTGGTGGTGATAATAATGTGGCAGACAGAGACGGGCTCAGCCTTTATATAGCTCAGCTCCAGGTCATCGTGACTCATGTATATTACATTTTCTTGTATCCACGTTGGTGGGAACGCCTGCTGCTCCTCCAATAGGCTAAGAGCGGTGGTGATTTTCAACCGGTGGTTCCGGGGACCACCAGTGGTCCTTGAGGGGGTTCCAGGTGGGCCATAGTAACCCCACCCTCTTTCAAAGGTGCTCTGAAAGAACATAATGCAGGCGGCTGCGTTATGACTCTTGAGATCGTATAATGAAACGAAATGGACCCTTACTAAATGTTATGTTGTTATGTTAAACACCTGAATGCATTACTTAATTTGCAAGAAGTCTACACCATTTTTCATTATCTCTGTCGGTCCTTTGCTCTACATGCAGTGTCTTGAGACAACTTAACTTGTTGGTGACACTTGATTCAAACTGAATTGAATGAACGTTATCTCTGCACAGGATCGCCGGCGAGCACACAGACACACAGAGTTCACTGGCCAGAAGAAAGAGGTATAGGATTTGGCAGGTCTGGTGCATCACAGGAGAAGGACAATGGCAACAAAAGGCAAGAAGGAAGGCACTGGAGCAACTCAGATAAACTTACTGCCTGTTTTATTAAGGTGCCAAAAAAAAGTACAAAAGGCAAGGGGTATATGTCTGTCTCTTGTCTTTGTACTTTGCGCCTTAACAGAGGGGCTTCAGTACTTTCCATCCATGTCTCTTTTTATTCACTCTCCCCGGTTTCTCAGAAATGTTGACTGCTGTGATCAGATTAAGAATCATCTCAGCTCAGAGCAGATAACACTCCTGGGGGTGACCATTTGGCACAGTAATATATGGAAAGTTGAAATATTACCCTCATGCAGCCTTTTTTGTGACCGGGGAATTAATAACCTAGAATACTTTGTTTGTGGTGGTTTATCAGCGGACCGCTGTAGCCGCCAAGACAATTGCAATTAAAACATAGCCAAAAAGTATTCATGATTGCAATTAAAAATAGCAGATCTTAACGTTTTGAGCTTGTAGATCGGCTATCTTTTGCTACTTTTGTGTGACATAGACATTCATTTTGAAAAAAGTTGTGGCCCTCTGGAGTGAGTGTGGAAGTCTATATAGTGGCTCCTCTCCATCAGTAACATGTCACCTCCTGTTAGTCCGATTACTATCCCTAACCCTAACCTCAGTCTTAACTGGCCACGTAGGTCACTAACCCTAACCTCAGTCTTAGCCGGCCACTTAGGTCACTAACCCTAACCTCATTCTTAACCGGCCACGTAGGTCACTAACCCTAACCTCAGTCTTAGCCGGCCACTTAGGTCACTAACCCTAACCTCATTCTTAGCCGGCCACGTAGGTCACTAACCCTAACCTCAGTCTTAACCGGCCACGTAGGTCACTAACCCTAACCTCAGTCTTAACCGGCCACGTAGGTCACTAACCCTAACCTCAGTCTTAACCGGCCACGTAGGTCACTAACCCTAACCTCAGTCTTAGCCGGCCACTTAGGTCACTAACCCTAACCTCAGTCTTAGCCGGCCACGTAGGTCACTAACCCTAACCTCAGTCTTAACCGGCCACGTAGGTCACTAACCCTAACCTCAATCTTAACCGGCCACGTAGGTCACTAACCCGAACCTCAATCTTAACCGGCCACGTAGGTCGCTAACCCTAACCTCAGTCTTAGCCGGCCACGTAGGTCACTAACCCTAACCTCAGTCTTAGCCGGCCACGTAGGTCACTGACCCTAACCTCAGTCTTAACCGTCCACGTAGGTCACTAACCCTAACCTCAGTCTTAGCCGGCCACGTAGGTCACTGACCCTAACCTCAGTCTTAGCCGGCCACGTAGGTCACTAACCCTAACCTCAGTCCTAACCGGCCACGTAGGTCACTAACCCTAACCTCAGTCTTAACCGGCCACGTAGGTCACTAACCCTAACCTCAGTCTAAACCGGCCACGTAGGTCACTAACCATAACCTCAGTCTTAACCGGCCACGTAGGTCACTAACCCTAACCTCAGTCTTAACCGGCCACGTAGGTCACTAACCCTAACCTCAGTCTTAACCGGCCACGTAGGTCACTAACCCTAACCTCAGTCTTAACTGGCCACGTAGGTCACTAACCCTAACCTCAGTCTTAGCCGGCCACGTGGGAGAATGGTACTGGGAACCGTTCAGCGAGCACAGCAGCAGTGTAACATGTTGTCACTATACCGTAAGTGATATCATGGTCTCCACCAGGCCGAAGGCATGGTTGAGAGTATGTTTTGCACTCCGTCCGTCCCTCCGGCTATGTACAGCTAATATCCGGCACCGCCAAATTTTGCACACACAATCCCTGGATGCCAACGATGAACGGAATTTTCTAGAACGGCCTGTTATAGCGCCACCAGGAGGCCGACTTTTGAAAAACATTTTTCCAGATTCTGTGTAAGTGCTGTTATTAAAATGCTTACTATAAAATTACAAAAAGCTGAAATAGCTCAAATTCTTGGTCATAAGTTCATATAGAGCATAATCAAACTATATCAAACTATAATCATCATCATCAAACTATAATTATAATTAGGCCTATAATTAGGCCAATGTCTGAATGTCTGTCTGTGTCACAGCTCCACACTGCCTGCACCAAATCACTCCCACTTTTCATACATAATTGACCATAATAATATGGAGGTCTAAGCCCTTTTTCCAATTTAACAAATTATAGATTAATAATGAATGTATTAGTGAATAAAAAATGCACTCAGGGCGCAGTACCCCCTGCGGCCACAAGGTACTCCCACTTTTCACACAGGCATTGACCATAATAATATGGAGGTCTTAACGAAACCCTGGCCCACCGCTCAGACTGCCTATCTATCACACACACACACACACACACGCACACACACACGCTGCGCGCGCGCGTACCACTTCCGACATCAACAGCCCACGTAATCTTTCCAAACTACTTTCGCTGTGCGCGCACGCGTGTGCGTGTACTGTGTGTGCAAACTACTTAAGCTGTGCACTCGCGCGCGCGTGTGTGTCAGCGCATGTGTAGGCCTACTGTGCGTGTGTGCACACGTGGACAAGCGCACATTTTCTGTGTAGCGTGCGTGTTTGATTGATTGATTGATTGAAAAAATTATTAACAGTTTGCAGAATTACAGTACATTTCAAGCACAAACTCAATACTTTTGACACCGTGAACCACTCCATACTGGTTAACAAGCTAAAGGCAATTGGTTTCGATAGCACATCAGTGAGCTGGATGCAATCCTACCTGGAGGGGAGAGAACAGATGGTGGAGGTGAATGGAACACTGTCCCCCCCCCCTCCCAGTGAGCTGTGGCGTTCCACAAGGGAGCATACTAGGGGCTCAGCTCTGAACTCGGTAGAATCTGCACCTGGCTCGCTGATAACAAACTATCTTTACACCTGGGAAAAACTGAATCCATTCTCTTTGGCTCTAATAGTAATCTCAGCAAGGCAAATGGCTTCTTGGTTAGAGTGGGTGACAATGTTATCACACGTAAAGATGAAATTACCTACCTAGGTTCCATCCTGGAGGCTAATCTTTCCGGTGATAAAATGGCCACCAACGTAATCAAAAAGGTCAACCATAGAACAAGATTCCTTTACAGGATCTCCTCACTGGTCAACAAAAACACCTTGAAGACCTTAACAGGAGCCCTTGTACAGGGTTTCTTTGACTATGCATGCACCTCCTGGTACCACAGCATCTCAAAGGCCCTTAAAACCAGGCTCCAGACTTCCCAAAACAAACTGGTCAGGCTCCTACTTGACCTCGCCCCCCGAACCCACCTCACCCCTGCCCACTTCGACAGGCTGGAATGGCTTAGGGTCGACGACAGAGTACAGCATCTTGCAATGGGTCTGGTCCACAAGATTCGATACACCACCAAGATACCCATGTACCTGTCTAGATACTTCCTTAATGTTAACGAAGTCCACACCCACAACACCAGAGGGAGTGCAACGAACCATGTACAACCCAGATTCGGCACAAACAAGGGACTCAATTATTTTCGCTCCTATGCCACCAAAATGTGGAACGCCCTACCAACAGTCATTAAGACATGCGAATCCCTTGACTCCTTCAAAACCGCTCTCAAAGGGCACCTACGGACGGCTGCAATTCGAAACTGGCCCCTGTGAAATCGGAATCCCTCAAACACGGACGCAAGGACAACACAAGAGACGGTCGCGGCCACACAGCCAACTCAAGGTATGGCCACTGAGCCGACTTGGGGACCCAACGCAAGGACAACACAAGAGACGGTCACGGCCACACAGCCAACTCAAGGTATGGCCACGGAGCCGACTTGGGGACCCAACACAAGGACAACACAAGAGACGGTCACGGCCACACAGCCAACTCAAGGTACGGCCACGGAGCCGACTTGGGGACCCAACGCAGCTCCTCCAAGGAAAACAAACAAATTAACGGAGCTGAACGTGAATCCCCCCCACCGCCCACCCCTTTTTTTCCCTCACTGCATATGTTTCTTTTCCCTTTTTACCTCCTTTATGATGAATTCCTGTTCTGTCCTTTGTCTATATAGAAGTGTCTATTTGTACGTCTCTAAATGTTTTTGATGATTTGAACATGGTGGACCCTATTGGAAACAAGTGTAATGCTTAATTGGGTCATCCACTCACAGTTAACAGCCTTTGTATTGAGTTTGTGCTTGAAATGTACTGTAATTCTGCAAACTGTTAATACATTTTTCAATCAATCAAAACAAAGGCTGTTAACTGTGAGTGGACGACCCAATTAAGCCTTACACTTGTTTCCAATAGGGTCCACAATGTTCAATTCATCAAAAACATTTAGAGACGTACAAATAGACACTTCTATATAGACAAAGGACAGAACAGGAATTCATCATAAAGGAGGGAAAAAGGGAAAAGAAACATATACAGTGAGGGAAAAAAAGGGGTGGGCGGTGGGGGGGATTTACGTTCAGCTCCGTTCATTTGTTTGTTTTCCTGTGTGTGCGTGCGTGTGTGTACGCCTGGCCAAGTGCACATTTTGTGTGGGGATGCAACCGTCTTCAGTTCGTGCGGCTAAACACAACACAAGATACAACTGTCTTCCCTCCCCCACCCCCCCAACACACACACACACGGCGAAAACGGCTAATCTACAAGCTCACAACATCACAGGTTGCAAGTTCTCTCAAGCCAAAGCTCAACATTGACACCATTTTGGACGCAAATGCACCTGCAATTGGATCTGTGCGACTTACCAAATATATCTGCGAGTACCTGTGCGACTGTCCATACTTTCTGTGGTGCATGTCAAACTGGGAGTCCTTGATACTTTTCAATGAAATGAAATGAAATGATTACTATATTTACCCAGGGTATCTGGGCTAAGCTCAAGAACTTGTTTCCAGCCAGGCCCTGCTCATAGAACACATTTCATCGTAGTGGTTCAATGCCTTGTTCAAGGGCACTTCAGCGGTGGTAATTTTAACGTGTCGGACCGCTGATTCGAACTGGTGACCTTCCGGTATCAAGACCGCTTCGCAATCCGCTCGGCCACCGCTGTCAAATAGGGGTCTGTGGGCTAATAAGTGTAAATGTTGCGGTCCTTTTTCCATGAAAACGTTTCCCTACCATGCATTTGTAAGAATACTTTCATGTTATACTGCTGTTTTTATTCATTACAAAAACACAAATATATTATACAAGTTGAAATATATCAGAACGGGTAAGGACTAGTTAATAGTAATTTCATGATACATAATAAATAATTGTTTCATAATAGATTTAAGAATAGGTTAAGAATGTAAAAACATGATGTGATAACTTTCTGAGGCATACAGAACAAAGGTTCCTTTTCTGTCAGTAGCTACACTGGACCATGCAGTGCCAGATTAAAGTAGGGGCCACTACTAGGGGCCCCCGGGCTAGACAACATTTCCTCAGCCGCTCGGTGCGCAATTTGGCCAGCCAGCCAGACAGACAGACAGACAGACAGACAGACTAAAGCCCTTTCCACACCTAAGCGCAAAACGGTCGACAGCCACGCACTTCTTAAGCTCTGCGCAGCTTAAATTCCGAGTTTTTAGACAGCTGGTGGATGGAAAAGAAGCTCCACCTCCGCTGACTTTTTGCGCGGAGGAGAGCGTTTCCGGGAATCTGGCCGTCGCGCAAAAAGTCCGCGGAGGTGGAGCTTCTTTTCCATCCACCTGCTGTCTAAAAACTCAGAATTTAAGCTGCGCGCAGCCGAGAATGTGCGCGGCTCTTTCGATAGTGTGGCAGCACCTATAAGACAGAGACTATGGTCACTGTGCATGGTGAGCTTTCAAAAGCTACCCCACAACACAGTAGGCACTGCAGTCTGCAGTGCACTCAGCAGAGCAGAAGCTCTCAATGTTTAACTTTTAACCATAATACAACTAAATATACAAATCTCACTTGATTTGAATTGCAATACTTTCATCATTAAAGCTCAGTGATTTGGGAAAAACTCTGGTTTGCTAGGAGTCGCCTCCTTCTCCGGAAGTCAGTCCTGCATGATACGTGAATGCGCTTAGCTTTATGGCTAGCTACTAGCTAGCTGTTACCATCGCATATTTGCCGTCGTATTTGCTAAATATGGCATTACAAAATTATGGATTTCTATCGAATATAATCATAAACAAAAATGCACCCCAGGCCACGTCTTGCAATACAAATACTGTTCTATTCACTGTCCTTTTTTCCCCTGCATATACAAACATATTGGGGTAGCCTAAGATTTAGACTCTCGTAGATTTAGACTCTACGAATCTAAATCTTAGATTCCCTTATTTGGGCAACAAACTGAGACATACGTCCCATTGTGTAATATACGGTTTATCCACTGGGTGGCACCAGACTTCACAAAATGACAGACCTACTAAATTGTGCACAATCTGTGATAGAGAACTGTGAAAGCATCCTACCAAACTATATGTAAAACTAGAAAAAGTGCCCCAATCGGGGCACAGGTCTCCACCAGGGCAGGTCAGGTTGTGGCCTCCTGGTGGCGCTATAATAGGCCAATGTGAAAAGGGTGCCATTTCTTCTTACGCCTTGGATGGCAATTGATGATTTGATGATTTGAGGCATTTTGTTCCAAAAATGTGTATTGCAAAAATCCACTTGTTGGTGGCGCTATAACAGGCCAATGTGAAAAGGGTGGGATATTCCTCATCCTAGTAGGAAAGTCTCTGAAAGATTTCACGTAAATTGCACGCTGCATTCATGATGGGGCCAATCAACGGGCCAATCCTGCAAACGTTGAAAGCCAATGTTAGCCAATTAGGATGGAATATGAAATATCGGACAGATCCGGCTTGAACACATGACTATAGAGATAGTGTGTAACGATTTGCGGGATTTTTGTACAGAATCTGGAAAAATGTGTTTTTCAAAAGTCGGCCTCCTGGTGGCGCTATAACAGGCCGTTCTGGAAAATTTGGGGCAGAGGTTCATCGTGTGTGTGTGAATGGGTGAATGTAATGCACATCTATGTACAGTAAAGCTAAATGCACCAATTAACCATTTAAGTGAATGGAGGGATCTGTCTTAACGGTGGGCCACATGAGCCAATGTAAGTGCATGGCAGAGGGAGAGTGATGTCTTCGGACATTGCACACTGGCAATGACAATGCAATCCTGGGGAGTGTGGTTGCTTATATTATATAGGCAATAAAAAATGAAGTGAGGGGCGCTAATATATTCAAGTCTAACTCATGTTGGATGATGTAAGCTCCTCCTGTCCTCATACATCCCTACATTGCCTCCAATGAGTTTGTTGGTGCTGCCACCATTGGTGTGTGAATGTGGGAAGTGAACTGTTCGTCGCTTCACCTCCCAATGTATGAATGAATGAACCATTGTAAAGCGCTTTGAGCACTTGGAAAAGCGCTATATAAAAATGCAATTCATTATGTGTTTTCAACGAGTCCAAAATTATCAGAAGGACAATATCAGTCACCAGAAGCAGAGATGTGTGTTTTCAATGAGTCTAACATTCATTAGAAGGACAATATTGTCTGATAAAATTAATATCAAATATCTAAACATTGAATCAAGCAACTTAAAACTTTCATGGGTTCACACAAAAGCCTGAGTAAATCCTATATACTCTGTCGGGAGGAAACCTCATAACTCCATTTTTGAGGTTTTTGATTTTTTGGCATAAATCAGTGCTATTGAACACCCTTTATGTCTGTGTGTTGTTTCGAAAATTTGAACCAATGGAAAGTAGTAAAAGGTGCTTTGGACAAAACCTCTTAACTCCATTGGACCCTCAAAATGTCTGATAAAGCAACTAACTCCACCACCTCTCCCCTTCTCATGGAAGTAATTGACAATATATAAAGTTACAACACCAACTTTGATGAGGCTGTATTGCTTTGTTTTAAAAATATAAGGTTTTCTTTATTTCCTGAAAAATTTATATTTTTCATTTCCTGAAAAATGAACATTTTGGAGTTCTGAGGTTTCCTCCCGACAGCAGATATCATACAATAGACATATACAGAAATATACAGAAATATACAGTAAAATGTGTGTGTGTGTGTGTGTGTGTGTGTGCGTGCGTGTCAGCCTGCATGGACCCATACAAAACAAGTAAAAACAACATCACATAATTTACTGCATCAAATCAACCTTTATTATGTCCTTAAACGTAAGTCACACTTTACAGAAGTGATATATGGGTGTGGTACAAGCAGGTTGTTTTTCTCCTGATATGCAAGAGTATGATTTAAATACCCCTGTGTGCATGTGTGTGTGTGTGTGTGTGTGCGTGCGTGCGTGCGTGCGTGCGTGCGTGCGTGCGTGCGTGCGTGCGTGCGTGCGTGCGTGCGTGCGTGTGTGTTATTGAGAGAGGTCAGGGTAGAGCACATGTGTTACTGTAGTTAGTTAGTTATATGGAGTTGGAACAACAGATTTTCAGGAGGCGGAGAAACACACATTGACCCTGCCCTTCACGCCACTCTCTGCCCTCCTATTTATACCTGCCCAGTACCACCCAGAATCCTCCATGTTTCGCCCGCCTCACTGCGTCGCACACTAGCCGCCTTCCTACAGGCTTCTCGCATCCTACCTTCACCTCCATAGTAGCTCCTTTCCCCGCTCCCCTCAAAGGAGCTTATCGGCACTAGGAATACTACATTCACTTTGCCAAAGTGGAGCAAACGATTAAAACAAAACTCTCTCTCTCCTTCTCAGGTTCCTGCTGGGGGGGTGACCGTCCATGCGCACCATAAGACGAACGCCTTACGACGAACGCCATACGACGAACGCCATACGACCTCCTCCCCAAATACCCCAGGGTCGGCGACCCCCCCCCCAGAACCTACACACCCGATTTCATTAATTCCTCCATTTCTTTACTGTCAATAAATTCCTTAAACCTCCCCAATGGTGTGTTTCTTCCGACTAGTGAAAGTGTAGTTATTGCAAAGAAATTATTCAGGATTTCAATTCAAATATAGAAAAAATAGCCGATCTACAAGCTCAAAACGCGTCGCAGTGCGACGCGTTTTGTAGATCGGCTATTTTTGCTACGACAGAACTGGATTGAGTGTGGAACTATAGTGGCCCTCTCCAAGTTGCCCACCTCTGAGCTAGAGGACATGTGATAGTTAATTAGTTAGTTAGTTAGGTTAGGTAGTTATTGAGAGAGGTATAGGGGACATACTTAGATAGTTATTGGAAGAGGTCGGGGTACAGCAGGGTGTTTTATTGAGCCAGGTCAGGGTACAGTGGGGTATCCTGGGTGTTTTATTGAGCCAGGTCAGGGTGGGTATCCTGGGTGTTTTATTGAGCCAGGTCGGGGTACAGAGGGTATCCTGGGTGTTTTATTGAGCCAGGTCGGGGTACAGAGGGTATCCTGGGTGTTTTATTGAGCCAGGTCGGGGTACAGAGGGTATCCTGGGTGTTTTATTGAGCCAGGTCGGGGTACAGAGGGTATCCTGGGTGTTTTATTGAGCCAGGTCGGGGTACAGAGGGTATCCTGGGTGTTTTATTGAGCCAGGTCAGGGTACAGTGGGGTATCCTGGGTGTTTTATTGAGCCAGGTCGGGGTACAGAGGGTATCCTGGGTGTTTTATTGAGCCAGGTCAGGGTACAGTGGGGTATCCTGGGTGTTTTATTGAGCCAGGTCGGGGTACAGAGGGTATCCTGGGTGTTTTATTGAGCCAGGTCAGGGTACAGTGGGGTATCCTGGGTGTTTTATTGAGCCAGGTTGGGGTACAGAGGGTATCCTGGGTGTTTTATTGAGCCAGGTCGGGGTACAGGAGGTACCCAGAGAAGAAGTTGAGCTCCTGTTTGCTTCCACACAGGTTCCTCCCTGACATCAGCTCCATGTACACCTGACTCCCTCTCCTCAGATGCAGCAACACCACCTATGGACACACAATCACAAGAGGAAATATATAAATGCACCATTTACCATGATTGTTATTATGATATATTGTGTATATAGGCCAATTAAGTACCGATCTGTGATTTGTGCAACATCGTGAAAAGAGCCTCGCACACTAGCGCTGTGTTTCCTAAAAAGTGATTATCATTGTACATCATCCATTCATTGTCAATGGGAATTGAGTGGGACAACATATCCGATTTGCTCGTCCACATATGACATAAATTCTCCATTCATTGTCAATGGGAATTTAATGTTTGTGTAAGACGAAAATCTACACTATAGCTGAATATAGCGCCCCGCAAAAACTATATAAAATCATGATAGTTTGCTTTTTGAGGGGCTATGTCCAGCTTTTGGTGTTTGTGTGCAAACACAAACTTTGTCCTACACAAACATTAAATGCCATTGACAATGTATGGACAATTTTGAGGGTTTGTGTAAACACATACATTGCGGAACACAAACATTGAAGACAAAAGTGAGGACGCAACTGGTTATTGCAGGCCGGCATGATATGATGTATGATGACGTACGATGATAAGAGCGCCCCTCACTTCACATGGGTGTGATTCTCTGCATACAACCAACCAGCCGAGGAAATGGCAGAGTAAGGCTTTAAGCTTTTATGACATATCTCAGACCATTAGTTTCTATGGAAGATGCTACTGTATTCTATTATTGTGAGTTTGACCCATTCTAAAATATTACCGTATAATGGGTTCAGCACTGGTAGTTGAAGTACGACTCCCATCAGTGATCATGGAAGCGTAAGCCCTTGCAGAGTTTTCTACCTGTGTGCCACTGACTGTCTTCCATGTCCTTTCGCTTTTATTACTTGCACAAGCAGAGCGCGCAAGTAATAGTTTTTGTCCATGTCGCCGTTTGATGCGTATGCGCCGTGCCAGCGTATGACGTAATGACTACTTGTGCTTGATATGACAGTGGTGTCAGATTACATACATGTATACATAGGGGCATTACCTTTAATCCTCCCGACACTAAAACATATCGTCATTACGTCACCATCGAAAACCAATTACACCCTGGCATTGGGTCCTTTAATCCACATCTTTATTACGTCATGATTGAGAGCTAGTTATACCAGTTATACCCTGACGTCATATGCTATATACGATACATACGCATACGCAAAGTAACCACAGTATACCGCTAATCAACTTACAAATTACATATACATATACATGGCATTTCCTTTAATCCACCCGACACTGATCGACATATACGTTTACTTGCGCGCTCTGCTTGCGCACTGTGCAACAAGCAAGTAGGCACTCGCCAGAGTGCAGTTCTAGTTAGTATCCTGGTCTCTAAACTGCCTCCCCCTGGCCAGCCGGGGCGCCTGATGGAGGGGAAAGGAACTGGTTGGAATAACGTGTTCCTTCCACGCGCTACGTCCAACCAGGGAAACTCCCCCCTGTCAGGTGTAAAGGAGCAACTTGGACACTCAGGCAGGAAGGAAGCATGAGTTCAAGTCCGTTGCTCTCCCCAGGTTGGCGGAGGGTGTGTAGAGCCCAGGATCACATTAGATAATTGACACAGGGGGGGGAAATGGGTTACAAAATCGTGGGATAAAAAAAAAAAAAAAAAAAAAAAATAGTAGTTTCATACCTGAGTGCCACTGTCTTCCATGTCCTCTCGGTTGTCCTCCCACATAGAAGCCACCACGTCACCGTTCATCATCATTTGGACCTGAACACATACAGCACAAACATCACATCATCAAACAGGATGTTTATAGGAGATCAAGGCAAGAAAGACAACTGTAGAAGCTTGTTCCATGCACACACAGACAGCACACTCGTAGGGTCTCTCTTAGCTTATTTAACCCATTTTGACCTGAGATCAGATTCTAAAAATGTCTTCTACATCTTGAC